>NC_138309.1:12235000-12507500 GCF_965601325.2 Salmo salar
TCATCACGTTGCCTATTAATCACACCGTGAGCTATGGTTCATTGCACACTTCCTATTGCTTCCACTAGATGTCCCCAGTCTTTACAAAGTGGTTTGAGTCTCCTACTGTTAAAACTGAATGAATGAGACGCTGTGGAACGTGGTCACACGGAGAGGGCCATCACCATTATGACGCCGGCGCCCCTGGTTACCCTCCCCTTCGAAACGTTTTGAAACACAATGCAATCGTCCCCCTCGAATCTTATTGGCTCTCTTGTTGAAAAACGCCCTGAAGATTTATGTTATACAACGTTTGACATGTTTGAACGAACCTAAATGGGAATAAAATGCATTTTCCTGAAATGGCTGTCCCGCGGCTGACGGAGCATTTGGATCAGGCTTCAGACGCGCTAACAAGAACAAGCTCTTGGAACATAAAGGAGTAATTTTTTCGAACTAAAATACATTTGTTGTGGACCTGGGATTCCTGGAAGTGCTTTCTGATGAAGACAACCAAAGGTAAGGGATTATTGACAATAGTATACAAGACTAGATGTGATATGCGATTTTTCCAAGATGGCGCTGACCTGTAACGTTAGCCTATTTTTCAGAGTATCGCATCCCCTTTCATCGCAAAGTATGATTACCCAGTAAAGTTAATTTTAAATCTGGTATTACAGGTGCTTTCAAGAGATATTCATCTATAAATCTTAGAATGACAATATTACATTTTAAAAATGTTTTCGAATAGTAATTTAGTAAATTGTAGCTCTGTTTCATCGGATGCATTTGAGGGAAAATAGTTAGTCAACATTACGCACTGATGTAAAATGCTGTTTTTATATATAAATATGAACTTTATCGAACAAAAGAATGCATGTATTGTGTAACATGATGTCCTAGGTGTGTCATCTGATGAATATTGTCAAAGGTTAGTGCTGCATTTAGCTGTTTTTTGGTTATTTGTGATGCATGTGGTTGGTCGAAAAATGGCTATGTGGCTACTTTTACGATATACTCCTCTAACATAATCTAATGTTTTGCTTTTGCTGTAAAGCCTTTTTGAAATCGGACAACGTGGTTCAATTCAGGAGAGGTGTATCTATAAAACGATATAATTTGAAAAAAAAAGAAAAAAAAAAACAATTATTAAATTTGGTTATGCTAATGGTGATATGATTTTTCGCCGGATGTCCGTCGGCCGCACAGGGGTTAAAGGTCTTACTCACATCGGCTGCGGAAAGCGTGATCACACAGTCGTCCGGAACAGCTGATGCTCTCATGTATGTTTCAGTGTTTTTCCTCGAAGCAAGCATAGAAGTTATTTAGCTTGTCTGGTAGGCTCGTGTCACTGGGTAGCTCTCGGCTGTGCTTCCCTTTGTGGTCTGAAATAGTTTGCAGGCCCTGCCACATCCGACAAGCATCGGAGCCGGTGTAGTACGATTTGATCTTAGTCCTGTTTTGATGCTTTGCCTGTTTGATGGTTTGTCAGAGGGCATAGCGGGATTTCTTATAAGCTTCCGGGTTAGAGTCCCACTCCTTGAAAGTGGCAGCTCTACCCTTTAGGTCAGTGCGAATGTTGCCTGTTATCCATGGCTTCTGGTTGGGGTATGTTCGTACAGTCACTGTGGGGACGACGTCCTTGATGCACTTACTGATGAAGCCAGAGACTGATGTGGTGTACTCCTCAATGCCATCGGAAAAATCCCGGAACATATTCCAGTCTGTACTAGTAAAACAGTCCTGTAGTTTAGCATCTGCTTCATCTGACCACTTTATTATAGATCGAGTCACTGGTGCTTCCTGCTTTAATTTTTGCTTGTAAGCAGGAATCATGAGGATAGAGTTATGGTCAGATTTGCCAAATGGAGGGCGAGGGAGAGCTTTGTACGCATCTCTGTGTATGGAGTGGTAGAATTTTTTTCCCTCTGGTTGCACATCTAACATGCTGATAGAAATGAGATAAAACAAATTTAAGTTTCCTGGCATTAAAGTCCTCGGCCACTAGGAGTGGCGCCTCTGGATGAGCGTTTTCCTATTTGCTTATGGCGGAATACAGCTCATTGAGTGCGGTTTTAGTGCCAGTCTCGGTCTGGGGTGGTATGTAGACAGCTTTGAAAAATACAGATGAAAACTCTCTAGGTAGATAGTGTGGTCTAAAGCTTATCATGAGATACTCTAAGTCAGGTGAGCAAAGTTGCTGACAAGTGTATAAAATCGAGCACACAGCCATGCAATCTCCATAGACAAACATTGGCAGTAGAATGGCTCAGTGACTTTCAACGTGGCACCGTCATAGGATGCCACCTTTCCAACATGTCAGTTCGTCAGAATTCTGCCCTGCTAGAGCTGCTGTCAACTGTAAGTGCTGATATTGTGAAGTGGAAACGTCTTGTAGCAACAATGGCTCAGCCACGAAGTGGTAAGCCACACAAGCTCACAGAACCGGACTGCCAAGTGCTGAAGCGTGTAGCGCGTGAAAATCGTCTGTCCTCGTTTGCAACACTCACTACCGAGTTCCAAACTGCCTCTGGAAGCAACATCAGAACAAGAACAGTTCTTCGGGAGCTTCATGAAATGGGTTTCCATGGCCGAGCAGCCGCACACAAGCCTAAGATTACCATGCGCACTACCAAGTGTTGGCTGGAGTTGTGTAAAGCTCGCTGCCATTGGACTCTGGAGCAGTGGAAACGCGTTCTCTGGAGTGATCTGTAGTTGTTAGCCATTTAACAGTCTTATGGCGAGGGTACAGAAGCTGTTTAGGAGTCTGTTGGTCTGAGCCTTGGCGCACCACTACCTATTGTCGGACGGGAGCATGGATTACAATATATTGGTAATCAGTGACTTTGCCTCCCTAAAATCGGTATCGAACCCAAAAATACCATATCTGTCGGACTCTAGTTTCAGAGACTGGATGTGCGACTGCATTATCATACAGTAATACAATACAGTTTCCCTTTTCCCATATGTGCACTTTCACACTGTCTTCATAAAATACCAAATTGTGTTGAGATGTATTGTACTGGAAATGTACAAATTCTAATGATTGCATTATGTTGATGACTCATTCACACTCTAAATTGTGTGTTGGTAATATTCTTGATCTCCATGGCCACACAGCTCATTCCACCATGCACCTAATCTCTTGTTGTCAGAAATTAGGTCATATAATACACAAGCCAGGGTCATTGCCATGACAACATTGGCGGAGCGCTTGGCCAAAATATATTTACGTTTTTAATGTAAATTAGTGAAACGGCACAGAGCAGTTTTTGTGTTTTTCAAACAAAGGACAAAGTGGTTTAGAGGTTCAGCACATGTGACAAACTTAATTTTATGTTGGGGAGATACAGTATGTGACACAATTCATTGCATTTCAGACGAAAAAAGGAATTGTGTACTACTCCACTGGTTGGGGAGGAAATGTATCAAAGCTGTGAGCTGCCAAACGTATCTGTCTTTATTTGTTGTGTGACAGGTGCAAGCATGCGGAAATGTTCTCTCAGCCTCAGTGATCGCAGTCATCTCTAATGGGTGTCAGCACACAGGTGGCCCTACCACAGCCACAGATGTGATTAAAATGCAATCATCCCCTGCCAGCTAGGGCTGGGTGAGGCCCGGAGTGTGTGTGTGTTTGTGGGTGTGTTTATAGTATACAGTTAACAGGCTGCCCAAATGATGCACAACTATGCAGCACAACAAACTGCTGTAGGCACAAAACATACCTAAGCTTCCCAGTTTATAACATTTTAAATAATGCAGTTAATATACTGGTTGAAGTGCTGCAGGTGACAGAGACCTCAAGACTCTAAAACAGCCAAATCAAATCATGTCAGCTCAGGTAAATATCTGAAATGCATGTTACAAACAGAACATTTTTATTTTATTTTTTTATTGTACCTTTATTTAACTAGGCAAGTCAGTTAAGAACAAATTCTTATTTTCAATGACGGCCTAGGAACAGTGGATTAACTGCCTTGTTCAGGGGCAGAATGACAGATTTGTACCTTGTCAGCTCGGGGATTTGAACTTGCAACCTTTCGGTTACTAGTCCAACGCTCTAACCACTAGGCTTATGGTAATCGGTGGCCGAGCAGCCGCACACAAGCCTAAGATCACCATGCGCACTACCAAGTGTTGGCTGGAGTGGTGTAAAGCTCGAAGCCATTGGACTCTGGAGCAGTGGAAACACGGTCCAGTCATGAGATCAGGAAACTCCTACTCATAGTCTCTCTTCACTGCTGCCGTCATAGTTTTACTGTCGATTGAACATAATTCAGCCTGACTACGGAGGGTTGCAGTGGCATTTAGCTACTGTATCGTACATCACGGTAGCAAAACACACATGCTATGTCTATCTCAGGGGCCATCAGTGTTTTAACATATCACAGAGTCATGCACTATAAATAAGGGGCTTTTAATAATGCATGTCCCTTCAGAGACTGTTGCAGAGCGGAGAAATACTGCAGGGCCGAGTGTGTAAGTGACCTAAAATATTAGTAACATTTAGATGCTGCGATGTACTAAGTAATGGATTAAGCATGAAAGACAAAGACACGCATGCAAGCACACACACACCCAACATTGACTACTGAAAAAGCCTCAGCATCCATGTTCAGGTGTAATGTGGAAGGGTTTTGCTGTTTGCCTAAAAATTGCAGCTTGTGTCTATCTCAGTATTATTGGTGCAGATCAATGGAGCTAGCCTCAGGCACAGACCTTTGGACCAAAACAATTGTTCAAGGAGCCCCACTACTGGAGAGACATCTCTGCTGAGAAGAAGCCTGCCTTGAAGTCTCAGCACACAGACACATGCAGACAGACACATGCGGCAGTAAACCAATGTGTTTGCAGAGGTTATGGGAGAATAGTGTTCTCTTTCTTTTTATAATCTCTACATACTCTTACCTTTATCTCATTTAGGCCATGCTGTACTGTAAGTATCATCATTTTTCCTGTAACTTACTTGCCTTGGTATGGATTTAGAATCTCACCAGTTGGTGCAGATGTGGCCATAATCTAATTGTTCTAAGTGGAGTCAACAGTTAGAAAGGGGATTTCTCCTGATGGAACAGCCAGCAGCTGCTCTGATTCAGACCTATTTCGATTTTAGTCTTATCCAGAGCAATTGGGGTTAAGTACCTTGCTCAAGGGCACATGGACGCATTTTTCACCTAGTCGGCTCAGGGATTCAAACCAGCGGCCTTTTGGTTACTGGCCCAACACACTTAACCACTAAGCTATCTGCCACCCCAACAGACCTTACATGCTGATGATGATAAGAATAATTTCCCTCAGAATTCAAAGAGAGTTTGTTTTTTTGGGCTTAAGTGATAATGTGCTGACTCTGATCTCTGTCAATTTAAAATCAATTCAATTTAAGGGCTTTATTGGCATGGGAAACATATGTTTACATTGCCAAAGCAAGTGAAATAGATAATAAACAAAAGGGAAATAAACAATAAAAAATGAACAGTAAACATTACACTCACAAAAGTTCCAAAAGAATAAAGACATTTCAAATGTCATATTATGTCTATATACAGTGTTGTAATGATGTGCAAATAGTTAATGTACATAAGGGAAAATAAATAAACATAAATATACGGTACCAGTCAAAATTTTGGACACACCTACTCATTCAAGGGGTTTTCTTTATTTTTACTATTTTCTACATTGTAGAATAATAGTGAAGACATCAAAACTATGAAATAACACATATTTCGTATAATGGACATGTAGTAACCAAAAAAGTGTATATAAAAAAGTGTTAAACAAGATTCTTCAAAGTAGCCACCCTTTGCCTTCATGACAGCTTTGCACACTTTTGGTGTTCTCTCAACCAGCTTCATGAGATAGTCACCTGGAATATATTTCAATAAACAGGTGTGCCTTGTTAAAAGTTAATTTGTGGAATTTCTTTCCTTTTTAATGCAATTGAGCCAACCAGTTGTGTTGTGACAAGGTACTTTAAAACATGATGGTCAGTCAATACGGAACATTTCATGAACTTTGAAGTTTCTTCAAGCGCAGTTGCAAAAACTATCAAGCGCTATGATGAAACTGTCTCTCATGAGGACCGCCACAGGAAAAGAAGACCCAGAGTTACCTCTGCTGCAGAGGATAAGTTCATTAGAGCTACCAGCCTCAGAAATTGCAGCCCAAATAAATGCTTCACAGAGTTCAGGTACAGTTCAAGCCACATCTCAACATCAACTGTTCAGAGGAGAATGTGTAAAATCAGGCATTCATGGTGAAATTGCTGCAAAGAAACCACTAATAAAGGACACGAATAAGAAGAGACTTGCTTGGGCCAAGAAACATGAGTAATGTACATTAGACCAGTGGAAATACTGTATGTCCTTTGGTCTGATGAGTCCAAATTTGAGATTTTTGGTTCCGTCCGGCGTGTCTTTGTGAGACTCAGAGTAGATGAACGGATGAGCTCTGCGTGTATTGTTCCCACCATGAAGCATGGAGGAGGAGGTGTGATGATGTGGCGGTGCTTTGCTGGTGACACTGTTTGTGATTTATTCAGAATTCAAGGCACACTTAACCAACATGGCTACCACAGCATTCTGCAGCGATACGCCATCCCATCTGGTTTGCGCTTAGTGGGACTATCATTCGTTTTTCAACAGGACAATGACCCAACACACCTCTAGGCTGTTTAAAGGCTATTTTACCAAGAAGGAGAGTGATTGAGTGCTGCATCAGATGACCTGGACTCCACAGTCACCCGACCTTAACCCAATTGAGATGGCTTTGGATGAGTTGGACCGCAGAGTGAAGGAAAGCAGCCAACAAGTGCTTAGCATATGTGGGAACTCCTTCAAGGCTGTTGGAAAATCTTTCCAGGTGAAGCTGGTTGAGAGAATGCCAAGAGTGTGCAAAGCTGTCATCAAGGCAAAGGGTGGCTACTTTGAAGAATCTTAAATATATTTCATTTGTTGAACACTTTTCTGGTTACTACATGATTCCATATATGTTATTTCATTGTTTTGATGTCTTCACTATTATTATACAATGTAAAAAAAAATAATAATAAAGAAAAACCTTTGAATGAGTACAGTAGGTGTGTCCAAACTTTTGAATGGTACCACTGTAGGTTGTATTTACAATGGTGTTTGTTCTTCACTGGTTGCCCTTTTCTTGTGGCAACATTTCACAAATATTGCTGCTGTGATGGCACACTGTGGTATTTCACACAATAGATATGGGAGTTAATCAAAATTGTTTTTGTTTCAAATTCTTTGTGGTTCTGTGTAATCTGAGGGAAATATGTGTCTCTAATATGGTCATACATTTGGCAGGAGGTTAGGAAGTGCAGCTCAGTTTCCACCTAGTTTTGTGGGCAGTGTGCACATAGCCTGTCTTCTCTTGGGAGCCAGATCTGCCTGAGAGGGAGGAGAGGAGCGAGGTAGGGAGAAGAGGGAGAGAGACAGAGGAAGGAATAGAGAAGGAGGGCATGGACTCAGCCTTTCTCAAAAGCACTGTGTTTGTACATTTTCAAAGATTTCCTTAATTTTGCCTCAGTCACTGTGGTCAGGTATTCTGCCACTGTGTACTCTCTGTTTAGGGCCAAATAGCATTCTAGTTTGCTCTGTGTTTTTTCTAGAAACGCTACAGGTACATTCTAAGAACATAACATAAGCATTCTAGAAACGCTACAGGTACATTCTAAGAACATAATATAAGCATTCTAGAAATGCTACAGGTACATACTAAGAACATGACATAAGCATTCTAGAAACGCCACAGGTACATTCTAAGAACATCACACAGGTATTCTAAGATCTCATAGAGAGCAGCAGGGGAGAGAAGGGAAGGAGCAGAGTGATGGTGGGTAGCTGAACTCCTGCTAAAGATATTATACCCATGTTGCCTGAGTTACGCCCACTGTTATGTTATAGCCTATCTCCACGTCTTTAGAGACGAAGGATGAAGTGAACGTCTTACATAAAAACACCCTTGCAGCTCTCACATACATCCCTCCCCCTTCCCTCCCTTCCCCTCATCCTGTGGAAGCCACAGGATGAGTAGAAGCTTTGATATAATGGGATTGCTCACACTCGTATGGCCTGATGCTGTGTTTATAAACTGGGATAAATCTGGAATCACACTGAGCATAATAAGCCTATTACAATACAGAGGACCCAATCACCCCTGCGCCTAGGGACCTGGATTGGAGAGGCAAAGAGAGGGAGGAGAGGAGCGAGGTAGGGAGAAGAGGGAGAGAGACAGAGGAAGGAATAGAGAAGGAGGGCATGGACTCAGGGCAATGGGATCAAATGCAGGGCAGAGAGGCTGTGAACTGTGATCTAGCAGCAGCACAAGCTAGATTGCTGCACTGTACGTCAGAGACACGCTATTTCACAGGATGCAGTATTTCACAAAACACCAGCCAGTGGCAGAATGGAAGGATGTACTTCAGAAGCACGCTAGTTCAGACAACACAATATTACAGAACAGTTTGTCATAATTGGAGAATGGGGAACTCCCCGGCTCTCTATGCTACTCCCTTCAATATTATCACCTCCACAGTATTTAAAGTACAGTATGATTGTGACCTCAGTGGCCGTACCTTCCCCTTAAAAAGTCCAGCTTGAGAATTGAGTGTGTGTCAATGGAGTCATTAACACATTGTCTGTTGTCTGTACATTCATTAACACATGCCTAGAGTTTGTGATTATTTTTTAATTGCTGAAATAAGGTCTGGCCTAAATTAGACTAACGCTAATCAGACAATTCAAGATGAGAGTTTTAAAGCCTTGAGAAGCATCTTTGACAGTGTCATAAAGCCACCTCAGACAACACACTTGGGAGCACAACATACACAATTACCAAGGTGCAATTAAGAACGTAATACTTTTTTTTTTTCTCAGGTAGCATCTGGTCTCAAATGTGTCTCCCTCATACTGTCAGTGCCCTCTACCTGATAAGGAGTGAAACAGCTACAGTAATACTACTGCTAGAATCTTATTGATACATAACAACACTGCCACACTGCCACACATAGATACCCAACAAGACCACCACCCATCCAACACAGCTACACCACCATAGACACAAAAAAAACATGTATATTCCTAATAGATTTCATAAAGTGTCTTGTATCCTGTCAATAAGGTGATGTGAATAGAAGAGATCGCAACTTCAGTCTCAGCTGGTCAGTCACCAGGGACAGAATTAGGGGCTAAAAATGGAAGCAATTTTCCGCTAAGATGAGTCAGTTGAGAGTCTCAGGGAGCTGGGTTTAATGATGCTCTAATGTGGATAAATTTACCCATTTCAATGGGAGACCATGGAGGGGATAATTTTGAAATTATAATCGGTGGTTAAGTTAATTTGAACCTGAACTAAGGCCACAATCAGACATACAGTATGTCACTGAAGAACTTAAGTCTGTCGGGAGGGGCGGACTGGGATAAAAATTCTGCCCTGGCATTTTAGCCACACCGGCCCACATCCCCCCCCCCCCCCCCCCCCCCCCCCCCCCACACACACACACACTACTTACACACACAGGCATTACTGACACAAAACATAGGCAATACACTATAGTACAACGTTTCTGAAGTTTTACTGTACAAGTGACTAACGTAGTCCTCCTCCTTTTTTAACCAGCTCTTTACATTTACATTTACGTCATTTAGCAGACTCTCTTATCCAGAGCGACTTACAAATTGGTGCATTCACCTTATGATATCCAGTGGAACAACCACTTTACAATAGTACATCTATATCTTTTTTGGGGGGGAGGGTAGGGGGGGGAGGGTTAGAAGGATTACTTAATCCTATCCCAGGTATTCCTTAAAGAGGTGGGGTTTCAGGTGTCTCCGGAAGGTGGTGATTGACTCCGCTGTCCTGGCATCGTGAGGGAGCTTGTTCCACCATTGGGCTGCCAGAGCTTTCTTTCTAACCAGCTCATGTGTAAGACAAATACAACATTGGAGATACAACTCACCACTATAACTGTGCCTCTGTTTCCTCCCTGTTGTGCAGTCTGTCTCTGCATCTTCTCTGCTGTCACTCTGTCTGTCTGTCTCTCAAATAAAATACAATTGTATTTGTCACATGTTTTGTAAACAACAGGGGTAAACTAACAGTGAAATGCTTACTTACGGGTCCTTCCCAACACAGAGAGAAACATAGAAAAATAATAGAAAGATAATAACACAAGGAATAAATACACAATGATTAACACTAACTTGGCTATATACATGGGGTACCAGTACCGAGTCAATGTGAGGGGACACGAGGTCATTTAGGAAGATACAGTATGTCCATATACAGCACCAGTCAAAAGTTGGGACACACCTACTCATTCAAGGGTTGTCTCTGTCCTGTCTATGCTAAGCCTAGCCTCCTTTCCCACAGCACTGGTACCAGAAGACCAGGGGACCACACTGCCTGTGTTGGGCCCAGTAACATCCTAGTTGTGAATGAATAAACACATGTATTAGATAAAGAAGATTACTGAATAAAAGCCTAACTACCTATATTGCAAATATTAGTGCCTGGCTTTCATACATGTCACCCCCTATCCTAAGGGTTAATTACAATTACATATATAATACAGAGCCAAAATATTACAACTGGCAGTACATCTGTGTCAGTGTGTGTCTCCCTCTCTCTGTTTTCTCCCTACATCCATTGCACTTGACTGCTGAGCTGCCTGTGCTGCTAAGACTAGCATCACTGGGACCAGAAGACCAGGGGACTGCACTGCCTGTGCTGGGCCCAGCAACATCCTAGGGTAACACTTTATTTAATGGTCCATAATAAACCATTTATATCACATTTGTAAATGTTAGTATGCTAGTTATTCACACATGTATATATATATATATATATATATATATGTTTCCTTATAAATATTGTGTTGCGTGCTCATTCTTTTACTAGGTACTACTTGAATGTCTTCCAATGTCATGCCCATCTTTTTGTGAGAAATTACACGGGTCACTCAAAACATTTATAAAGTATAAATAGCACTCACTTTAGATTAGGGACTGCAAAAATACTTTACCAAAGATTAGTAAATGGTTTAATAATGTGGGAGTAATGATTAATACATGGTGAACACTATTTATAAATGTCTTAAATGTTGTTTTTTTACAGACCCTTAACATTAAGTTACCCATCCTAGTTGTGACTGAATAAACACATACTAGACAAAAAAAGAAAACGATAGAAATGATAAATGACCATTGGCTTTTTTAATACCTTATAACAGCCTAACTACATATTTCAAATTACCGCCTTTCATGTGTTCCCCATGGCCCACTTAGCTAAGTGTATAAATATGAGTCTAAATATAATTAAATGGAAGAAAACAGAGAGAGAAAGAGAGAGAGAGAGACTGACAGTTCCTTAATGTTTTGGCTGTATGATACAGCCAATGGCTACTTTAAAGGAACTGGCTGTCTCTTTCTCTCCCTCTGTTTTCGTCTATCGAATTCAATATAAAACCTTCTGTGTTTGTCATAGATCGATGCCAGCAATAGTTTATGTGGATGAGGATAGATTTCCAGCATTGTGCTTCATTTGACATTGCTGCGAATGCAGATATTTCTGCCAAGAAGTGATGGGCCTTTCAGTTATTGAAATAGGATGGAAAAAGGCGGGACTTTCCAGCCTCCAGCGGGGAGGCTATGTAATGTAATCCGACACCAGAGTCACTTGTTACTACAGCTCATAAACTAAGACCCGCTCGCTGGCTGGAGAGACAGATTCAGAAGTGAATAAACATTGATAAAACAATTAAAATAAACAGACAGTCCCCGAATTGACCTTTAGCAGAGAATAATTTAGCAAGACTGCACTGTCTTTTGCAGCAGCAGCTGATCTGTCTGTGGTAAGCCTAGCATAATTTCTCCGCACAGACAGTCACAGTCATTGCCCACTGATCAGACAAATGCTCAAATATATTATTATGACAACAGAGAAATTGGAAAAAAAAAGTCTTAAGAGGCCCATAGGCCAATTCCGACCAGTCCACCCAACTAAAAGATGGTCCGGCATTTGCCAGAATTGCCAGATGGCCAATCCGCCTTGTCTGTCGGCCCATGGTCTTTGTTGGATTTTGAGAAGGACAGGAATTTATTTATGTCCTTTTATTGCATTGTAAAGGTGAGGTTGGGTGGAAACAATGTGAATCACAAAAGGGCAAATTAATTAACGATGTAGAGAATTAATTGTTCCTGGTCATTGAACCCTTGTTCTGAATCTTGCTCTGGTTGGCATACCATTCCAAAATGCTGTCTTCATGCAATTCAACTGAAACAGAAGAAAAGTAATTAAAAACTGCAATCATCCATCATCAAAGATTTTTTGTCTGAGGACAAAACGAATTCAGCAAAGATGAGTTTCGCCTTCTTTCTATGATAATAGTCATAATAAACAATGGTCTTCTTTCACAATGACCTACCAACTAGAGCCTTCTACTGGGTTTGAGCAAAAGTGCATTTTACTGTGCAAAGGAGTTGACTATGAATTAATGAATCACATTTTATTTTTGTGTCAAATCGGCAGTTGGCAACTCATCCCTTATTGGATTAATTGACACATAACCAAACTATAGATCTGTTTGACATTGATATTTTAACCAGGTAGTATGTACTGTATTGTAAAGCTAGTTCGACAAACATAAGCTTTCACTGCTTGTATTGTGAATGCATGTTGGGACTGGACATCATACAGTACAGATATATTCAAGTTCCCCCTCCTTTTGCTGCAATGTGCTCATAGGTCTATATCACTCAAAACCATTGGAGCCAGTGACTCACATAAACCATCATATCACCCCTGGGAAGGCACTATGCAGTTCAGCGACATCCAATGAAAAGATCTATCTCCACTAGTTAGTGATTCCGTTGACTGGCCAAGATGACTGTGAGTGGCATATAATAGGCAGAGTGTTCTTGTGAGGCCATTACTACATCTCATTGTCCTTGAGATTCTGGTGGTTTTAGTTCATCAATTGCAGTGAAAGATTGCCTGTTTCAAAGGGTTTGATGTTTGAAGCGACACTAGATTGGTGGTGAAGGTCGTAGCGGTGGAATGGTGGTGTACCGTACTTTACATTGACTGTACTATCACCATAGATTTAGCATGAATAGTGTGGGTAGTATGCCATTTAATAAAGGAAAGGATCTCTATGATTGATCAATTGGATGAAAGCCTGTTTTGGTATAGTAGTAGCAGAACAGTATATGGAAAGACAAGGCCGTGAGTTTTTCCAGATGAAGTCAGAAACTCTGGGTCCTTCAGTGAGGGTTTTTTCCTTGTCAGGTCACATGGTCATGGAAAAACTAAGGGTCCAAGAATAGAATCGGTTCTAACCCCCCCCCCCAAAAAAAAACATTAAAATATGTTCGCCCTAGGTGGAAGAGGCTGGGCTGGGGAATCCTATTATAATGTTAAACCCAGGGTTTGTGTTTGAAAGTCCATCCGCAACACACCAGATGCCTCCAAAATGGCACCCTATTCGCCTGGTCATGGTTAAGTTGTCAGTCAGACATTTGTCATCGCCATTATAGATGACATGCAAATCAAATAATATTTGGATATAGCCATGTAGTTTATCCCGACAGTTACCTTAACTAGCCATATTGATGTGATGTGTTATTAGCTAGCTAGCCAATTTACTGCGGTCAAACTATCCTGGAAATAAAAATCCTCCGTCAAGCCACCTGCCCTATAGAATTTGCATGCACACAGAATATGCTTGACAGGGAGAGACGTTCAGATATCAGAACCTCTCAAGAGATTTAGTGTCGCCACACGCTAGTGAACTGTGATATGATGATGTGATATGTTTATACCCAGTAACTTCATTCAAAAAGTCAAATTGAATTGACTTAATTAACTTTTTTAATTGGATATTTGAGTGATATAAAATAAAAGTGAACCATACCTGACGAGTGGTTTAGGTTCAATTCCAATCCTTTGTAGGCTCTGCCTGTCAAGCGCATTTGCCGATGTACTGTTAGTTGATGTTTACTTTGCAAGCTACTGGTAGAAACTTTGTACATGTCACGTCCTGACCAGTAAAGGGGTTATTTGTTATATTAGTTTGGTCAGGACGTGGCAGGGGGTATTTGTTTAGAGTGTTTCGGGGTTTGTTGGGCTATGTGTTTTGTAGAGGCGTGTTTGATTAGAGTGTTCCGGGGTTTTGGTTTATGTTCTCTGTTAGTATATCTCTATGTTCTAGTCTAGTCTAGTCTTTCTAGTTCTATGTTTAGTTTATTGATTTGGCCTTCAATTGGAGGCAGCTGTTCCTCGTTGCCTCTGATTGAAGGTCCTATGTATGGGGTGTTTTGGTAATGGGAATTGTGGGTAGTTATTTCCTGTTTAGTGTATGTAGCACCTGACGGGACTGTTTAGTGTCATTCGTTCGTTTTTGTATAAGTGTTTCTTTTGGTTTTTCCTTCTTTTATAATAAATAAAAAGATGAGTATACATTTTCCCGCTGCACCTTGGTCTACTCAATTCGACGGCCCTTACAGTACAGTTGACTAAACATAGTGGTAATTAGACCTAATGCACTTTTTTTCCCCCAAACAACGTAGGCCTACCTAGCGAAGTTAGCCAACATTATCCCCTTTTCAACATTGTTTTTAAAGAGTGTTTAATTCCCATTGCTTTTGCTGACAGACACGACAGTCTACTTCGACTGATGGACAAAGTCAAATAGGCACTGCGGTCAATTTAAATGGAAACAGAAACCTCGGTCAAGCCATCTGCACTGTAGAATTTGCATGCACATTATGGTATTATGGGAAAATGCATGACAAGGAGAGATGCTCCGATCTCTCAACCTCTTCTAAACAAATTTAGTGTCGCCAGTGAATTGTGTGAGGATGTGATATGTTTATACCCAGTAAGTTCATTCAAAAAGTGAGACAAATTGTATTGACTTATTGAATTTGTTTTATGTTTTGGTTCGGTAGCAACGCACAGCATACGCGGAAGTATTTGCCTTCCGACGGTACAGTTGAAGTCGGAAGTTTACATACACCTTAGCCAAATACATTTAAACTCAGTTTTTCACAATTCCTGACATTTAATCAGAGTAATCTGCAGCAAAGCACCCCCACAACATGATGCTGCCACCCCGTGCTTCACGGTTGGGATGGTGTTCTTCGGCTTGCAAGCTCCCTCTTTTTACTCCAAACATAACAATGGTCATTATGGCCAAACAGTTCTATTTTTGTTTCATCAGACCAGTGGACATTTCTCCAAAAAGTACAATCTTTGTCCCCATGTGCAGTTGCAAACCATAGTCTGGCTTTTTTATGGTGGTTTTGGAGCAGTGGCTTCTTCCTTGCTGAGTGTCCTTTCAGGTTATGTCGATATAGGACTCGTTCTACTGTGGATATAGATACTTTTGTACATGTTTCCTCCAGCATCTTCTTAAGGTCCTTTGCTGTTGTTCTGGGATTGATTTGCACCAAAGTATATTCATCTCTAGGAAACAGAACAAGTCTCCTTCCTGAGCGGTATGAGGGCTGCATGGTCCCATGGTGTTTATACTTGCATACTATTGTTTGTAAAGATGAAAGTGGTACCTTCAGGCGTTTGGAAATTGCTCCCAAGGATGAACCAGACTTCTGGAGGTCTACAATTTTTTTTTTTTTTTAAGTCTTGGCTGATTTCTTTAGATTTTCCCATGATGTCAGGCAAAGAGGCACTGAGTTTGAAGGTAGGCCTTGAAATACATCCACAGGTACACCTCCTATTGACTCAAATGATGTCAATTAGCCTATCAGAAGATTCTAAAACCATTACATAATTTTCTGGAATTTTCAAAGCTGTTTAAAGGCACAGTCAACTTAGCGAACGTAAACTTCTGACCCACTGGAATTGTGATACAGTGAATTATAAGTGAAATAATCTGTCTGTAAACAACTGTTGGAAAAATGACTTGTGTCATGCACAAAGTACATGTCCTAACCGACTTGCCCAAACTATAGTTTGTTAACAAGAACTGTGTGGAGTGGTTGAAAAACGAGTTTTAATGACTCCAACCTAAGTGTATGTAAACTTCCGACTTCAACTGTATATGCCTCCAAGGTGGTAGTTCGGTTAGACCCTCTTCAGTGATTGAGATTCCCTATAACTATGATTGCATTTGGTTGTCATAAAATAGGTCAGAAATACAGTCTTGAAAAAGAGAAACATCCAAGAACTTCATAAAAAGCACAGATCTGATTCAAATCATATTCTGATTAGTAAAGCCATGATTGGATTTGTATAATACCATAAACTATTGTCAAATATGATCATGTATACGATTTTAATGGTTATGATTTTAATTGAAGCGCTAATTCAAATAGATTGCCAATAGAAGTAATTACTGGGTTAGATTCATCTCATATTCCAATAAAAAATAACATAGACACATACATATATATATACACACACACACACACATATATACACTGCGTGCACAATTGTTAGGCAAATTGTATTCCTCGGGATTCATTTTATTATTGAACAAACACAATGCTCTCAGTCAATCCAAAATGTTATTGAACCTGAAACCTGAATGTTTAACAAAGGAAAAGTGAGTTTTGTCTTTCTCAGGGAAATATAAGTGTGCACAATTATTAGGCAACTATTAGTGTGCACAATTATTAGGCAACTAAACTACAAAAATAATTTCTCTCAACTCACTTGTTGATTCTCAATTTTTAGAGTAAGTGTAACAGATAAGTAACACAAAATGACAATTATATAACATTTTTGGCCTTTCAAAAATATTCAGTGACCAATATAGCCACCCTTATTTTCAAGAACTGCCATGAGCCTTCCATCCATGGAGTCTGTCAGTTTCTTGATCTGTTCATGATAAATTTTTGCTGAAGCAGCAACCACAGCCTCCCAAACGCTGTTCAAAGAGGTGTATTGTCTTCCCTCACTGTAAATCTCACGTTTGAGAAGGGCCCACAAGTTCTCAATAGGATTTAAGTCAGGTGAGGAAGGGGGCCAGGTCGTTATTCAGGCATCTTTGAGGCCCTTGCTGGCTAGCCAAGCAGTGGAGTACTTGGATGCATGTGATGGAGCATTGTCCTGCATAAAGATCATGGCCTTCTAGAATGCTGAGGACTTCTTCCTGTACCACTGTTTGACGAAAGAATCTTCCAGAATCTGGCAGTAGGTTTGGGAGTTGAGTTTCAGTCCATCTTCAACCCGAAAAGGTCCAACTACCTCATCCTCAATGATAGCAGCCCATACCAGTACCCCTCCTTCACCTTGCTGGCACCTGACTCAAAGTGGTGCCCTGTGTCCATTACTGATC
This sequence comes from Salmo salar, assembly GCF_965601325.2. Taxonomy (NCBI): domain Eukaryota; kingdom Metazoa; phylum Chordata; class Actinopteri; order Salmoniformes; family Salmonidae; genus Salmo; species Salmo salar. The sequence continues at coordinate 12,252,288 of NC_138309.1, forward strand.
CAGCCACAGGCCCATGCATTTGGTCCATCAAGAGTCACTTTCATTTCATCTGTCCATAAAACCTTTGAAAAATCTGTCTTCAGGTATTTCTTTACCCAATCTTGACGCTTCAACTTGTGAATCTTATTCAGTGGTGGTCTTGTTTCAGTCTTCTTGACCTTGGCCATGTCTCTGAGCACTTGACACCTTGTGCTTTTGAACACTCCAGGTAGGTTGCAGTTCTGGAATACGGTGGCACTGGAGGATAATGGGTTCCTAGTAGTTTGACGTTTAATTCTTCAAGTCTTTTGCAGTTAATTTGCGCCTTTTCTTCCCCATGCGTTTTTTGCGCCCCCAGTTGACTATTCGCAACAAAACGTTTGATTGTCCGGTGGTCACGCCTCAATAGTTTAGCTATTTAAAGAGTGTAGCATCCGTCTGAAAGGCATTTTACATTTTTGGCTTTTCAGTGTCAGTTAAATCTCTTTTTTGGCCCATTTTACCTGAGGTAATGAGGCTGCCTAATAATTATGCACACCTTGATATCAGGTGTTATTCACTTTCGCCACACCCTCCCTCATTATACAAATACATATCACCTGAAAATTATTAAATCCAATAAGCATTCAAGTTTATATGGTTTGGAGTTCGAAAATGTGAATAGAAATAATGACAAGATCAGAATACTCACTGGACTAATAATTGTGCACGCAGCGTATATATGTCACACACACACACACATATATATATACTGCTCAAAAAAATTAAGGGAACACTTAAACAACACATCCTAGATCTGAATGAAAGAAATAATCTTATTAAATACTTTTTTCTTTACATAGTTGAATGTGCTGACAACAAAATCACACAAAAATAATCAATGGAAATCCAATTTATCAACCCATGGAGGTCTGGATTTGGAGTCACACTCAAAATTAAAGTGGAAAACCACACTACAGGCTGATCCAACTTTGATGTAATGTCCTTAAAACAAGTCAAAATGAGGCTACGAAGTGTGTGTGGCCTCCACGTGCCTGTATGACCTCCCTACAATGCCTGGGCATGCTCCTGATGAGGTGGCGGATGGTCTCCTGAGAAATCTCCTCCCAGACCTGGACTAAAGCATCCGCCAACTCCTGGACAGTCTGTGGTGCAACGTGGCGTTGGTGGATGGAGCGAGACATGATGTCCCAGATATGCTCAATTGGATTCAGGTCTGGGGAACGGGCGGGCCAGTCCATAGCATCAATGCCTTGCTCTTGCAGGAACTGCTGACACACTCCAGCCACATGAGGTCTAGCATTGTCTTGCATTAGGAGGAACCCAGAGCCAACCGCACCAGCATATGGTCTCACAAGGGGTCTGAGGATCTCATCTCGGTACCTAATGGCAGTCAGGCTACATGGAGCACATGGAGGGCTGTGCGGCCCCCCAAAGAAATGCCACCCCACACCATGACTGACCCACCGACAAACCGGTCATGCTGGAGGATGTTGCAGGCAGCAGAACGTTCTCCACGGCGTCTCCAGACTCTGTCACGTCTGTCACGTGCTCAGTGTGAACCTGCTTTCATCTGCGAATTTGCCAATCTTGGTGTTCTCTGACAAATGCCAAACGTCCTGCACGGTGTTGGGCTGTAAGCACAACCCCCACCTGTGGACGTCGGGCCCTCATACCACCCTCATGGAGTCTGTTTCTGACCGTTTGAGCAGACACATGCACATTTGTGGCCTGCTAGAGGTCATTTTGCAGGGCTCTGGCAGTGCTCCTCCTGCTCCTCCTTGCACAAAGGCGGAGGTAGCAGTCCTGCTGCTGGGTTGTTGCCCTCCTACGACCTCCTCCACGTCTCCTGATGTACTGGCCTGTCTCCTGGTAGTGCCTCCATGCTCTGGACACTACGCTGACAGACACAGCAAACCTTCTTGCCACAGCTCGCATTGATGTGCCATCGTGGATGAGCTGCACTACCTGAGCCACTTGTGTGGGTTGTAGACTCTGTCTCATGCTACCACTAGAGTGAAAGCACCGCCAGCATTCAAAAGTGACCAAAACATCAGCCAGGAAGCATAGGAACTGAGAAGTGGTCTGTGGTCCCCACCTGCAGAACCACTCCTTTATTGGGGGTGTCTTGCTAATTGCCTATAATTTCCACCTGTTGTCTATTCCATTTGCACAACAGCATGTGAAATGTATTGTCAATCAGTGTTGCCTCCTAAGTGGACAGTTTGATTTCACAGAAGTGTGATTGACTTGGAGTTACATTGTGTTGTTTAAGTGTTCCCTTTATTTTTTGGAGCATATATATATATATATATACACGGTTGAAGTCGAAAGTTTACATACACTTAGGTTGGAGGCATTAAAACTTGATTTTCAACCACTCCACAAATTTCTTGTTAATAAACTATAGTTTTGGCAAGGCAGTTAGGACATCTACTTTGTGCATGACACAAGTCCTTTTTCCAAGAATTGTTTACAGACAGATTATTTCACTTATAATTTACTGTATCACAATTCCAGTGGGTCAGAAGTTTACATACGCTAAGTTGACTGTGCCTTTAAACAGTTTGGCAAATTCCAGAAAATGATGTAATGGCTTTAGAAGCTTCTGATAGGCTAATTGACATAATTTGAGTCAATTGAAGGTGTACCTGTGGATGTAGTTCAAGGCCTACCATCAAACTCAGTGCCTCTTTGCTTGACATCATGGGAAAATATAAAGAAATCAGCCAACACCTCAGAAAAAATTCCTGAAGCAATTTCCAAATGCCTGAAGGTACCACGTTCATCTGTACAAACAATAGTATGCAAATATAAACACCATGTGACCACGCAGCCCTCATACCGCTTAGGAAGGAGACACGTTCTGTGTACTAGAGATGAGCGTACTTTGGTGCGAAGTGCAAATCAATCCCAGAACAACAGCAAAGGACCTTGTGAAGATGTTGGAGGAAACATGTACAAAAGTATCTATATCCACAGTAAAACGAGTCCTATATCGACATAACCTGAAAGGCCGCTCAGCAAGGAAGAAGCCACTGCTCCAAAACCACCATAAAAAAGCCAGACTATGGTTTGCAACTGCACATGGGGACGAAGATCGTACTTTTTGGAGAAACGTCCTCTGGTCTGATTAAACAAAAATAGAACTGTTTGGCCATAATGACCATCGTTATGTTTGGAGGGAAAAGGGGGAGGCTTGCAAGCCGAAGAACACCATCCCAACCGTGAAGCACAGGGTGGCAGCACCATGTTGTGGGGGTGCTTTGATGCAGGAGGGACTGGTGCGTTTCACAAAATAGATGGCGTCATGAGGATGGAAAATTATGTGGATATATTGAAGGAACATCTCAAGACATCAGTCAGGAAGTTAAAGCTTGGTAACAAATGTGTCTTCCAAATGGACAATGACCCCAAGCATACTTCCAAAGTTGTGGCAAAAAGGCTTAAGGACAACAATGTCAAGGTATTGGAGTGGCCATCACAAAGCCCTGACTTCAGCCCCATAGAAAATTTGTGAGCAGAACTGATAAAGCATGTGTGAGCAAGGAGACCTACAAACCTGACTCAGTTACAGCAGCTCCGTCAGGAGGAATGGGCCAAAATTCACCCAACTTATTGTGGGAAGCTTGTGGGAGGCTCCCTGAAACGTTTGACCAAAGTTAAACAATTTAAAGGCAATGCTACCAAATACTAATTCAGTGTATGTAAACTTCTGAACCACTGGGGATGTGATGAAAGAAATAAAAGCTGAAATAAATCATTCTCCCTTCTATTATTCTGACATTTCACATTCTTAAAATAAAGTGGTGATCCTAACTGACCTAAGACAGGGACTTTTTACTAGGATTAAATGTCAGGAAATGTGAAAAACTGAGTTTATATGTATTTGGCTAAGGTGTATGTAAACTTCTGACTTCAACAGTACGTGGAATTTGACTGCCTTCATGGTCACCGCAACAACCCTAGTGGTGGCAGCATCATGCTGTGGGGATGTTTTTCAGCGGCAGGGACTGGGAGACTAGTCAAGATTGAAGGAAAGATGAACGGAGCAAATACAGAGAGATCCTTGATGAAAACCTGCTCCAGAGTGCTCAGGACCTCAGACTGGGGCGAAGGTTCACCTTCCAACAGCACAACGACCCTAAGCACACAGCCAAGACAACACAGGCTTCGGGATAAGTCTCTGAATGTCCTTGAGTGGCCCAGCCAGAGGCCGGACTTGAACTCGATCAAACATCTCTGGAGAGACCTGAAAATAGCTGTGCAGCAACGCTCCCCATCCAACCTGACAGAGCTTGAGAGGATCTGCAGAGAAGAATGAAATAAACTGCCCAAATACAGGTGTGCCAAGCATGTAGCTTCATACCCAAGAAGACTCAATGCTGTATTTGCTGCCAAAGGTGCTTCAACAAAGTAAAGGGTCTGAATACTGATATTTCAGTTTTGTATTTTTTATACATTTTCAAACATTTCTAAAAAACAGTTTTTGTGTTGTCATTAAGGGGTATTGTGTGTAGATTGATGAGGGAAAAATAGAATAAGGCTGTAACGTAACAAAATGTGGAAAAAGTTAATGGGTCTGAATACTTTCCGAATGCACTTTATATACACTGAGTGTACAAAATATTAAGAACACCTTCCTAATATTGAGTTGCACCCCCCTTATACCCTCCGAACAGCCTCAATTCTTTGGGGCATGAAGTCTACAAGGTGTCAAGCGTTCCACAGGGATGCTGGCCCATGTTGACTCCAAGTCAAGTTGGCTGGATGTCCTTTGGGTTGCAGACCATTCTTGATACACACGGGAAACTGTTGAGTGTGAAAAAATAAACAGCAGTTATTGACTCTCTCAAACCAGTGCGCTTGGCACCTACTACCATACCCCATTCAAAGGCACTTAAATCTTTTGTCTTGCCCAATCACCCTCTGAATGGCACACATACACAATCCATGTCAGCAAACTCAATGAATTAATAGAGAACAACTACTCATCTGTCTATGTTATGGACTAGAAGCATTTTTACTGTACCATTTTTAAAATGGAGGCCTCCAAACTACTTACGTCACATACACGATAATGGCATTTGCAGTGCCTTAAGAAAGTATTCATAGCCATTGATTTATTGAACATTTTGTTGTGTTTCCACCTGAATTAAAAAGTGATTAAATATTTTTTTTGACCCACCTACACACAAAACACCATAACGACAAAGTGAAAACATGTTTTGAAATTTTTTCAAAAGAAACACAGAACATATTAATTGACATAAGTATCACCCTTGAGTCAATACGTTGTAGAAGCACATTTGGCAGTGATTACAGCTGTGATCTCTAAGAGCTTTCCACACCTGGATTGTGCAACATTTACCCATTATTCTTTTCAACATTCTTCAAGCTCTGTCAAATTGGTTGTTGATCATTGCTAGACAAACATTTTCAGGTCTTGCCATAGATTTTCAAGTAGATTTAAGTAAAAACTGTAACTCGGCCACTCAGGAACATTTAATGTCTTCTAGGAAAGCAACTCCAGTGTAAATTTGGCCTTGTATTTTAGGTTAGTGTCCTGCTGAAAGGTGAATTCATCGCACAGTGTCTGGTAGAAAGCTGCCTGAACAAGGTTTTCCTCTAGGATTTTGCCTGTGCTTAGATCAATTCCATTTCTTTTTTGTCCTGAAAAACTCCCCAGTCCTTAACGACTGCAAGCATACCCATAACATGATGCAGCCACCACTATGCTTGAAAATATGGAGAGGGGTACTCAGTAATGTGTTGTATTGGATTTGCCCCAAACATAACACTTTCATTCAGGACAAAAAGATAATTGCTTGGTCACATTATTTTGCAGTATTACTTTAGTGCCTTGTTGCAAACAGGATGCATGTTTTGGAATATTTGTATTCTGTACAAGCTTTCTTCTTTTCGCTCTGTCAATTACGTTAGTATTGTGGAGCAACTACAATGTTGTTGATCCATCCTCTGTTTTCTCCTATCACATTCATTAAACTGTAACTCTTTAAAAGGCACCATTGGCCTCATGGTGAAATCCCTGAGCGATTTCCTTCCCTCTCTTGCAAATGAGTTGGGAAGGATGCCTCTATCGTTGTAGTGACTGGGTGTATTGGTACACCATCCAAAGTGTAATCAATAACTTCACCATGCTCAATGGAATATTCAGTGTCAGTTTAAATGTTTTTACCCATCTACCAATGGGCGCCCTTCTTTGCGAGGCATTGGAAAACCTCCCTGGTCTTTGTGGTTGAATCTGGATTTGAAATTCAGTGCTTGACTGAGGGATCTTATATATAATTGTGTGTGGGGTACACTATTATTGCGCACATAGTGAGTCCATGCAACTTATGTCTTGTGAAGCACATTTTTACTCCTGAACTTATTTAGGCTTGCCATAACAAATGGGTTGAATACTAATTGACTCAAGTCATCAGTTTTTCATTTGTAATGAATTTGTATTTTTTTTTATAAAAACACAATTCCACTCTGACATTATGGGGTATTGTGTGAAGGCCAGTGATCCCAAAAAATCTCAATTTAATCTATTTTAAATTCAGGTTATAACAGAACAAAATGTAGAAAAAGTCAAGGGGTGTGAATACTTTCTGAAGGCACTGTATATTTTGGAACAGTAACAGTGAGTAGGCATTCCCCTTTCTCTTTATATTGGATCTTTTTTCCAGCTCACGTGAAAAGTTTGGATGTGCGTAAAACCCTCCACAGTCTACGTAGTTTTAGGCCTAAAATGATATGCCCACGGGGAGCAATTATGGTGCCTGTAACTTTATTTAGACATAGCCTATTTCAAACAAGTTGTTTTATTTTATTCTAATTAGGTCTTATCATAAATTGCCTGGATTGATGCGCCAACAATTAATAGAATGACACATTTATAACATTAATGTGCACCAGTTTTATTAAATTACCCTTTCAACTACTAATACTACTAGTTTTATTGAAGTAGCCATCAATTGTCCCATTAACAATTATCCATATTAGCAAACTTATTTCATTCCAAACTTCACATTTCTCTAGTATAAGCTACTTATCGTAATGAACGATATCAGTAAAATGCTTGCGATAAGTGGTCGGTATGGTCGGTGTTGATCATTTTCGTTTTGTTGTCCCAACTCTAGTCTTATCAATAGTGAATTCAATCTTGCTTATTGACAACGTTAGGCATGTCCATGGCTCAGACATAATGCACTTTACAGTAGGCCAATATCAGTGTGAATGCTATGTTATCAATATATTTCCATATGGAAGCCATGCAATTACTGTTCAAAAACATGTTCAACATGTTTAGCAAATATGGGATAGGTATACATTTTGTTATTTTGTTTCTGTAGGCTATTTAACAAACTAAGCTATAACGGACTAACATTCAAATTGGAGTTGATGACAATGCAATACATAAAAGACTGTAAATACACAACTTGAAGCAACCACATATTTAGCCATGGAGCACGTCCCGATTGGCCCGTGAGGGGTCAAGCCTCGACACACCTTCAACTTGCTTACACACTTAACTTGTTTATTCAAGTTGCTGCACCCATAATTCTGGTTGTGAAAATAACAAAAATATTTGACACACCCCTGAACCTATAGCGACCGCCAGAGCTTACAACTTGACCAAACCGGCCTCACGCGTGCATCTGCCATCTTGCCATTTTTGTCTATCCCCACCATACGCATTCATGACAGGCAGATTAAAATACTAAAACCAAGTGAGAAGCAACTCTATTAACTTTGGGACAGGTCGGAACACACAAAACATTCATGGACATTTAGCTAGCTTACTGTAGATAGCCAATTTGTCCTGGGAGATAAACAGTGGGTTGTTATTTTACCTGAAATGCATATGGTCCTTTTTTTTGTTGCTGGATCTTTGTAAGCAGTTTGGATGAAATAATTAAATAATGCTTGGGCATGCAATGTGGCCAGTCTAGTCAGCATGTTACCATTGCATTGGGTTTGTTAAAATAGAACCCTCCATGTCTGAACCATGGTAACTTAGGAGTCTGGCACTTGTATTGAAATATAATATAATTTAGCATGAAATATTCAGCAAGTGTTCCAACAGGGCTATGATAATATCTGCTGTCACCATGACAAACATCTGCATTTAAAAATTGTCATATTGTGCCTCCCATAAAGGACAAGAAACACACAAACACATAACAGATTAAGTATTTTTAAAGATCTTTTGGGGCATAGGTAGGGCTGTGGCTGTCACGAAATTGTCAGCCAGGGATTGTCAAGCAAATAACTGGTCGGTCTCATGGTAATTGACCGTTAATTAACATAAACACATTTAGCATCTCCTGGCTTCCACACATAGCCTACAAGCCATTTTAAAATGACTATGCCAAATGGCTGTGGGCTACACTTCATTTAGCAGACAAGATTTGCTTATAATTCTGTGGCATTATTTTATATTATGAAGAATACAATTGAACAAAGCTGAATAAAATAGAAAGGACATTTTCTCCAAAGGATTTGAGAGAGTGCTACATGCGGCTATTCTGTGTTGTGCGGTTAACAAAGAAACAGGTACTCCTATATGCTCAATTTAGAGTTATTAACGTAACTTTAGTTGTTCTACAAACGTTGGGCTATATGTTTTGATTGATAATACCAATGTATTCATGAGACTAATGATGATTTGAAAGAAGTCGCTTGAAAGGCATGAGCTCTGCTGTTTTTTATTTTGCATAGTCCCTTATTCACAATTTGACAAGCACTTGATAATGCCTCGAAGTTCACAGTGGCATTCCCTTTGTGGCCGTAATGCACCCTAAAAAAAATCCATGCCTTTTGCATCCCGGAGTGTTGCGTTGTGCCCTTCTTCCTGAGTGTGCTGCGCAATCCGATGCGTCTCTCACTCATACGGCTCTCCGTCACGTGATTGGGTCTTTCTCACAGGCTACAAGTTAAGGCAGACACATCAGGGACAGAACTGCGCGTGTCCTTATCCAATTCCGAGGTGCATACTGAAAATATTGGATGACCTGTCCAAATGTACTTTTCGTCAGCCAACAAGATAAGTAGGCTTAACGGAGAGCAAAAGCACTAGCCTATGTCAATCTACCCTCTTATTAAGTTCTAATTATCAGAGTAAGAACACGACGGACACTATGAAAGTTTAAACCAAGTTTATTAATCCCAGAGTATCGAACAGCTGTACCGACAAAGACATGGTTCCACCAGTGGTGGTATACATACCCCACTTTGGGTGGAGTCTCCTTCTCGCTAAACATTGTATCTTTATTGCTAGGCAGGAAACTAAGTGATACGAGCAATAAACTGTTCCTTCCCCCTTAACGTGACCTGACCTGGACACCCTGCATCGCTAATTCATGGCTCTCTCGCCTTATCAATGGCGGCCACATGTGATCGTTTTCCCTACACTCAGTACATTCCCAGTTTAATTGCACCCACCATATACCTTCCTCCTACAGATAACCATTAACTTCTGGTGTAGACCCTAGACTATGGCACCCCTCATGTCTCTAGCATAACAAATGATTAATAATATTCAAAGTTTATAAATCCAAACCCATCACCCCCATAGTACAAAAGTCGACCTATTCTATTCTGTGGAAGAAATAAATATTCCAAACATAGTCTGGGACAGTTGTGGGATGCGATAGATCCCAAATGAATACAACCACTAACATCCCCAAAATATTTTTATGCAATGTGGCTGATGCAACAGATCAGCACTTTTAGCTTAAAATGTTGATAAACTATTAGGCTATTTCTTCACATTATATGTGCAGCAATGCGCACATGGTAGTAGGCTATAAGCACAAATGTTCCATTAGCGGAAAACACCATTATCAAAAGTGACCACAGATGCAGTTATGCATGTAATATTATTATAAAGATGCATTTTTATGGTGAAAATTATCTTCCCCAAACTTGAAACTCACACGCTGCTTCTATAATAATAATGGTCAGGGGCCAGTTAGGCTCTACACAGCTGATTAATGTGCTTAATTTAAAAAAGTTTTTGGGCAACTTTAGTTGTGATACAAACCTTATTAAAACATACAGGCCTGTATGCTAGGCTACATGAGGTGTGCGACTACGATTCCAACATAGGGGGCATCATTCACAAGTGATAATTTAGAATTCACAAGTGATAGGCTAATATTGTCACCCATCAGACTATTCTTGATTTAATCTTGTCTTTACATATACTAAATAATATATATGTTTGACATTTGTTTTGATTTAGAATGGACCATTATCATGCACCTGTATCGAAATGGGCAGCAGGAAAAAATACATGTTATCTATGCACTTAAATAGTGAAAGGAGGACGCTTTTCCCCGTGGTTTATTTTCAATATAAGCAATGTGCTTAATATTAATAAAGTTGAGAAATAAATATAGTCGGCCTAGCTTATAGAAAGCTGATGGGATCATCCTCTTTTTATTAGCTGTTATCTCCCGCAATTGCATAGCCTATAGAAATGTTGTGTAACATGAGCTGATGGGCTCTCATGAAGTGTTTGATTAGATTTTTGAATATATTTGCATTGATGTCAGAGTGATTAGAGAGACAATAGAGTGCTGAGTACCAGGCAGTTAGCAAGTTTGGTAGGCTACTAATGACCAGCAGTAGCATCAGAGCTTGGAGATGCCTAATTACAGTGACTAAACGGTCACGTGGAATTTGACTGCCTTCATGACTCGTGACTGCCAGTGTGGCGGTAATATGGTTACCAGAACAGCTCTAGGCATAGGGAAATGTACCTAAAAAACTAGGCAGAGATCATATAGTACAAACTTACAGTACCCACTCCCTAAACAGTCAGTAGCCTTAGTAGGCACGCCCAAAGTGCTGGTTGACTTTGACTGTGCTGATGTAGACAACCAGATTAATAAGGAAGAACTGTCTCTGTTCCTCCAGCAGCACCACGTCCATCTGTACCTACACACAATCATATGAAATAATATAATACATAAATTATCATTATTATTCACTTTGGTAGAGAAACAAAAGTCACGGCTGCATCTGCCAATGACTGATAATTGAATAACGCTAAAAACACACCTTTCCCTCTGCATCCTGGTACTTGATCAGGAAGTGCTGGCCCTGGTAGTCATAGGAGAAAGGCTCCTCATTGGCCAGCACCATGGAGACAGGCGTGCTGACACACCAGAAGGGTATCTGGGACTCTTCCAGCAGGGTCAGGCTCATCATGCAGCAGTTCTACACACAGAGAGAGGAGAGAAGAGAGAAAAACACAGACAAATGCTGCTTTAGCTAAAAATCAGTGATGATGGTTTATGCCATCTGTTATTTCATTGCTATGTCAACGTTAGGTAGGCCTTATGACAGGTGGTTGCTGTAAATTAAACAAGTGAGTCAGTGTTCCTTTCCTGTACCTTCACAGTCCCCTCCAGAGCATCAGACCTCCAGGGCAGGCTGACCCTGGCAGAGAGAGGGGTCTGCCGAGACTGGTTACTCCTGATGATGGCATTCAGCTGGATGAAACCTTCATGGATCTGACCTGGATAACCACAAGGACCAAATCAAGACATCAACAACAGCCTATGGTCAAGTAGCTGTGTAGAGCAACTACAAGGCAGAGGAATGAAGACTTGACTCAGTAACTCGAGCGAGGGCACACAGTACTGTAGGAAGTTTCAGTACAGACTTGATATTAAACAGTGTCACTAAGCTAAAAACAACCCAGCTCTATCATTCTCCTCAGGAGCCCAGGCTTCTCACCTTCTGTTTGAACGCCTGGGGAAGTTCTCCTCAGTAAGAAGCTACAAAGGGGGTAGAGTACGGTGTCTAGATGGAAAATGAACGCCAGCGCTTCCATTCAAATGCAAAATCCAACACTTAAGTTCGCCAGACTTCCAATAGACGAGTCAATGAGACGAGATTTGGAAGAACGGCCATGCGAGACTATGATAACCCTAACCCTGAGCCCTGTGGACAGTGGTTTGTTAACCTTTCCGGCAGAAGAGCTGAGGGAAGTGGCCAGACATGATCTCCGTCACAGTGTTGTGGAGGGTAATGTGTAGCGTGTAACCATGGAGACCGTAGTTTGGGTCCACGTCGTCAAAAAGAGGCCTGTTCTCTGGAATGGTGTAGGGGCTGGGAGAAAAAGTGATAGAGAGATGAGAGACAGAGACACAGACCGAGAGAGAGAATTAATGTAAAACAAAGGCCTATAGGACCATTCCCACCTGTCACCAGGAGAGGGAGTTAGCACACCATCTGCAAGTCTACAGCTCTGTCACATCAACCCACAGAACCAACGTAGAGGCAGTGTGCAGTTGGCACAAATCATCTTAGACATTTTTTATTTTATTCGGATCCCCATTAGCTGTTGATGCAGCAGCTATTCTTCCTGGGGTCCACACAAAACATGACAAAATACAGACTACTAATAAAAAAAGAACAGCAACAGAAATATAAAACAAACAAAAAAAATCATGGGAGTGTGTGTGTCTCTTCACAGTCCGCATTGTTCCTTGAGTTGTTGTTTTATATGTTTTATTTCCAATTTATTTTATTTCTTGCCTTGAGTTACTTTGCTCTATACAGTACCGTGCGTTTCCCAGTCGCTGTTCTGACTTGGGTGAAGAGACCCCTGACTGCGTGTCTTGTGGAGTATGTATGGGTTTTTGAGCTGTGTTTTAACTGACTGAACAGACAATTCGGTACATTCCTCCCGTCAATCTCTCCTCCACTCTGTGCCAGGAGAGACTGTCACGCATGTTACTGACATTGGCCCTAAGTGTACATTTGCGGGCCAGAAGAAGTGACTGATTGTGTGCCATTAGTTAACCATTGTCAACAGCTGAACTCAAATTGGTTTATAGATGTTAAATATTGAAATTGACTATTTTCTTGACCCTCAAGAGTTTGAGAGTAGAGTGCCTAGAGTACACTTGGCAATGGGAACTGCCATAATGTAAACAACAACACAAGCATTATATAGAAACTAACAGACTAATGTACTTAACAAATAAGCAGGAAAAATAATATATGAATAATGTATAACTCCGGGTTAAATAGTGGAACAAAGAATCTGACCCTTAGTCATGTTAGGGGACATCGGTCTTCAAAGACACTTTGAAACAGCCAGCGGGCCATCTGTGGATAATAAAGCTATGGAAAAAGGTGAATAAAGAGAGTTGTGGATGGCCTGGACCCAGGTGGGGGTGGGGGAAGCCAGGGGCTGCATACCAAACAGACGAGCCCAGGAGACTCCTTTCCAACAGCCTGTGGTAGTGGAAGGTGGCCATCACAAAGGCTATGGACGACTGGCCCTGTGGTGAGAAACGGGCAATAGACGTCATCATTATTCAATCATTAAGATCATATTATTCCTCCTAATCATCCTCCTCTTCCTGATCATCATCATCATAATTATTATCATCAGGGAATAGAGAAACACCATTATTACTCAATATCTTCCTTCCCCTTCGAATTATCCTCATCATCATTGGGGAATAGACCAATACCATCATTATCACCCTCATTATCGTTCTCCTCTTCCATCATTATCAGCAACAAATCAACTCATCATCAGCACATACTGTGAATGTTGGCCTACCCTCCAGATGCCGATGATGATGCCTGGCGACAGCAGCACCAACTTGACCAGTCTGTCTCCACCAATCACCTGGCTGCTCTTAGAGATGGTGTCAATATCCAACTGAGCCATCAGAGACCTCCAGCCTGGCCTGAAGGGTGGAGGTGACAGAGGGGACAGAGGGGGGAGGGGAGAGGGCAGATGAAAAACAAGAGCTCTTTTCACTCAAAGGACCAAAACCTCCCAAATATGATTTGATATTGGATGGCTAGAAGGATGGGTGGTAGGAGATGGAGGGAACAAGAAAGAAATGGTGAGGAGGGAAAGAAAGCAAACTCACTTGATGATGCTGGGACATTTGAGAGGAACTCTCTTGACACCGTGAAGCTGTACGGTAGAGAGTTGGTGGAAGGCGGGCCATGAACCATTGGTCCAGCACAATGTCACTGACGAGTCACTGTAGTAGGTGTGGCTCTGCTCAAAAGTCCCCTCACAGACCGACCTGTCACACACTGTGATCTCCCAGGCCACACACTGCTCTCTGAAACAGAGGACAAGAGAGGAGAACAATTTAATGAAGTGATTTTCATACATTTTAGTAGTTTTCAATAGGGTATGTAGCCAAATCAAAGTTTATTGGTCAAGTGCACATGGTGCAGTGAAATGCTTACTTGCTAACCCTCCTTCTCAACAATGCAGTACAATATCAATCAAGAATAAAATACAAAATAGAGAAGTCCAAACATAACAAGTAATAAAAAGTAGAAGGACAAAAATAAATAAAAAGTTATGAGAAGTACAGTATGTACATAATAGAATATACAAAGCATGATTCAGTGTCAAGTCACTAAATCTCGAGTCTGAGTTCCTAGCATTCCAGTCCAAGTCCGAGTCCCTTGTTAGTAGTCAAAGCTACATTTTGTAACGTAGAAAGTTGGATAAATGACTGTTTTGAACAGCCATCTGACATTTTCTGTTGTAGCTATAATGTTGAATAATGCAAGGGAGAGAGACTCTGACATCAAAGTCACTACTGGTTGAGTCTGAGTCCAAGTCATCACTGGTCGAGTCTGAGTCGAATCACGAGTCAAGAAAATCGTGACTTGGGTCCGAGTCAAGTCCGAATCTTGGACTCAATTACTACAACAATGATTTGATTTCTAAAATTGTCAAATTATGATGACTGTTTCTGTATATGTTGTTCTGACTATGTCAGTATTACTTAATGGAAAACATATCTATCTTTTTGTAAACTGTTTGTGACTGAGCCCATACAATGTAAGCAAAATAAATTCCCACTCTACCCTCATTGTTCAATAAAGCATTTAAAGGAAGAAACCAACCAATGTGTTTTTGGCTATTGAAATCACAGCATTGACAATGACCCACTAAAACCAAAATTACTTCCAGATAGCTGAAATTAAATTGCATGTATTAGGATACATTTCTGACCCAGTTCTTTCTACAAACACAGCCCAGGGATACCCCCACATGATGATGCATCCTGTGTCTGCTGGCAGCAGTCCCATCATCCAACATAAATTAAATAACAGAATAAAACGAAGAACCTGAACAGCCAGGAAGCCCTGGGGAGCCCTGGGAGAATTCCATTGACTGTGTTGTTTTGTTCGTCTGACTGTTGTCATATGAAATTATCATTACCTGGGTAAATCGCAACCTCCTGCATGGCAAGAACCCACAGGTCTCCAGAGGTAGTAGTCTGGGCAGGTGGGGATGTAGGGAGGGGTGGGGGTTCAAGTCATTTATTTAAACAGAAACACAATTATTTCTCCATATGCCGCAGCCACTGCCATGGAACTCAGAAATGAAGTGCCAGCGTTGCTTCTAATCAGAGGAAAAAAAATAATAAAATAAAACAGAGCTTAAAACAGCAGAGGAAATGCTAAGTGAGCTTTCACCCGTGTGTGTTTTTAATCGGTATTCCCCATAGCAGGGATCGCATTTCAGACAGAAACTCCCTCCCTGCGCTTTAATATAACAGAGGAGAAAAACAAATGGAAGCGGAGTGATCTCAGATTGTTCTGAAAACATTTCTGTAGTTAGAAACAGATAAGATTAGCATTCCTACATTTTGTTGAAATAGAATTTGATCTGAGAAATTAAGCTAATTGATTGCACCCAAATTGAAACAGCACCATCTAGTGGTCAAAATCTGGTAATATCAGGATGTAGGATGTGACAACTTCAATGACAAATTTCTCTGAATAGAGGAATAAATAAATAAATAAATAAATAAACTGAGAATACAGTACATAGGATGAAGAAACAATACTCAGAACCGCAACTCCATACTACCCGTCAGACATAGAGAACTGATACTATATAGTCATTGTTGGGGTGGGATTGGTGTTGGGTGTGGGGCGTGGGGTGGGTCCCTGGGTGGCTTTTGACCATGTCTTTAGATTCTTCATGTCTTACTCATTGTTAGAAAAAAAAGTTTGGTCCAAATCTGATGTTAGGTACTATATATTTATTGATTATGGCCAATCTGGATGCAATCCTTTATCGTAATTTCTCAGATCAAATTATATTTCAACTAAATAATGTTGCAGGGACAATTTCAGAACAATCTGAGATGGTGGGAGTCGAAATCCTCTTTCTTGTGCTTATTGAGGTGCAACGACCAAGGCATTTTATATTTGGAGGCTCGTATCATCTCCATTAGGGGTGTGCCGACATGGCCATAGTCGTATTCGTAATTGGATCCGTAAATTGACAGTTGATAGTCAGATTGGATATGCCTGAATAGATGTTGTCAAAATACCTAAATAGATGTTGTCAAAATACCTATCTCCCTGCATGTTTATAGACCAAAAAACTGCAGATTAGGAGTAGCACGCGGAGGGATGTCTGTGTATCCTAAACTTGCAGTGGGCAGACAAGCTTGCTGTCACTTAGTCAGCCTGTGCAGTTCACATTTTTTCCCTACCGGCTTGTTAGATATTATGCACATTGATAGCTTGGGAGGCTAACAAACGTCCTCGCCATTTGATTTATCATAACAGCAGGCTAACACGAGGCAGCAGCAATCTAAATGATCAGACCAAAAACAAGTGATCGGATTCAGGTGAAGTTATGAAGAGAATTGAGTGAACTGAGAAATACACCTTCGCTCTATCCAATCAAAGCAGCAGGATCAATGTACAGCACACCCTTCTCTTTACAAACAACTCAACTGGCTAGTTTGCCTATTTAGTCCACGTAGTACCTCGCACTGGATTGAAAGACGCACGCTGGCACCCGAAAATACCTTTACTCGTTTGTCTGACTATTCGGCACAACCCTAATCCCCATGCTTTAACCTGAAGCCCGAATAACAGCGAAGTGCTTCAAAATACACAGTTTTTAACTTGGCAGAGAGAATATGAGATTACCTTGACAGCGCTGAATGAAGCCTGGAAATCCCACAGTGTTATAGCTATGTAAATACTAGGGATGCACGATATAAAAATCTGTGAACATATTGGAAATCGGCCAATATTAGCTAAAAATGTCAACATCAGTATCGGCCCGATGTCTAGTTTAAAGCCGATGCGCAAAACCGATGTCAAAGCTGACGTGCATACCTATATAAACGTAGGTACATTACGTAATAACGCCATGTAAAATTTTGCCCTACACGTGCAACACAGCATTCCTAACCTAGCCCACAATGTCTGCTGTGTGGATCGAGCAGTCATCAAGTCGAGCAGTTATTTGAAAGGGTAAAAAAATTTCAGCAAGACAACTCATTGCCCTTGAAAATCAGCCGTTCTCTGTCGTGGGAGATGTTGGCTTTTGTCGACTGGTTGAGCACCGGTACACATGTTGCCCTACTGGAGTTACACAGTAATAGAGTCACTGCTATCACCTTCACGACATACTATGGAACGCCGTTTGGGTCTTTGCGTGTCAAAAAAGGTAACGTCAAATAACACTATTTAAAGCGTTAAATAAGCTTTTAATTTGACACGTCAAATAACACAGTTCTATTATAGAATGTTGTGTTTCATGAATTTGCACGTGCAAGCCAAGCGCCACCACTACTATCAGTAGCACTGTCAAAGCTGTACAAAAAAAGTCTTCAAACAAGCAAACACTGGCCACGAACAATGTGTTTACAATACCGCATTGGTAATAAAGCATTATTTGTTTGGCTGCAACTTCTGGGGTAGCTAGCTTTAGCTTGGTACCTAGCTAGCACCAATACAACCAGCTTTAAAACAATGACCAGTAGAAACTGCAGTCATTTTCATTATTCTTAGCAATGATTTAGGAATCCTTGTGAGTAAGTATTAGCTAGGTAGCCACTTGTTGTTCACCTATTGAAATTGAACTTCAGTTCATGAAAATAAATAGCTAGCCAGCTACTTAACCCTGTTGCCCAAAGCTAATGTTATAAGCAGCCAGCTAGCTTCATCTGGCTAGTGATGCTCGACAAGACCGGGTTATGTGTTGTGATGCTAGCCACAATAAGGATTAGGCACAATAGTGGAATTTGCCATCAAAATAAAAGTACCTTTGTGAAAGTGATGCAGAAGGTTACATTTGGTGGAATCATGCTATATTTAGACTAGATCATTTAAACAAGGTTGGAATGTGAAGCAATGAAATGGGGTAACAGTCTACTCAATACCCACAATATATTTTTTTCCCAACGTCTTCCTCAGAGTTAACAGACTCCAAAACATCCACGCAGTATTGCTTTTCCTTGGGAAATAAACATAGGTTGACAATAAATGTGGCTAAATTCACAGTTGTTTCAGAGTCCCGCAATAAGAGCTACGAGGCTAATGTTCTCTGGGTGTCACGGAGTAGACTGATACCCCATGTCATTAATCCACAATCCATAGGTAAGGCTGTACAGTGAAATAAGTATGCCCCCAATGCAATTCTAAAGTATAATACATCCAGTGTGATTTCAACTGATTTTTGTCAAATTAACAAAATGTCTTTTGTTGATTTTATATAACATTCCAACCTCGTTAGCATGATCTAGTCAATAATGGCATAATTCGACTATTTGTATTCATTTGCATCACTGTCAATAACACATTTTTATTTTGAAGGCTAACCGCAAAGTCCACTATTGTGGCTAATCCTTATTGTGGCTAGCTTCACATAGATGGGTCTGACCACCATTAATCAAATAAGAACTGTCTTATAAAATTAGGGTTATTTTAGATGAAGACACCTAGCTATATAATTAGCTATCTATATAATTTGCTAGCTATATAATTAGCTAGCTAACTATAGCTACTGAAACAGATTGTCGTTTTGCTATGTTTTTGGGGGAAGAACATTCTTTGCATCCATGAGCTAGCTAGCTTTTGTTTTATGACCAGTAGGTGCATGAGATAACTTTACCAGCATCATAGCATACGTATTGATGAATCGTTGTGACAGGTCCTGATTGGTCAACAAGCTTATTTAAATAGCAGACCCAAATGGCATTCCATAGTATGAGAAACGACTGAACAAATGAACAACAAAACAGCACAGCAAGTAAGCGAAAGAAATAGGCTTTGATTATGTTTTACTGGTAATGTGGACATACGTAAATACCAACAAAATAACTTTTTGGTCAGTGTGGTGTGTGTGTGTGTAACCTTTATTTAACTAGGCAAGTCAGTTAAAAACAAATTCTTATTTACAATGACGGCCTACACAGGCCAAACCCGGATGATCCTGGACCAATTGTGCACCGCCCTATTCACGGCCGGATGTGATACAGCCTGGATTCGAACCAGGGACTGTAGTGACACCTCTTGCACTGAGATGCAGTGCCTTTGACCGCTGCGTCCATGTGTGTGTTTTAACTATTTAACTGTACTAGAATGCTTAAAAGGCTGCTACAATGTCAGGTTTTTTTGGCAAGGAAAATATCAGTTATCGGTATTGGCCAAAAATGTCATATCGGTGCAAGCATAGAAAATAGTAGCCAAATAACTGGTTGATGTGTAATAAGTTCTTAAAGACCCAGTGCAGTCAAAAATGTGATTTTTGTTTGTGTTTTATATATATTTCCACACTATGAGGTTGAATAATCCTGTGAAGTTGTGAAAATTATGATAATGCCCCTTTTTTGTAAGAGCTGTTTAACCTCACTAGGGTAGGGGGCAGCATTCGGAATTTTGGATGAAAAGCGTGCCCAGAGTAAACTGCCTGCTACTCAGGTCCAGAAGCTAGGATATGCATATAATTGGTAGATTTCAATAGAAAAACACTCTAAAGTTTCCAAAACTGTTAAAATTTCCAAAACTGTTAAAATAATGTCTGTGAGTGTAACAGAACTGATATGGCAGGCGAAAACCTGAGGAAAATCCACCCTGGAAGTGTCTTTATTTTGAAATGCCTGTTTTTCTATTGAAAGCCTATCCACCATACAAAGTCTTATGACGCAGTTCACGATTCCTATGGCTTCCACTACATGTGGCCAGTCTTTAGGCATTGTTTCAGGCTTTTACTCTGAAAAATGAGGGAGAAACACCACATTCAATGAGAGGACAGTGGAAATTTCCAGACATGAGTCCAGCGCGTGACTGGGAGCGCGTGACCGGGAGTGCACCTTTCTTGTTTCTCCTTTTCTATTGACGAAGCTATTGTCCGGTTGAAATATGATCGATTATTTATGACAAAAACAACCTGAGGATTAATTATAAACATCATTTGACATGTTTCTACGAACTTTTATGGTACTTTTTCATTTTTTGTCTGCATGCTGTGACCACGCTTTGTTCCAATGGATTACTGAACAAAACGCACAAACAAAACAGGTTTTTGGATATAAAGAGGGAATTTATCGAACAAAACGAACATTTATTGTGTAACATGGAGTCTTGGAAGTGCTACCATATGAAGATCATCAAAGGTAAGTGATACATTTTATTGCTATTTTTGACTTTTGTTACTCCTCTTCTTGGCTGCTAACTGTTTGTAATGATTTGTCTGCTGGGCGCTGTTCTCAGATAATCGCATGGTTTGCTTTCGCCGTAAAGAGTTTTTGAAATCTGTCACAGCGGTTGGATTAACAAGAAGTTTATCTTTAAGCTGGTGTATAACATTTGTATCTTTTATGCATGTTTATTATGAGAATTTCTGTTTTGTTGATTATCACGCTCTGCAATTTCACCGGATGTTGTTTGAGACAGTGGATTACTGAACAAAACAAGCTAACAAAACTGAGTTTTTTGGATATAAAGAGGGACTTGATCGAACAAAACAAACATTTATTGGGTAACTGGGAGACTTGTGAGTGTAAGCATATGAAGATTATCAAAGGTAAGTGATTCATTTTAATCGCTATTTCTGACTTTTGTTACTCGTCTACTTGGCTGGTTACTGTTTGTAATGATTTGTCTGCTGGGCGCTGTTCTCAGATAATTGCATGGTTTGCTTTCGCCGTAAAGTATTTTTGAAATCTGACACCGTGGTTGGATTAACAAGAAGTTAATCTTTAAACCGATGTATAACACTTGCATGTTTCATGAATTTTTATAATGAGTATTTCCTGTTTTTGAATTTGTCGCTCTGCAATTTCACTGGATGTTGGCCAGGTGGGACGGTAGCATCCCACAGCCCCTAGAGAGGTTAAAAAGACTGCCTGAAATTGCAGCCTGTTTTGGTGGGACGGAGTTTTGGCCTGCCTGGTGATGCAGTAAATTAGTTAATACCGATAAGAAAGAGAATTCCAAACCGCTCAGCCAATAACAGCTAGTTTTCAGTTTTCCCCTCCTCACTCAAAACACTCCCAGACAGTCCTAGCAACATTTTTGCTTGAGAAATTACTCTTTGCTAAGCCTAAGCAATTTTTGTTTTTAAAGCAATCACAGTAAGGTACCGTTAAACTTCCCTTAATAGCCTTGGCGTTTATTTGCTTAAATCACTCTACACAAGAGCCGATTATTAGAGACAGGCTTCTATTTTCTTAAATCACACAGCTTTTGCTCATTTGCATAGTTAAAACTGCAATATGTAACTTTCTGGGTGACCTGACCAAATTCGCATAGATCTATAACACATTTTTAGCATTCTCATTGAAAGCAAGTCTAAGAAGTGGTAGATCTGTTCTATGTATTTTTATGCTTCTATGTTTAAGTTTAGTTTTACTTCGATTTTGTACACCAGCTTCAAACAGCTGAAAATACAACATTTTTGGTTATGGAAAATATATTTCAGTAGTTTAGATGGTACAATGATTCTACACTATACTTCCTTGTTTTGTCACAAACAGAAATTAGGCAAACTATTAGATTTTTTGCAACCAGGAAATAGCGGAGCGATTTCTGCATAGTGCATCTTTAATTGTTCAATTCCAGCATTCACTTCCAGCATTTTAATACATTTCTTAATTTCCTGCACTAATGTGTTATCATTTACACACTGTAACCACGTTTACAACCACAGTTACATATCGAGAAAAACAAATCCAGACAGATGTGATGGAAATGCAGAGAGATAATTTGTTAATTTGATATGGTGGGATCTTTTTGTGTCTGTACAATTAATAATGTCACCAAATGGAAGTGGAACCTTTATGCGCAAATATTGATATAACAGCCATCATATTGAAGTAAACTTGGAGTCACGCGACGATATGGGGTGTGGTCTTTCCATTACAACTCAGGAAACCATGCAGTATATTAGGCTACAGATTAAATAAGTGATGAACTTATTTAGGGTCTTATTCTGGTGACATGATGATCGATGCTTGACTACCGTTTGACAAATACTCTCCCTCTTATCCATAATAATAATCTCATCGCGTAGACTGTATCTGCGAGCTGTTGGCTAGAGCGCACGTAAGACTAGAGTAGGCACATTTGCGTCAAACCTATCGGTAGAGATGAAAATGCGATGGAAACACATTGAACTTTAGAATTTTATTCAGTCCATGAAAATGAAAAAGTACATTGTGTGTGCACTAGGACATCACACACTGATTTTTATCCACAACCTGAAACACACCACTGGCACTAGCGGTTCTGCAAGGGGGGGCCAGTGCCCCTGTGACAACAATTTTGGACCCCCTTGTGGCCCCCCTAAATGTGGAGTATGAAATAATTTTTACATAACTAATTTTTGCTATCGTTCTTTTTTTACATCCGTTATTAGACAGTGGCAACGATGATGAACATGGTCTTTTGCCTGCTAATGCCTGCAATGTAGTGAAGAAAACGATATAACAACAATAACATCTAATGTAACTGGCCCCAGCTTGGTCCCCCCAGTTGAAATGGTCTAGAACCGCCACTGACCACTGGTGGGAAAATGTGCATATTTTTTTATGTGGATTTTAGGATATTCGCATGAAAATCTGTCACCAATTGGATGGAAACCTAGCTTGTGTAACATTTATTTTGTCTTAGTAATCCTCTATTTCGGGAAAACTTTTCCTTGACAGGATAATTATGTTCCTCTTTCACTGTGCATTTCACTACACCCGCAATAACATCTGCTAAACATGTGTATGTGACAAAAAAAAAGATTTACTTTCGCCACTAGAGGGAAATCAGCTGATGTCGGGGGGTTTGTACCACAATCTATGGTCTGTACTCCCGAAGTAGACTCTTTTTGTGCTCGATAGCTAGCTAGGAGTTCTCAGCTGTTAGCAGCCAATGGCTGGAAACTACAAGTGTAATGGCTGGTACAATGCAATGGCACTTCCAAATGTAGATCCTTCAAAACACCCCCAAACAGGGAAACAGATCCCAATCAAAGGTGTTATCACGTGCTCCACTAAGGCAGTTATTTATTTTATAAAACTGAGGTGGGCGAGCGCAAATTAAAAGTACGAATCTCAGAGCATCGTAGCACCATTAGGTGCAAAACTCTATTTACCCAGTTGCAGCCCACTTTTTGGAAGCGAACCACTCGATTTCGTCCCTACGTTATATCGGCATCGAACATGTCACCCTCCCTAGGAGAGGGGGTGAGCTCGACAATTTATTGCTAAACGAGAGGCTGTCTGGATCTTTAATTTAAAGACCCTTGCTCCCTTCGGTCTCAACGTAGACTTTGATCTGAAGCCATTCATTGTAAAAGTTTGTAGGCCTATGTAACCAAATTGTATCTATGATTGTATGCTATCCATTCATGTTTTTTGTATGTTATTTTTATATCTGAGCATTAACCAATGATGTCAGGCCACACCTGGCCATTACAGACACGTGTCCTTTGACACTATATAACCTAGTGACCCGCAGTGTTTGTCATTATACCCTGATGAAGACGTTGGATATTATGTTCTTTTTCAAGCAGCCAATGGTTAGCAGCTTCATAAAGGTGATAAAAATGGATGATTATCTTCATTTTTTTTAGTCATTACTGAATTATTTAATGTAACAAATAAAAACATTAAACCTTGTAACAATTCATGGTAATTCAATGGTAACCTCGTAAACAATTAATTTAGACCCAGGCGTGTATTTGCTAAAGCGTGCTGTTGGCCAGCTATTAAAAGGGACAGGTGGCTATTTGAGACTGCGATTAAAACAAGTTTTACAGTACTTCAATTGTTAGCCAGAAATGATTTGATATTGAGATAAAAACGGCTGCATTGGACCTTTAACAAAAAGGTATTGCATAGCCCAAACATGACATATTGTAACAAGGAATTCTGGCCCGCGAGTTTCAAATACCGTAATTTCCGGACTATAAGCCGCAACTTTTTTCCCTCGCTTTGAACCCCGCGGCTTAAACAATGAGGCGGCTAATATATAGATTTTTCCCCGCTTTCAATTTTTTTTTCTCAAAAACAACACATTCTGTGACATGCTTAGTTTTTTGGCGGCATGAAGCTTTTATTAGACCAATGAAATTGCCGAACGGGTTAAGGTCAAACAACTTTTTTTGTTTACTGTTTATATTAAATCGAGCGCTCTCAAATTTCCCAGCATTCTGATTACGGTAGTCATTTTGTCAACCTCATCATGGCAAAGACGGAGAAATGCATATGATGTAGCTTTCAAGTTGAAGGCGATTGATCTGGCTGTTGGAAAAAGGAAATAGAGCTGCTGCACGGGAGCTTGGTCTTAATAAGCTGATAAGACGTTGGAAACAGCAGCGTGAGGAATTGACTCAGTGCAGAAAGACAACTAAAGCTTACTGGTAATTTTTAATTTTTTGTTACAAGCCGTGTTTCGTTAAAGCCTATTTATTTTTGTTACAAGCTGTGTTTCGTTAAATCCTATTTATTTTTGTTACAAGCCGTGTTTCGTTAAAGCCTGTGTAAAGTTAATTTGTTTCAATGTACCGGTAGGCACCGGCGGCTTATAGACATATGCGGCTTATTTATGTTCAAAATACTATTTTTTTTTTAATTCTGTGGGTGCGGCTTATATTCAGGTGCGCTCAATAGTCCGGAAATTACGGTAGTATGTTCTGACAATACTGGTATTGGAGTCTGTACCTACCTACATTGTAGCCTCAGCTACAGAGCCAGTACAGTATCTAACCTGAGGACTCTCTCTGTGTGGCTGGGAAGGCCTGTGAAGGGATTGATGGTTCTCAGCTCCTTCAACCACTTGGTGTGGTTGTAGCCAGCTATGGTCCTAAAGTACAGCCTTCTCCAGTAGCCCTCTGGTCTCTCCTGAACTTTCATCATACTCAGCTTCTCCACAACCTGAATAGAGGAGCAGACACATGATAATACATTTGGTTCATAATGCTATATTAGTACATACAAGCATACAGTATTCACTTACATACTAAATCATGAACCATTCACATACTCAATACATTGAAGAAAAAAAAACTGCTGTATTATGTATATACACTGTGTGTACAAAACATTAGGAACACCTGCTCTTTCCATGACATAGACTGGTCAGGTGAATCAAATCACATTTTTTGGGGCACTACTAGGGTTGCACATTTTGGGGAATATTCTGAGGTGGAAACTTTCCGTGGGAATTAACAGGAATATATGAGAATTTACGCAAATTAATATTAATACCATTTAAATGTAGATGTTTTTGCATTGGATATATTTACCATATCATATGGAGACTGAAACCTTTTACCTTATCATAAGTAGACGTCATAGCAAATGATTAAATCCTTCCAAATGGGGGGGAAAAAAATAATGTAGTTACGAATTGAACTTTAATTAAATGAGTTGACTCTTCACATGGGTGGATTTCACTGAACAACAAAAGAAAGGGAATATTGAATGATCCCCAATGATCCAATGCATCTCCCAAAAATGTTTTCAACATACATCTGTAAAATTATAATCTAGAAACTAAGCTTTGGTTGTCTTCCTCTCAGGCTTCCATGTCTTCTCCCTGAACTTCCTCAATGTCCACCTCTTAAACATCAGACTCTGAGGCCTCGTCTTCACTGTCACTTTCCAATCTTGTTGAGGATGGCTCGTTTTCAGGCAAAAAAAAAAAAAAAACAACTCTAATTTGCTTGAGAGACTCCTTCTCCTTCAGGAGACTGTCAAACATGATGACAACACCACCCCAACAGGTGTTGCTGGGCAGCTTCAATGTGGTGCTCTTATTCTTCTCACTTTGCTTGGTGAGATAGATTGCTGCTATAACTTGATGACCCTTCACATACCTAAGCATTTCCTTGGCTCTTTTGTAGAGTGTATCCATTGTTTTCAGTGCCATGATGTCCTTGAGGAGCAGACTCAATGCATGAGTAGCACAGCCAATGGGTGTGATGTGAGGGTAGGACTCCTCCACTTTAGACCAAGCAGCCTTCATGTTCACAGCATTGTCTGTCACCAGTGCAAATACCTTCTGTGGTCCAAGGTCATTGATGACTGCCTTCAGCTCATCTGCAATGTAGAGACCGGTGTGTCTGTTGTCCCTTGAATCTGCTCTTGTAGAATACTGGTTGAGGGGTGGAGATGATGTAGATAATTATTCCTTGCCCACGAACATTCAACCACCCATCAGAGATGATTGCAACACACTCTGCTTTCTCTATGATTTGCTTGACCTTCACTTTAACTCTGCATCCAGCAAATGAGTAGATAAAGCATGACTGGTTGGAGGGGTATATGCTGGGCGAAGAAAATTCAGAAATCTCTTCCAATACACATTGCCTGTGAGCATCAGAGGTGAACCAGTTGCATACACAGCTCGAGCAAGACATTCATCAGCATTTCTCTATGTTCCTCCATTGAGTCAAAAAAACATCTGATTCCAGGAGGACCATGAGCTGTTGCTATCAATAAGGTGTCTGAGTCATCATTTTCCCCTCGAATAGAAGTAGAGGGACTTTTGTCAAAGGTTGATTGTTGTGAGCGCAGGGCAAACTTTATGCACTTGGCCAGATGATTCTGCATCTTTGTTGCATTCTTCCCATATGATTTGGCACAGTATTTGCAAATGTACACAGCTTTTCCTTCTACATTAGCTGCAGTGAATAGTGCCCGTAGCATTTTCCTGGGCTCGAACCAGGAACACATCGACAACAGCCACCCTCAAAGCAGCGTTACCCATGTAGAGCAAGGGGAACAATCACTCCCAAGTCTCAGAGCGAGTGACGTTTGAAACGCTATTAGCGCGGACTCGGCTAACTAGCTAGACATTTCACATCGGTTACACCAGCCTAATCTCGGGGGTTGATAGGCTTGAAGTCATAAACAGAGCAATGCTTGAAGAATTGCGAAGAGCTGCTGGCAAACGCACGAAGGTTATTATTCATGTTCTGGTTAAAAAAGGCACTAATGATTTATGCTATACAACGTTTGACATGTTTGAAAGAACGTAAATATATTTTTTCCCCTCGTTCATGAAGTGAAGTCCGGCGGGCTTAGATCATGTGCTAACAACACGGAGATTTTTGGACATAAATGATGAGCTTTTTTGAACAAAACTACATTCGTTATGGACCTGGGATTCCTGGAAGTGACATCTGATGAAGAGAATCAAAGGTAATGGATTATTTACATAGTATTTTCGATTTTAGATCTCTCCAACATGGCCGTTTGTCTGTATCGCAAAGCGTATTTTTCTGGGCGCAGTGCTCAGATTATTGCAAAGTGTGATTTCCCAGTAAGGTTATTTTTAAATCTGGCAAGTCGATTGCGTTCAAGAGATGTAAATCTATAATTCTTTAAATGACAATATAATATTTTACCAATGTTTTCTAATTTTAATTATTTAATTTGTGGTGCTGACTTGACTGCCGGTTATTGAAGGGAAACGATTTCCTGAACATCAACGCCATAGTAAAACGCTGTTTTTGGATATAAATATGAACTTGATAGAACTAAAAATGCATGCATTGTCTAACATAATGTCCTAGGAGTGTCATCTGATGGAGATTGTCAAAGGTTAGTGCATCATTTTAGCTGGTTTTATGGTTTTGGTGACGCCTGTCTTTGAATTGACAAAACATTACACACAGCTATTGTCAATGTACTCTCCTAACATAATCTAACTTTATGCTTTCGCCGTAAAACCTTTTTGAAATCGGACAACGTGGTTAGATTAAGGAGATGTTTCTCTTTCAAAGGGTGTAAGATAGTTGTATGTTTGAAAAATTTGAATTTTGACATTTATTTGGTTTCAAATTTGCCGCTCTTGAAATGCACCTGCTGTTGATAGGGTGCACCACGGGTGGCACGCTAGCGTCCCACATAGCCCCAAGAGGTTAATAGGGTCGAATCCGGAAACTATAATTTCGAAAACAAAACGTTTATTATTTCATTGAAATACGGAACCGTTCCGTATTTTATCTAACGGGTGGCATCCCTAAGTCTAAATATTCCTGTTACATTGCACAACCTTTAATGTTATGTCATAATTATGTACAATTCTGGCAAATTAATTACGGCCTTTGTTAGGAATAAATGGACTTCACAGTTCGCAGTGAGCCAGGTGGCCCAAACTGCTGTTTATACCCTGACTGCTTGTACAGAACGCAAGAGAAGTGACACAACTCCCCTAGTTATAAGAAATTCATGTTAGCAGGCAATATTAACTAAATATATACTTGTGTATTGATTTTTAAAAAAGGCATTGATGTTTATGGTTAAGTACATTGGTGCAACGACAGTGCTTTTTCGAAGTAGGCTGTGATTCGATGAGAAATGAACAGGCATCGCATCGATTATATGCAACGCAGGACACGTTAGATAAACTAGTAATATCATCAACCATGTGTAGTTAACTAGTGATTATGTTAAGATTGATAGTTTTTTATAAGATAAGTTTAATGCTAGCTAGCAACTTACCTTGGCTTCTTGCTGCCCTCGCGTAACAGGTAGTCAGCCTGCCACGCAGGCTCCTCGTGGAGTGCAATGTAAGGCAGGTGGTTAGAGCATTGGACTAGTAACCGGAAGGTTGCAAAAACTAATCCCCGAGGTGACAGGGTAAAAATCTGTTGTTCTGCCCCTGAACAAGGAAGTTAACCCCCATTCCTAGGCCGCCATTGAAAATAAGAATGTGTTCTTAATCTGACTTGCCTAGTTAAATAAAGGTGTAAACAAATATATATATTTTTTTTTTAAACGACAAATCGGTGGCCCAAAAAAACGATTACCGATTGTTATGAAAACTTGAAAATCGGCCCTAATTAAATCGGCCATTCCGATTAATCGGTTGACCTCTACTTGACACTACTGTGGGAAGCATTGGAGTCAACATGGGCCAGCACCCCTGTAGAATGCTTTCAACACCTTAGAGTCCATGCCCCAATGAATTGGTCTGTTCTGAGGGCAAAAGGGAGTGCAACTCAATGTTAGGAAGGTGTTCTTAATGTTTTGTACTCTGTGTAGACTGGGTATGTAAATATTTAATGTTGTAAAGTAAATAAGTAGTTTGTAATATGTATGCTGTGCATGTTTGTATCTGCTTCTTGTATTTGAATTCACACTGCTTTGCAAGCTTGCCCTCTACTTTGTCCCTAGTGGGATAATTAAAAGTGTTATTCAATTGAAATTATACTGAACCTCGTCCATGTGCTTGGCCTTCAAGTTCTTACTCTCCCCATATTTTGCAGAATACTTTTTACGCCACATTGCACTGCAAGAAAATTAGACAACAGATTCACCTATTATGTGATTGAATAGGGTCGCTAGATAGTGGAGAAGAGTCCTACTGCCTCCGGATATAAAGTATCCTTACTTGTTTTTTGCCAGCTTATAGAATAGCTTGTTGACGTAGCCAATGCAGTAGAGAGAAGAGGCATCCAGATTCCACAGGATCTTCATTAGGATCTCAGGTGGCAGTCTAATAAAACACAAATTACAATAAGGCTGGGTCCAAAAAAGTCATGAACTGGGCACTTGCTAGCTGTCTCCTTGCCTAATAAATATACTTTTATACCAATACTTGATATAGTCTAAAACAGCAATGCAAAATTGTCAAAGTTTTCCATACAACCCGGAATATTTAATAACATTACATTTGAACTTACTCTACCGGTTTATCCTTCAGCCGCTTGAAATTTGAGACAAAATATCCACAGGAAAGTATTGTTCACCCAACATTTAGAGTGCCGGTACTGCCGTTTAAATGTATACTGCTCAAAAAAATAAAGGGAACACTTAAACAACACATCCTAGATCTGAATGAAAGAAATAATCTTATTAAATACTTTTTTCTTTACATAGTTGAATGTGCTGACAACAAAATCACACAAAAATAATGAATTGAAACCCAATTTATCAACCCATGGAGGTCTGGATTTGGAGTCACACTCAAAATTCAAGTGGAAAACCACACTACAGGCTGATCCAACTTATGTAATGTCCTTAAAACAAGTCAAAATGAGGCTCAGTGGTGTGTGTGGCCTCCACGTGCCTGTATGACCTCCCTACAACGCCTGGGCATGCTCCTGATGAGGTGGCGGATGGTCTCCTGAGGGATCTCCTCCCAGACCTTGACTAAAGCATCCGCAAACTCCTGGACAGTCTGTGGTGCAACGTGGCGTTGGTGGATGGAGCGAGACATGATGTCCCAGATGTGCTCAATTGGATTCAGGCCTGGGGAACGGGCGGGCCAGTCCATAGCATCAATGCCTTCCTCTTGCAGGAACTGCTGACACACTCCAGCCAGATGAGGTCTAGCATTGTCTTGCATTAGGAGGAACCCAGGGCCAACCGCACCAGCATATGGTCTCACAAGGGGTCTGAGAATCTCATCTCGGTACCTAATGGCAGTCAGGCTACCTCTGGCGAGCACATGGAGGGCTGTGCGGCCCCCCAAAGACATGCCACCCCACACCATGACTGACCCACCGACAAACCGGTCATGCTGGAGGATGTTGCAGGCAGCAGAATGTTCTCCACGGCGTCTCCAGACTCTGTCACGTCTGTCACTTTCATCTGTGAAGAGCACAGGGCGCCAGTGTCGAATTTGCCAATCTTGGTGTTCTCTGGCAAATGCCAAACGTCCTGCACGGTGTTGGGCTGTAAGCACAACCCCCACCTGTGGACGTCAGGCCCTCATACCACCCTCATGGAGTCTGTTTCTGACCGTTTGAGCAGACACATGCACATTTGTGGCCTGCTGGAGGTCATTTTGCAGGGCTCTGGCAGTGCTCCTCCTGCTCCTCCTTGCACAAAGGCGGAGGTAGCAGTCCTGCTGCTGGGTTGTTGCCCTCCTACTCCGTCTCATGCTACCACTAGAGTGAAAGCACCGCCAGCATTCAAAAGTGACCAAAACATCAGCCTGGAAGCATAGGAACTGAGAAGTGGTCTGTGGTCCTCACCTGCAGAACCACTCCATTATTGGAGGTGTCTTGCTAATTGCCTATAATTTCCACCTGTTGTCTATTCCATTTGCACAACAGCATGTGAAATGTATTGTCAATCAGTGTTGCTTCCTAAGTGGACAGTTTGATTTCACAGAAGTGTGATTGACTTGGAGTTACATTGTGTTGTTTAAGTGTTCCCTTTATTTTTTTGAGCAGTGTATATCACCTGGCACATGCTCAAAACCATGTAAACACATGCAGACGTTGGTTACATGCATGCGTCGCCTGTACTTCCGTCTTGTGCATGCGCCTTTGGTCACGAGCAAACAAATCTTGATTATCACACACAGAGAGACGCGTTTTCATGTCGGGTTAATAACACTTTCCTGTGGATATTTTGTCAAAAATTTTGACCAAAACCACAGACAATCGGCAGAGTAGGTTCAAATGAAGTTTATTCAACATTCTGACTTGTAAAGGGACTGTTTGGAATTTTTTTACGGAAATGACCACGTTTCGTACCTAGCTGTCTCCAAGTCCACAAAGCCAAACACGTACTCAGGATACTTACAGCTAACACATTAATACAAACACACAGACTGGATAGATTTGTCAACTATTTATGAACATCATTTTGAAGAATTAAATACTGTATAAAATAAAGTTATTCTAATTTCAATTCTAACCATGGGACTTGGAGACAGTAGCAACTCTGTCCTTTCTCTCTGCAGATTACAGAACAGGACATGGACCATAGGAAACAGGTGGAGGTGCATTCTTGTCATACCTGCAACCAATCAGAGCACGCAAACAATTAATTCAAACGGACCAAAGCTCACACTTCCAAATCACATGATGCTTACCGTAATGCACGAGGCACCTACACTCTGTTACACATTAAGTGTCGAAGTAGTTAGCTAGCTACTGTAACAAATGACGGAGAAGGTGGCGGGAAGAGGATGTGGAACTTGAATTGGATAGCGGTGGAAGTGAGGATGAAAGGACTTTTATACGAAAGAATGGTAGTATTCTGGGAGTATTGGTGCCAAACTTGGTGAATCCGTTGAAAATATGAAAGCTTTGGGTAAAGTAAAGATCACAAAAAAAAATTAGATTTTTTTTGTTGGGTCTCAGGCAAGTTTATGATTATGCTGTGTCATGTTTTGAGCTACAGAAAAGGGCACCTGTCAAGGGAGTAATTTCTGGAGTCTCGAAAGAAAACTGACATTGATGTACTGAAGAATATTCCTGCGGTGGTCAATGAACGTAGGATGAATTGTTTAGTTAATGGCAGGAAAGAGAAGAGTTCATCTGTTCTTGTGTTTTTGATGTGAGTCCCACCTGACCCCAGTGAACTATGTCCTATCCTGTCAGAGCTTTTATATACAGGTTTTTGCAATGTCATCGTTTTAAAATGTTTGGACATGTAGAAAGTGTCTCCAGAAAGAAGAAGCCCGAGATGTGAGAAATATCACTTTGAAGGGGTTTCCGAATGTGTAGCAGAAGAGAATGGTCAAGGAGCAAGGTGTTGTAGCTGTAGTGGAGAACATGAGGCGACATTCTTGGAATACCTGAATAGGGTGAAAGAGACTGAGGTTGCTAAACTCAGGGCAGTTGAGTCTCCTATGCAGAGGCGGTCAAAAGGGTAGAAAGAATGAGTATCTCTGAAGGTCTGGTGGTAGTGAATAACGAGCAAGACCCAAAAATTCTTCATGTGAAGAAAGTGGACTGTGTCTCTTTTATAGTGATGAATCAATTGCAGGTGAAATATTTCTGGATAAAAAGATTTCACATCTGAGGAAAGGATGGTCATGGTTCACATCAACACCATTATCCCAGAAACCCTAGACCCACTCCAATTTGCATACCGCCCAAACAGATACACAGATGATGCAATCACTATTGCACTCCACACTGTCCTTTCCCAACTGGACAAAAGGATCACCTACGTGACAATGCTATTCATTGACTACAGCTCAGCGTTCAACACCATAGTACCCTCAAAGCTCATCACTAAGCAAAGGATCCTGGGACTAAACACCTCCCTCTGCAACTGGATCCTGGACTTCCTGACGGGGCGCCCCCAGGTGGTGAGGGTAGATGGCAACAAATCTGCCACGCCGATCCTCAACACTAGAGCCCCTCAGGGGTGCGTGTTCAGTCCCCTCCTGTACTCCCTGTTCACCCACGACTGCGTGGCCAGGTACAACTCCAACACCATCATTAAGTTTGCAGACGACACAACAGTGGTAGGCCTGAACACCGACAACAACGAGACAGCCTATAAGGAGGTCAGAGACCTGGCCGAGTGGTGCCAGAAAAACAACCTATCCCTCAACGTAACCAGGACTAAGGAGATGATTGTGGACTACAGGAAAAGGAGGACTGAGCACGCCCCCTTCTCATCGACGGGGCTGTAGTGGAGCAGGTTGAGAGCTTCAAGTTCCTTGGTGTCCACATCACCAACAAACTAGAGTGGTCCAAACACACCAAGACAATCGTAAAGATGGCACGACAAAGCCTATTCGTGGTTAGAGTGTTGGACTAGTAATTCGTAAGGTTGCAAATTCGAATCCCCGAGCTGACAAAGTAGAAATCTGTTGTTCTACCCCTGAACAAGGCAGTTAACCCACTGTTCCTAGGCCGTCATTGAAAATAAGAATTTGTTCTTAACTGACCTGCCTAGTTAAATAAAGGTAAAATAAAAAAATAAAGATCCTCAAATGGTTCTACAGCTGCAACATCAAGAGCATCCTGACTGGTTGCATCACTGCCTGGTACAGCAACTGCTCGGTCTCCGACTGCAAGGCACTACAGAAGGAAGTGTGTACGGCCCAGTACATCACCGGGGCTAAGCTGCCTGCCATCCAGGACCGCTATACCAGGCGGTGTCAGAGGAAGGACCTAAAAATTGTCTAAGACCCCCACGCACCCCAGTCATAGACTGTTCTCTCTATTACCGCATGAAAATCGGTACCAAGTCTAGGACCAAAAGGCTTCTCAACAGGTTTTACCCCCAAGCCATAAGACCCATAAGACAGGAAATCAAATGGCTAGCCGGACTATTTGCATTGTGTCGTCCCCCCCAACCCCTCTTTACACTGCTGCAACTCTCTGTTTACCATATATGCACAGTCACTTTAATTATACATGAATGTACATACTACCTCAATTAGAACGATGAAACGGTGCCCCCACACATTGGCTACCCGAACTATCTGCAGTGTCCCGCCACCCACCAACTCCTCTTTTACGCTACTGCTACTCTCTGTTTATCATATATGCATAGTCACTTTAACCATACCTACCGTTGAAGTTGGAAGTTTAAATACACCTTAGCCAAATACATATATACTCAGTTTTTCACAATTCCTGACATATAATCAGAGTAAAAATTCCCTGTCTTAGGTCAGTTAGGATCACCACTTTATTTTAAGAATGTGAAATGTCAGAATAAAGGTAGAGAATCATTTATTTCAGCTTTTATTTATTTCATCACATTCCCAGTGGGTCAGAAGTTTACATATACTCAATTAGTATTTGGTAGCATTGCCTTTAAATTGTTTAAATTTGGTCAAACGTTTCGGGTAGCCTTCCACAAGCTTCCCACAATAAGTTGGGTGAATTTTGGCCCATTCCTCTTGACAGAGCTGGTGTAACTGAGTCAGGTTTGTAGGCCTCCTTGCACGCACGCACTTTCTCAGTTCTACCCACAAATGTTCTATAGGATTGAGGTCGGGGCTTTGTGATGGCCACTCCAAACCTTGACTTTGTTGTCCTTAAGCCATTTTGCCACAAATTTGGAAGTATGCTTGGGGTCATTGTCCATTTGGAAGACCCATTTGTTACCAAGCTTTAACTTCCTGACTGATGTCTTAAGATGTTGCTTCAATATATCCACATCATTTTCCTTCCTCATGATGCGCCATCTATTTTGGGAAGTGCACCAGTCCCTCCTGCAACAAAGCACCCCCACAACATGATGCTGCCACCCCCGTGCTTCACGGTTGGGATTGTGTTCTTCGGCTTGCAAGCCTCCCCCTTTTTACTCCAAACATAACGATGGTCATTATGGCCAAACAGTTCTATTTTTGTTTCATCAGTGCAGAGGACATTTCTCCAAAAAGTACAATCTTTGTCCCCATATGCAGTTGCAAACCGTAGTCTGGCTTTTATATGGCGGTTTTGGAGCAGTGGCTTCTTCCTTGCTGAGCAGCCTGTCAGGTTATGTCGATATAGGACTCATTTTACTGTGGATATAGATACTTTTGTACCTGTTTCTGCATCTTCACAAGGTCCTTTGCTGTTGTTCTGGGATTGATTTGCACTTCGCACCAAAGTACGTTCATCTCTAGGACACAGAACGCGTCTCCTTCCTGAGTGGTATGATTGCTGCTTGGTCCCATGGTGTTTATACTTGCATACTATTTTTTGTACAGATGAACGTGGTACCTTCAGGCGTTTGGAAATTGCTCCCAAGGATGAACCAGACTTCGTCTTGGCTGAGTTCTTTTGATTTTCCCTTAATGTCAAGCAAAGAGGCACCGAGTCTGAAGGTAGGCCTTGAAATACATCCACAGGTACACCTGCAATTGACTCAAATGATGTCAATTAGCCTATCAGAAGCTTCTAAAGCCATGACATCATTTTCTGGAATTTTCCAAGCTGTTTCAAGGCACAGTCAACTTAGTGTATGTAAACTTCTGACCCACTGGAATTGTGATACAGTGAATTAGAAGTTAAATAATCTCTCTGTCAACAATTGTTGGAAAAATTACTTGTGTCATGCATAAAGTACATGTCCTAACCGACTTGCCAAAACTACAGTTTGTTAACAAGACATTTGTGGAGTGGTTTAAAAACAAGTTTTAATGACTCCAACCTAAGTGTATGTAAACTTCCGACTTCAACTGTACATGTACATACTACCTCAATTAGCCCGACTAACCAGTGACTGTATACAGCCTCACTACTGTTATAGCCTCGCTTCTGTTATTATTCACTGTCTTTTTACTGTTGTTGTTTATTTTCTTACTTATCTATTGTTCACCTATTACCTATTTTTTACTTAAAAATTGCACTGTTGGTTAGTAAGCATTTTACTGTTAGGTAGATCTACACCTGTTGTATTTGGTGCACGTCACAAATAAACTTTGATTTGATTTGACTTGACATGGAGTACAGTCTAGTAGAGGTCGACCGAATATGATTTTTCAACGCCGATACCGATAATTGGAGGACCAAAAAAAGCCGATACCGATTAATCGGCGGATTTTTTTATTTATTTATTTGTAATAATGACAATTACAACAATACTGAATGAACACTTAACTTAATATAATACATCAATAAAATCAATTTAGCCTCAAATAAATAATGAAACATGTTCAATTGGTTTAAATAATGCAAAAACAAAGTGTTGGAGAAGAAAGTAAAAGTGCAATATCTGCCATATAACAAAGCTAACGTTTAAGTTCCTTGCTCAGAACATATGAAAGCTGGTGGTTCCTTTAAACATGAGTCTTCAATATTCCCAGGTAAGAAGTTTTAGGTTGTAGTTATTATAGGACTATTTCTCTCTATACGATTTGTATTTCATATACCTTTGACTATTGGATGTTCTTAGAGGCACTTTAGTATTGCCAGTGTAACAGTAAAGCTTCCATCCCTCTCCTCGCTCCTACCTGGGCTCGAACCAGGAACACATCGACAACAGCCACCCACGAAGCAGCGCTACCCATGCAGAGCAAGGGGAACAACTACTCCAAGTCTCAGAGCGGGTGACGTTTGAAACGCTATTAGCGCGGACCCTGCTAACTAGCTAGCCATTTCACATCGGTTACACCAGCCTAATCTCGGGAGTTGATAGGCTTGAAGTCATAAACAGCGCAATGCTTGAAGCATCGCAAAGAGCTGCTGGCAAAACGCATGGAAGTGCTGTTTGAATGAATGCTTACGAGCCTGCTGGTGCCTACCATTGCTCAGTCAGACTGCTCTATCAAATCATAGACTTAATTATAACATAACACACAGAAATACGAGCATTAGGTCATTAATATGGTCGAATCCGGAAACTATTTTCTCGAAAACAAAACGTTTATTCTTTCAGTGAAATACGGAACCATTCCGTATTTTATCTAATGGGTGGCATCCATAAGTCTAAATATTCCTGTTACATTGGACAACCTTCAATGTTATGTCATAATTACGTAAAATTCTGGCAAATTAGTTCGCAACGAGCCAGGCGGCCCAAACTGTTGCATATACCTTGACTCTGCGCGCAATGAACGCAAGACAAGTGACACAATTTCACCTGGTTAATATTGCCTGCTAACCTGGATTTCTTTTAGCTAAATATGCAGGTTTAAAAATATATACTTCTGTGTATTGATTTTAAGAAAGGCATTGATGTTTATGGTTAGGTACAGTCGTGCAACGATTGTGCTTTTTTCGCAAATGCGCTTTTGTTGATTCATCCCCCGATTGGCGAAGTTGGCTCTCTTTGTTAGGAAGAAATAGTCTTCACACAGTTCGCAACGAGCCAGGCGGCTCAAACTGCTGCATATACCCTGACTCTGTTGCAAGAGAAGTGACACAATTTTCCTCGTTAAAAGAAATTCATGTTAGCAGGCAATATTAACTAAATATGCAGGTTTAAAAATATATACTTGTGTATTGATTTTAAGAAAGGCATTGATGTTTATGGTTAGGTACACGTTGGAGCAACGACAGTCCTTTTTTGCGAATGCGCACCGCATCGATTGTATGCAACGCAGGACACGCTAGATAAACTAGTAACATCAACCATGTGTAGTTAACTAGTGATTATGATTGATAGTTTTTTTATAAGATAAGTTTAATGCTAGCTAGCAACTTACCTTGGCTTCTAACTGCATTCACGTAACAGGCAGGCTCCTCGTGGAGTGCAATGTAAGGCAGGTGGTTAGAGCGTTGGACTAGTTAACCGTAAGGTTGCA
The DNA here is from genome assembly GCF_965601325.2 of Salmo salar. Lineage (NCBI taxonomy): Eukaryota > Metazoa > Chordata > Actinopteri > Salmoniformes > Salmonidae > Salmo > Salmo salar. The sequence goes on from NC_138309.1 coordinate 12,290,487, forward strand.
AGATTGAATCCCCGAGCTGACAAGGTAAAAATCTGTCATTCTGCCCCTGAACAAGGCAGTTAACCCACCGTTCCTAGGCCGTCATTGAAAATAAGAATGTGTTCTTAACTGACTTGCCTAGTTAAATAAAGTAATAAATAAAAAATAATAAATCGGCCAAATCGGTGTCCAAAAATACCGATGTCCGATTGTTATGAAAACTTGAAATCGGCCCTAATTAAAATCGGCCATTCCAATTAATCGGTCGACCTCTACAGTCTAGTGCAGTCCCTCCCTCTCAGGCCTCAGAGCCTAAGCAAGGTATTTGAGTCTTCAAATGACTGAGGGAGTGGGAATATAAATATTTTTTATCATTTTTGGTTAATCATTTGAAGTAGTGTGTGTGGATTAATGTTATTTTTCCCCTTCCCTGTGTCATGGAATTACTTTTATTTTGTGAATTGTTCACCCCCGCCCAGTTTAAGCTGCTAGCTACTGTAACAAGTTTGACACAATACTGATAATTATTTTATTGCCGTTCATAAACTAGGATTATCTAAACTGTTACATCACCCAACCCAAAAGTATTATCCTGGCCTTTGTGTAGACTACCAGTACCTGTGTACAGTGAAAGTTGCTGAGGGGAGGTTGGCTCATAATGGCTGGAACAGAGCAAATGGAATGGCATCAAACACATGGAAACCATGTGTTTGGTGTATTTGATACCATTCCACCTATTCCGCTCCCGCCATTACCTCGAGCCCATCCTCCCCAAATAAGGTGCCACCAACCTCCTGTGTCAGCAACCCACTTACTGCTCTATGTGGTTCTGAGTGCAGCCAGCTGGCCTGGCAGCATGTCTAGTAGACCTTGGTAGCAGAGAGGTGAGTCTCTTTGTTGGTACCCTGCTTGGTACTGGACGGCTGGGTACAGTGGCCTTTTTCTGTGTCAGTGGCACTCGTTTTGCATTGTTGGTAGCCAAGCATCTAGAAAGACATAGATGTAAGACATTTAGCTTGCTAACCAGCTAACTAACTAGCAAACTAGACAACTAGTATCTAGCTAGCTTGACATTAGTTATATGCATAATGCACCACAAGTAAGTTAGCTAGAAAGCAAACTGACAAAAAAGTCAACAAAGGTGTTTCTCTGTAACTAGCTAACGTTAGCTAGCTACGTAAGCCAACTGTAATTAACTACAGTACTAGTAAGTTAGCTAGCTATGGTAGTCTGAGCAGCCTTTGTTGACACTCGGTCCACTCTATACCCACCTTTGAGTGCTCGTGCCCGGGGATTTTGTGGTCATGATTTTCTTATTTTAGGACGTCTGCACTTCTTTTCGCCTGTAGGTCCTCTACCCTCGGTTGGCGGTGCCTTCATCCAAACCCTCTATAAAACTGCGGAAAAGTTGTCTAACTACGTCCTGTAGTCATGGTTACAGATAGGCTGCACGCATAGAAATAGGAATTAGGGTTCTAGAATGTCCAGTAGCCATGGTTACAGATAGGCTGCACGCATAGAAATAGGAATTAGAATACTAGAATGGTTTTAACCTTTTTATGATTCTCAAAATGTCAGCCATGTTGGTCAGGTAGATGGTCAAACATGGTTTGCTGGCGCTGAGATATTGCGTAAAACAATACATGTGAAGAATGTATCTGCACTGTATGTGTGTTAGCTAGCTAGCCAGACAGGTTCTAGAGGAATGATTCAATTCATGTTTCAAATGAACTGCTAATATGCCAACATTCCATTCAAACAATGCAGTCAATCCACAACCATACACTGGCTGAAAACAGTTGATGATAGGACAAGTTGTTAATGCATCAAGTACTGAATATTGTATCATATAATAGCACTCACAGCTTTCCAAGAAAACAATATCTGAGACATTGATGGTCTGTTTCCATATATTTTAGAGGCTATTTATACAGTACAATTGTATAAAACCCATATAAACTCTATTTTAGGTCGACTATAATTCCATGACACAATTTCTGATACATCACATGCCTTGCTTTTAGTTTCCTGCATAAGTGAAAGCAGGAAATGCATCACCTATGCCTCTACCATTCCTTCCAATTAGACTGTTTTTGGATTTCTCCCTGACCAAGATGGCTGTCATTTTATCCCAATTATGTAGCTTTCAGGGTTTATGAATCCCCTCTAGTAATTTAATAGGATCTCTATTGCGGCATGTCTAAAGTTTTGAACACACTGCCACCTAGGGGTTTGGCATTTCTTGACCTGCAAACAAATGTGTTTTGAGTACAGTACACTGCCATCCACTTGGTAGTCTATAGTGAATCCTATTCCCAAATCTTCAAAAAATGACCCGAGAGTGCCACTGAACTATAGAGGCATAAGTTTATTAAGTATGGTTTATAAATTATATTCATCCATCCTCAACAATAGGCTAATTACATTTTTGGAGGACCAAAACATTCTGGTGGAAGAACAAAATGGTTTCAGCCTGTATAGATCATATCTTCTCGGTCTGTACAATAGTCAGTAATAGATTACATGAAGAGAAGCATACTTTTGCATGTTTCATTGATTTCCAGAAAGCGTTTGATTTTGTAAATAGGGATCTTTTAGCCTATAGTTTGTTAAAGATAGGGGTTGATGGGAAATTTTATCAAGCAATCCAGTCTCTTTACAAAGTACCAATTCCTTGTGTGTGTGTTAATGAGTATCGGAGGCTTGCAAGCCAAAGAACACCATCCCAACCGTGAAGCACGTGGGTGGCAGCATCATGTTGTGGGGGTGTTTCGCTGCAGGAGGGACTGGTGCACTTCACAAAATAGATGACATCCTGGGGATGGAAAATTACGTGGATATATTGAAGCAACATCTCAAGACATCAGTCAGGAAGTTAAAGCTTGGTAACAAATGGGTCTTCCAAATGGACAATGACCCCAAGCATACTTCCAAAGTTGTGGCAAAATGGCTTAAGGACAACAAAGTCAAGATTTGGAGTGGCCATCACAAAGCCCCGACCTCAATCCTATAGAACATTTGTGGGTAGAACTGAAAAAGTGCGTGCGTGCAAGGAGGCCTACAAACCTGACTCAGTTACACCAGCTCTGTCAGGAGGAATGGGCCAAAATTCACCCGACTTATTGTGGGAAGCTTGTGGCAATGCTACCAAATACTAATTGAGTGTATGTAAACTTCTGACCCACTGGGAATGTGACGAAATAAATAAAAGCTGAAATAAATCATTCTCTCTACTATTATTCTGACATTTCACATTCTTATAATAAAGTGGTGATCTTAAATGACCTAAGACAGGGCATTTTTACTAGGATTAAATGTCAGGAATTGTGAAAAACTGAGTTTAAATGTATTTGGCTTATGTGTATGTAAACTTCCGACATCAACTGTATAATATTGAAACAATTACAGAGAATAGCTACTTGGTTGCAGACTCTCAAGTGGTAAAGTGGGAGGCGCACACACACTTCTGGGTTAACATGAGATTGAGAGTTTGTGTGTTTTAAACAACTTGAAGCTGTCTCCAACTCAGCCAATTCACTGTGAGAGTACACACACAAAGGAAAGATCTGAAAGAGTGGTCAGGGAGTAGGGAGTGGGGGAGAGAGAGGGAGTGGGAGATAAAACAGCTGGTGAACAAATGTGTACAAGTGCCGAGGTTCATATCCATCCATACCCCATGCCTTATAGTTTAGTTTTGATGAGGGATTCCTACAGATATTAGGGAGAGAAAGATAACAATAGAGAGTGCGAAAGAGAGGGGGGGAGGAGTTGTGGCTAGGCCATATTGGAAACAGTTCACTTTTTAAATGAAAGCAAAGCAAGCAACCTCCAGCGCAGGCCAGGGATGTGTATCTCTCTAGGTTAACAATATAGCACTCAGCAGGTAGGCTAGGTGTCAAAGGTCAAACTACTGCAGAGGAACCTGGGAAATGAATCTTATTTTGCTACGGTGTCTCATTGATGTGGGGTTCAGAAGGGCGACGCAACACAATGAAAACGTTATCTATTTTTCTTCTGTTTTTCCTTTGAGGATGCTTTTGGAATCACAGGTTTAAATGGAACCTCTTTGGCCTCGATGGACAGGCGCACACACACACATACGCCTTGTTCTCTCTAATGCACTGCACATGGTATTTGGCGTCTCTGGAGGATATAGTAGTGAGGTACTCTGCAGAGTGGTAGGTATATTTCCTTATATTCTCTGATCTACAGACAAATATATATCCAAATAGAGCCAAGGTAATTAGAGGAATGAACAAATGAACATCCATTCATCTTTGCCACAGCAGCACTCATCATAACTATCACAACCCTCATTGCTTAATCAAAGCCTATCTCATCAAATCACTCCACCAGGGGAAATCCCACCACCACCATGGTTTCTAATCTTTCTGGATTTACTAAGCCCGACTGCGTTCTAAATTACGCCTATAGATAAACAATGGCAGCCAGCCGCCAGCCGCCAGCAGCAGAACTGACTGACTGATGCTAAGTCTTTTTTCATTAGAGCAGATGCCTGTGCTCTTAGACAGACATGCCAGCACACGGCGAAGGGTCGGGATCCCCCTAGTCCTGGGAGCTGGTCTGCTCTGCTAGCTGTCACTGCAGATAGCTGTAACGTCCTCCCTACTGCCAGTCCCTTCGCCTCATTACAGAGCCTTGGTCCATGGCGGGCCCTCTCAGGGCAGAGGCAGCCTCTGGTAATGGGAGTACTAGGCCCCCCCCCCCCATTCCCCCATGTCTCTGCTTGACATTTGATGTCTGTTGCTCTAGCTTGGTGTCCTTCTGCAGGCCTGCGGGTCGGTCTTAGCTCTGGGGTGTCTGATGGCTTGTTCCTGCATGGGTTGTCACTCAGCACTGACACTGTGATGTTTGTCAAATAAAGTGGGAAGGAGGGAAGAGGGGAATAAGAAAAGGAAGGATGGAGCGTGCATGTTGGGTAGCTGTAATTAAGATGTCTATATAGCTACAAGTGCATAATAATGTCTGGTGTTTTACTACTGCAAGGCAAGTGGGTCACTAGATGATGTGACATGGATAACTGGTGGATGTTAACTGTTTAATGTCATTCTGTGTTATCTAAGGATGCATGGTTTCATTCCAACATAGCCTATCACACTGTATTTAGTTAATCTATTTGTTGAATTGTATACTGTGAATGTTTGGCCTATCACAGCTATGTATACTGTGTACTGTATGTAGACAACTGCTTCCACACATATTATCAGTCAGAAGATTTGTACTACACCCAGGCTTCACTGTTGACCATGTTTATTCCCTTCATGACAGTTTGGATAGTGGTTGGATGAGTGGTTGTAAAAGCACAGATGTTTCAATGTAAAGGAACATGCATGTGGAATATAAAATAAGGCTTCCAGTGTGTTGATGGTTATGATGTCAAGAGATGTCAGATTTCGTCTAGCGTTTCAAAATGTTCTATGATTTCATTACGGATGGGTGGATCAGGGTGGATGGATGCACAGATTAATTTAAATGAATGAATAAATAAATGGATGAACAGATTAATAGATGGACAGATGCCAATGCCGAACGGATAGATAGATGAAATTCCAACACAACCTCCGGTCAGAAAATCCAGTTTTAATTGCATTTAAAATATGGATGACACACCTAACAGATCCTTAATGATACACCTACCCCCCCCCACCCCCTCTCGCTCCTCTGGGATAATCAGTGGAGTCAAACGTATCATGGTATATGAATCTGAACTCCTTGCATAATCTGGCCAATTAGCAAAGCTTAGAGTGAGTGGAGTGACAGCTCATTACGAAGTTTAAGTGAAGGTTCAGCAGTTCTGAGGAAGAACTCTCAGATCCATCTGAGACAAGGAGCCATGATAGGGACCCTTCCACAGAGTTCTTCAGAGGTATTATGACATGTTTGGGCAGGGCTGGACAGAGAGGGTAGGAGTGGGCTAAGGTGAGGTGTACAGGATGTATACTAATACATTGTATATAGGGTCCAGAGTTTTCCTGGTATGGGGTGGGAAAACCCTTGGCCCTTGGAGTGGGGGATTCCATGTATTAACTGTTTTAAGCCAAATGAATAAACTGAAATCACACATGTTGCTGTGCTGCACATTTTTTATGGGAGACACATAATTGGAACTGAATCCCGACCTCTCAGCCCACCAGCTAATATCATCAATAATATCAGATATGCATAATATCAATATTCATAGATAGCGTAACTATTAATTAAATGTAAGGTTGCAAAGGAATAGCTTACTGAAATTCCACCACTGCTATACTCCCACTGCTTTAACTAATAAAACAATCTAGTGACAATGAAAGACTGCAAGGTGCTGCTCACTTCCACCTAATGATTTTGCCTTAGAAACACAAGCATTGTTAATAAAAACAACAGGATATTATGGTAGCTGGAAAATTGTCCTCATTAGTCAAACACATATTCACCATGCACCTGTGGTGAGAAAAAAAAGAGCTGACAGTACCGCCTTCATACCGCTGGGTGTCGCACAAGTATCTATGTGGCTCCTGTAAAACTGCCAGTTTTGAGCTCAAATTAGTGACATACATATCCAATTATAGGAACAGCGCAAAAAGCAATGATAATCCGTTGTTCTGCCACTTTCATCTCTGATTAAGCGCGCGACAGGAGAAGGGGGGATGGCGGGGTATAAATTGCAGGTGCAGATTGGGAGGCAGCCGTGAACTCCGCTGTCCCGCGTGGGCCACTGATGTATAGTCTCACAACATTCAACTGGTTATGTAAACAAGCGAATTAATCCATACTTGTGCTTATTCTACTGTTCTAGCCTACTAGTGAGTGAGGTGCCCTTATACGCAGTGCCCACGACATTACTACTGGACTTGTACTTTAATAAAAAGGATGGGCGTGAGTCGCCTTTGAAAGGGAAGCGAGGGGCGATCCCTTTTCAGCACAGGATGCGAGCCCACCGCTCAGTTCACTCTGCGCGCGGCTTCCTATGCGGAATGTGAGACTGACTCCACGCTATGGATAGGCCTATTACAGGTAACGTCCAGACGTCTTTTCGGGAAAACATATATTTGTGTTTTTGATAGTGCAAAGGAGTAGGCTAGTATAAGAGTGGCCAAATTAAACTTGAGAGGAAGAAAAATTAAATAAATAATTCATAACAATGATTGTTTTTAGGATTTCCAAATTGCATGAGTATTTAATAACGTTCATTTAATAATGGGAGGTGATACATCTGACTAATATTTACTAATTTGAAAACTATAGCCTAAATTAAATAGCCTATATTTGACGCACTTACTAGATAGGCTACCTTAGAATTCCGTGCGTATTACGCACGAGTTTTTGTATAGTTCTATGGATCCCAATTAATCATTTTTAGCACTCAATTTAGTATATCTTAAACACCTAATAGTCTGTCATAAATGTGTTGTTATTTGTTTATTAAATCACCAGGAAACACCACCACGCCGTCTGTTTGAAGACCAGCCTAATATCAACTGAGAGGCACAGGAGGAAGGGGGTGTGAGAGAGAGCGTGTCTGTGCGTGTGCTAAAAGTGTGTGCGTGTGTCAAAGTGTGTGTGTTAGAGAGAGAGCGAGAGAGAGAGAAGGGGAAAGAGAGAGAGAAAGGAGTAAGGTTGGTCCAGGTGATCGCGTCCTATCAAACCTCCAAGGAGCTGCCGTGTAGGATCAGTGTGCACAGGAAGGATCAGAGTTCCGACCAGACCATGGTGGTGCCAGCCCGCTGCCCGGGCCCCTGTGCCATGCTGGCGCTCAGCCTCCTTATGGGATACGGCGTGGTGCTCTGCGTCGCCGGCCAGAATGACACGGAACCCATCGTACTGGAGGGGAAATGCCTGGTGGTCTGCGACTCCAACCCTTCCTCGGACGGCGGGGTGACTTCTTCGCTCGGGATATCCGTCCGGTCCGCGGGCGCCAAGGTGGCTTTCTCTGCGGTGCGCGGAACGAATCACGAGCCCTCCGACATGAGCAACACGTCTATGACCATCTACTTTGACCAGGTCAGCCGTCCCGGGAATTTGCGTATGCAAATATTATCCCTATCTGGACAGATACTTATTTTGGAGATTGATAATATGTTTAATATATATTTTTCTGATGCGGCGTACAGAATAATGTTTTCATGCAAATGGGTTATGATAACTTGACCTGGGTTGCGTTTATGCGGTGGGAGATTTCTTTCTCTCAAAAACTTGAGAGCAGTTTTGGGGAGCCTCTGCAAGAAAATGTTGCAGTATGATAACGGTGACATTGTGATCGTTGTGCGTAATTACCCCAAATATGCATAAAAGCTGCAGCTTGATGCAAATGTTGTGATTTGAAAATACGTAGGCTATTGTGCATATAGTCTGTCTTGTGTAGGTTTAAGGGACGCGCAAGCACTGCGGCGCAACAATAGATGTGACTGCTGCTGTAAATGCTCCAACCATCAAGTGGAGTATTTTTACGCCCAGCTGGTGCGCTGGAGCATTATGGACAGTATTATGTTAATTGATGGCCCCACCCCCACCCCCTCTCCGACAAACTAACGTGTATTGATTGAAATCAATGATTCGACCACTACGTTAATCGACTTCAACAATAAACATTTATTGTCCAATTGGAAAACTGAAAGTGACAGGCGAGCAACATTGGATAATGTGCGTCGCGCCTTTACAGGACCGCTCTATTACGCAGTGTGAAAGTGCTTGGTAATTTGGCTAGTTTAACCCTTGCGGTGTCTCAGTCTGTTGTATGGTGACTCTGGGTTCTGCTTGTGCGTTATCTTGTCGCTTTGTGTTGCAGGCTTTAGTGAACATCGGCAACCATTTCGATCTCAAAGCGAGTGTCTTCCAGGCGCCAAGGAGGGGAATATACAGCTTTGGCTTTCATGTGGTCAAGGTTTACAATAGACAAACCATACAGGTAAGACCAATGGTCAACATTTGCTTTACTATGATCGCTATTCAAGGTTTTCTGATGGTTGGCCTAGTTGGGCTATAGTGTATTGTTGTAGGCTATGCCACGGAGCAGCCGTCCCAAATGGGTACATTATTGGTCCGCAATTAGAGTAGGCCAACCGTACGATGTAACAGGTCTGAATTCTGCGCGTGCTGTTTCCGTTACCCCAGGTCAACCTGATGCAGAACGACTACCCGGTCATATCAGCTTTCGCCGGTGACCAGGACGTTACGCGGGAGGCCGCGAGCAACGGCGTTCTTCTGCAACTGGAGCGCGAGGACCGGGTGTATCTGAAGCTGGAACGGGGCACACTCATGGGCGGATGGAAATATTCCACTTTCTCAGGCTTCCTAGTCTTTCCACTATAATTTAATATGCGATCACGGAAATCGCAAACGTGACTCCTCCACGGTTGAGGAACGATAAAGACAAACATTTGCTATTTTATTTGAACTAAACTGTCAGAGGAGGAAGAAGACAGACACATATGTGTACATACACACACTATACAGTATCTATTTAATTCAAACATGAACGTTTCCTTGGAGTTCATACATCCAAATCCATCGACCAAACCCAATCTGGAAGGATAACCGAATCGATCGCTCCGTGATGAATAGGCTACCACTTGTCGATTATTTGGATTTTATCACTTGGGAATCAATTAACTTTTGTCAACAGACAGACGAGTCGGTGTACCTCTGTGTACCCGGACTACTGAACAGATAAGAAGAAGGTTATATGAAACGAAGAACTAAAAGTCCCGAGCTAGTCTACATGTATTTTCCAATGCTCTATTTTGTGTTTGTATAGCCTTTGGCATAGAACTAGGGTTTCCGTCAAGTGAGGTGTGTGGAATTATAACGGACGTCCAAGAGAAGAAGAGTGCTTTCACGCCCAAAGCATTTTTTTTGCACGAACGGAAGAATGTTTTTGTTTTGTGCTGTCTATGGTGTTCCATTTTGGATGCTGAACATATTGAAAACAAGCCAACTGTAGGCTGCCTAACTATCCAGAGATGACATAAAAAGAGAAAAAAGGCAACATATTTCAGCCAATGGAGACATCTATAGAAACTCTTTTACAAAAAACATTTATCGAATTTATAAAGTACATATTCACATTATGGTGTGTTCTACTCTACATTTCGAATCTGCGTAGCTTTGACTGATTTAGTGTCCAGTGACGTTGCTCACAAATGTACATTGTGAAAATAACAACAGAAAAAATCCCTATATATGATGTCCCGCCTAATAAAAAATATTGTATTGTATACGCGTATCTATTCACTTTTATCCTATACCATTTTGAGCTTGCAAATAAAACAAGTTCTAAAAGACATCAGGTCTGAAGTAAGTTGAGAAATTTACGTTCAAAGTCGAAGTAATCGTGGCAGAATAGGCCACTAATAAAGTACTGTACAGCGAACGTCCTTCTCAGACCTGTAGCGCACTATAGATTGGCGCTGTCCATGGTTCTCATCTTGCAGTCGCTTGAACTGAATGCAATGCTCTGCTCGTCACGACACACTGAAGCCCACACCAAACCCCATTCAACTCTCGTTGTTGAAAATAGTAAACAGATCGCTATCAACTTTTCATGTTTCTTTATTCTAAGATCAAAGCAGATAAATAACATGACAATACAATAGCATACTGACATTGTCAAAACCGCTCTATTGTGATGTGAGTAGTGATAGTTACTCACACATTGTAATTATCTGAGCCAAATAATTATGCAACGCAGAGACAATGAGATATTGTTTTGGGCCTGCTGTAGAAAAACAACCCTCCTGCACGCGCGCGCGCGCACACACACACACACACACACACACACACACACACACACACACACACACACACACACACACACACACACACACACACACACACACACACACACACACACACACACACACACACACACACACACAGACACACAGAGAGAGAGAGAGAGAGATCAAGGTTGTTTTTCAGCCACAATGTACATGGATACATTCCTATTACATCTTCACAGCTGAACAATCAATAGTACATCAATGAAGCCTACTCTATTTCTAGAGCTTTGATTTAATCAAGATACTGCATGGATATGGGAGCATCACAAACGATACTATCATTTAGCACATGTACCCCAAACAAGTCCACATAATTAAACATGCAGTGTGGTACATAGAAACCAAGGAAAGAGGACTGAGCAAGTCTCCACTATCTTATCATGTAGAACTGAAAGCTATGTAAATGTCTGGTCTATTTCCTGTGTGTGTGTGTGTGTGTGTGTGTGTGTGTGTGTGTGTGTGTGTGTGTGTGTGTGTGTGTGTGTGTGTGTGTGTGTGTGTGTGTGTGTGTGTGTGTGTGTGTGTGTGTGTGTGTGTGTGTATATATTAATAGATGCTATAACTAATGGTGCCTAGATGCTGTATATAGATAGGCCTATACCAGGCAAGTCTGATTGGCATTCGTTCTTTGATCTAGGTTAAAGGGGAACAAAATAAAACAAACGTTGATATAGATTGAATGAAACAGATAGTAGAACAAAGGGAATTGGTGTGGTGTAGTTAAAGTGTAGCCTAATAAGAAAATAAGGGAGATGGTAAGTACACCTACACCTGTCAATTTTGGTTTCCTCTGGGCTGCTTGGCCAGGTGCAGTGTAGTTTTCAGCAAGGCTGGGATGTGGATCAATGGAATACTTAAGTTTGATCTTTGCATTGGAGCCTAGGTATCTGTCAGATTAAGAGACCAAACCCACTTATTTGACTGTTGCTACAAGATATTAAACACGTCATGGGTTGTTTGAATTGTCATAAAATTAGTAAATCGTTTTAAACAGCTAAATGTTGTGTTGATGCTGTCAGGCATCTATTGTATTATAAACTGTAGATTGTGATGCTTTATCTGATCTCATACATTTACATTGAGAACAGTGAAACACCATTTTGATAATGATGTAGGTGGGCACTGTGCTGTAAGCCAAGCAGTCATGACAACAGCAAGATGGCTGACTTTAGGAGTTGGAAAAATGTGATTGGTTGAGATCTACTCTGCTCAAGAGAATGCTGAAATGTTCTTAAGCAGATGATAATTTCTAGACTTGTCAATACAATATTGATTGAAGTTGATTAGCTCACCAAGATCTCCTAACTATGGATACTTTATATTCAGCTATCAACAATGGCACTAAATACTGAGATTGTATAGCCTATTATTCAGAAAATCTTATAAAATTGAATGTCCAAAAAATCCAAGATGGCAGCAGGATTGGCCTTGGCAGTGGAACCTAGCTGGCAACTGCCTAGGGGATCAGTGTCTTGACTAGTTCGATCCAGTTTTTATATTCAACATGCCACACACTAGGCAGGTTTCCATTGACCCAGATTTATTAGACAAAAGCAAAGTCGCAAAAAAATAAATAATTGTGACATGTGTAATGGAAACAGCAGCTGTAGGAGAAATGTTCTAAAGATCAACAACCTTTTTATCTGTTAGAAAGCGGTGGATTTTTATTTTGTCAAACTTTCTTTATAGCAACAAATGATGATGGAAACAGTGTTTTTCGAATAAATGATGATTGCCGCTAAGTTTGAAGGTACGCAGGGCATGTGATGTCATTAAGTAACTATAAAACTCCACTCCACATTTAATTCTGAATGCTTACTGATTTCTAAATCAACTATAAAACAGAATGTTTCTTTGCGGGACAAGGATTATCTGGGCTTTCAAGAATGCCTGAATTGCTTTGCCTTGTTTTTCTGGTTGGCTGGATGCGAGATTCACCATCCAGTTATTTCAGATCTAATGGAGTGCAAGTTTCACCATGGCACTGACTGTGGCAGTTATTATAATTATTAGAGTATGGCAAATAGGAGTAAATTCTTGCGTTCTGTCCATGCCGGCTTTTGTGGGCTACCTGAGACACGAAACAGGTGGGAGGGCATACAGGCTGTCACCAATTTATTGATGAGCAAATTTTTATTCCACACTAGGTTTTAGCAAAAAAACATTTTTTTTTTTAGGTGTGATGTCATTATGTCCAGCTGTTATTATCGACACAAGACAGTTCAATGGAAAAGCACTGGACAAGTTAATGGAAACGTAGCTAGTGTGTGAAGGCAACAGGCACTTTGAGTAAGCTAACGCTACCTACACATCAGTGTGGCTATCGACATCCATTGGTTTCTACTATTTACCACAGCCACAACATCAAAATTGGCTATATGGTAAAAAAATCATAAAAACAAAAATAAGCATTTTGGCCTTTAAGGTTAAGCATAAGGTTATCAGTGTGGTTAAGGTTAAGGCTAGGGTTAAGGTTAGGTTTAAAATCTAATTTTAAGAAGATACATTTATGACTTTGTGGCTGTGGTAAGTAGTTACGACCGCATACGTTTTGCAGAAACGAGACCTAAATCTTCTAATTGGACTCCAACAGCTGAGAGCAGAGCAGAGCAGAGAGGCCTGCTGTTACTTCTGCAGATGCCAGGCCAGGGATAAAGTAGCATAGAGTAAAATGGCTCTGGCAACCAACATACCACTCACCACTTCACTCTCAACAGCTTATTTGGACAGCATTTTAAAAAGCCCTATAAACTTTTGATTAGGCCCATACTGACTCAAACGGTCTATTTTTGGACCATTTATTTTCCTAATTATGTCTGTATCTCATTCTCTTATCTCGTCATGACTTGATTACTCAGAAATTATTCTACATTGTTGTGTGGTCAAATTATCTCAATCCACAGAGGCAGACACAAATATATAAAACTAGAACTAGGGTTTGTGTACCCTTACGAAAAAAGATTGCAGTCAGAGTGCAGTATAACTGCAGTACACTGCATTATAACTGCAGTCAGAGTGCAGTATAACTGCAGTATGCGACAAATACTGCATCCAAAATAAGTTCACATAAATTCCACATTCTGATGCTAGCACATGATGAATCCTAAACATCGTTTGGCACGACAGGTGCCAGATGAGTGTATTTGATGTTACCAATATATAGCTTTGATGAACGTTAGCCACCTAGCTGACATGTACATCTTTATTCCCTTATGGGTGTGAACCATGGTTAAAGTCGCCTATTGCGTGTTTTCCACAGATATCAACAACATTTATCAAAGATGTGAAATGATAACACCACCATGTGTCCACCCCAAAAGTACCATCAATCCCTGTGTATGGGGGACACTTTTATGGATGTACAGATGGCAGTATATTGTTCTTTGTGGGCCCGATATAAATAAGGATAAAACTGGTACCACCCATTAAAAAACACTGAGCTAATATGGCCTTTTAGTGTTTAAAGACGTCTTTGTTTCAGAGTTAGTCTCTTGGAGGCAGGCATGCTTCTTGTTAAATATCCTTTGTGGCCTCGTCTTTGGGCTTGTGTTTCATTTAAACAGCTCACCCAGCAGGATCGTAGACTTCAATGTGGGCCCTCACGGCACGCAGCACTGCAATACTTTATGCATTACAGTCTAAATTACATATTAGAGTCATCAGAGGCATATTATCTGTGGGTTCAGCCTGTCGTAATGGATGTCAGTTGCAGTTATTCATTAAACTGTAGGTTTGGTGAGGAGTCTTAAACACACACACACACATATATAGACACACACACACACTCGCTCCCCTCAGAGAGACACAGCTGTAATTTCTACCCAGTCAGGCTTGAACAAAATGCCACATATTTAAACATTTGAAAACTGCCAGAGAAAAAAAAACAAATTAAATCGATTACAGCAATCAGATATTGAAGTCCTCTGGTGTTGACTTGAAGGCTGTCATCCAGAGAGCATAATAACTGTAACTCATTTTAGACAGCATTGGAGTTTACACATTTAATTTAATTGCTTCAGCTTGCAGTTAATGGTAAATGTAGCAAAAACAAGTAAATATTCTGGGAGAAAACAGTAGAGTATCTTTGCTTCGTCCTGCCCAAAGTTTGGATCTTTACAGCTGAAATAAAACCATTCATTGATTATCATTCTCCTCACTTACCAACAGTGCTCCAACAATGGAGTATACAGGTGATTAACTACTGACAACTTAATGAAAACCATAACAAGTAAATACCATGGAACAAAGTCTGATTTCGTTGGCAATCACCATTAGTCTTCGGATTTCCTTAAAATAAAAACAAATCTTAGTGGCTTTAGCTTTTGAGTCCTGCCTAAGGGTAAAGCACAATAAACACAGTTGGAGCATACTGTATACTGCTCTGTGCATTTGTCGCTTTGCTGAAAAACCTTGTGGACCTCATGAATCAACATACACAATCTGATTGTGAGGGGCTCTTTGCTGCCACTTTAGAGAATGTAATCTGGTTCTCTGCATAGTCCTCTGAATATTGAAGGACCAAACTGCTTCTAGAACAATGACAAGTCATCAGAAATCCTATTTTAGTAGTTCTCTATAGTTTGAAGCTATTAGACACACAAAAGCCCCAGATTGGCAAATTATCCCCCTGTCTCTCTGAATTTGGCAGGAGTTTGCATCCCCCCACTGGGCACAGACGTCATTTCAACGTCCATTCCACATTCGTTCAACATAATTTCATTGAAATGACATGGAAACAATGTTGATTCAACCAGTTTGTGGCCCAGTGGGCAGGCTTTGTTTATTCTAATGTCTCTCAGTAGGAATCCAAAGGACTGATAGGACTTCCATCATGCTTGGCGGTTCCCTCAAGGGGAACAGTAAAGAAAAACTCAAGCATCACAATCACAAGAGACCAACAAACAATGTACAGTATCTTTTTATTTAACAATGAACAGCCAAGTAAATACACGTAGTCACAGCAACTAAAATCCCTCACACAAAATGTCTCCTCTTCCACTCATTTTCTCAAGTGTTCCTCAGCTATCAATTTGTGGCAAAATTTGCCCTTAGTGTGATTCTGGGTGAGAATAATCCTTTCACAGCAGTATTTTTATATTTAGTGTGCTTTCAGGCAAACCTAGCGGCACTTCCCTCTGGGTTGTAACGATGCTTAGTCCCACACTCAATCTAATATCTAATGTGGAGGCAAGTTAAAAAGGAATTGCATACTGAATGTCAGGCTTTATTGCTAGCCGTAATGGCCCCGCCCTCTTTATATCATATTAAAACCTCCTTCCATAGGTTTCTCTCCAGACAAGCTCTGTTAATTGCATGATCCTGCAGTAATGGCATAGCAATAGGAACATAACCACCTGTGCCCTTCCCCTCGTTAGGAATAAAACTAACCAATGCTTTGGCAAGGGAGGGAGGGAAAGAGGCAGGGAGGAAAAGAGGGCCTCATCAAGGTGAATCGTGCATTTCTATTCAAACATTTCTATTCTTTAATCACATATTAGTGCTAAGACCCCTCAAACATCTTATGAAGATTATAGTTTCAGCAACAAAAAGGTCAGAGCTGATGAAACACCAAGTGGAAATGTTGTCTAACTCTAATGAAACACACTTGGGAGTTTTCCAATTTCTCCCTACTGCGCTGTGGGACATTGATTCATTTATTGGTAACACCTGTTCATAACTATTAGATGTGCTGCATCTGCAGCTTCTATCCCTTCTCTTGAAGGGGGTTCAAGACCCCTGCGATAACTGTCATGGCCCGCCTGATGACCTGGCCAATTTACACTTGAATGAGAAGACACGGTAGCAAACCGGGAGAATACACAGAGAGGATAGATAGAATGCACGCATGCACGCACGCACAGCGAGCACTGCACAGTGGCTGGTTAATAATGCATCTGTTTGCCTAATAAGTAAAGAGACTCATATTACAGACCCAAACATCAGACAGACACCCGCCTCTGTGGAAGGACCCCTGTGTCAATCAGCTCCCTGAAGAGATGGGGAGAAGGAGACCGAAGAGAGAAAGATGGAGAGGAAATAGAGAGAGATGGGAAGTCTGTTTATTCCTTCTGTCTTTCCTCCCAACTCTGCAATATCCATACTGCTGAAATGTGCAATTCCCCAAAGAAACACCCCCCCTCTCCCCCACCCGCATCCCTCCTACTTACAGAGACAGTAAGGTAGACTATGCAGAGCTAGGCAATGCAAGCCAATCTCATATGAGGAACTACCATGATGATGAGAGTCTCCGATATATCATCTGTCTACACATTAGATTCAGTCAGTGTCCCAGACCCACAGCCTAACCAATTTAACCACATTCATTAGAATGGGAAACACTGTGCATCAGCACTACTCTAGCACTACTGTAGCAATAGGTGGATGACATAAATACACTGCGATGTGAGCTGGGAGATGCTCTGACACAGAGGTGGGTGTCATACTTACAGCATGTACTATCCTTTGATTGTTCCGTGGTTGCCATGGCGCTGAGGTGCCGTGAGGCTGCCTAGGAAGAGAACTACTGTACTACATTTGTAAGTATTTTAGAATTGTATCCGTTTTTAAAAAGCTTTTTTCAATAATTTTTGTTTGTTTTTGATAACTTGTTGAGGGTTGACCTAAAATATCTGGTGATAACCCACGAAGTTGCAGGACTGGTGATGGCAAGTCCATTTATGTGGTTTGGCTAGCTAGCTAACTATTTGAACGATACATCAACACAGAGCCACCTTTCCACCTGCCCCAGTTTCTGGAAGGAGGTTGAAAGCGGTGTGCGGGATGAGAAACTACAAGCTTGCCTCGAAGGGGACTGTTCTGTATACTACCAAGGTATGGTGGTCTTCTCTGGCACTTTTACAGCCGCTGAAGCATCATCCAGGTTGGTGCTACATTTGTGGGAGTTGACAATCCAGCCTATGTACAATGTTGAGCTGAATATTGTAGACATCAAAGTGTCTGGTGAAGAGCTTCTGTGGCCTGACTAACATTTCTCCCTGGCTGCTCCATCATTCAAAGAAAAAGACAGTACACTAAGGCCACATAGGGACCAAACCAACAGTGGATTTAAAGCTAGCTCATGGATGCCCATAAATATTCAATATTACAGAGGTTTGTGCCAGTTTAAGTTCAATAATATAGTAATGTTGTTCTTTATGCTGGGTATGTTTATTTATGAACAAGTCATTATTTGGTTTTAAATGTGGCTAGTAGGCTACACGGGCAGGATTTGAAAAGTGGGGTGCATTCCTAAGACACAGACTGAAGAGTTTGGGACTGTGAAATACTGCCACTATCTAAGCATTATCTCCTTTAACAAGCAGGAAAACTAAACTAGCAGAAACACAATTAATATTTATTTGAGATTTGCAGGTTTGACAGAGTCATTGTAACATGCATGACTATATACTCACACTGAATGTACAATCATCATAGTTAAAGCAACACCACTAAATGAATAACGACTACTCACATACACATAACTAGTCATTTAAAGCAGAAGTCTACCTTACAATACATATGTTACTTCAACCACATACAGTGCCGTCAGAAAGCACACCTTGACTTTTTCCACTTTTTGTTGTGTTACAAAATGTTATTAATATGGATTTAATAGTCAAATTTGGTCAACGATCTACATAAAATAGTCTGTAATGTCAAAGTGGAAGAAAAATTCTAACATTTATTAAGAATTAATGAAAAACTAAAGACAAATCTATCTTGATTAGATAAGTATTAACCCCTGAGACAATACAAGTTAGAAACACCTTTGGCAGCATATTTCTGGGTAAGTCTCTAAGAGCTTTGCACACCTGGATTGTACAATATTTGCCCATTATTCTTTAAAAAATTCTTCAAGTTCTGTCGAGTTGGTTGTTGATCATTGCTAGAAAGCCATTTTCATGTCTTGCCATAGATTCTCAAGCCGATTTAAGTCAAAACTATAACTAGGCCATTCAGAAACATTCAATGTCTTCTTGGTAAGCTTGAACATATGAAGAGTGGTACTCAGTCATGTGTTGTTTTGGATTTGCTCCAAACATAATGCTTTGTATTCAGGACAAAAAGTACAGTTCTTTGCCATATTTTTTACAGTATTGCTTAAGTGTCTTGTTGAAAACAGGATGCATATTTTGGAATATTTTTATTCTGTAGATGCTTCCTTCTTTTCACTCTGTCATGTAGGTTAGTATTGTAGAGTAACTATAATGTTGTTGATCCATCCTAATTTTCCTCATATCACAACCATTTAACTCTGTAACTGTTTTAAAATCACCATTGGCTTCATGGTGAAATCCTTGAACGGTTTCCTTCCTCTCCGGCAACTGAGTTAGGAAGGACACCTGTATCTTTGTACTGACTGTATTGTTGCACCATCCAACGCCTAATTAATAACTTCACCATGCTCAAAGGGATATTCAGCGTCTGCTTTTTTTTATTTTTACACATCTACCAATCGGTTCCCAATCAAAACCTCCCTGGTCTTTGTGGTTGAATCTGTGCTTGAAATTCAGTACTCGATTGAGGGACCTTACAGATAATTGTATGTGTGGGGTGCAGAGATGGGGTAGTCATTAAAAAATTATTTTAACCACTATTATTGAGTATGGAATGAGTCCATGCAACTTATGTGTTTTATTAAGCACATTTTTACCTCTGAACCTATTTTGGTTTGCCATAACAAAGGGGTTCATTTTTTATAAATTTCTCAAATTTTCTACAAACAAAATTCCATTTTGGTATCATAGTGTAATGTATCAGTGACTCAAATTCTCAGGCTGTAACACAACAAACTATGTGAAAAAAGTGAAGGGGTGTGAATACTTTCTGAAGGCACTGTAAATCATGCATACATGTCAGTGCCAAAATTGTGCAAAACATTTAACTACTAATGTCAATGAGAGATATTGGGGTTACAAGGTTGTATCATTTATTTTATTTAGCCAGAATAGTCTACACAGTAACACATGTTTTTCAGGGAGTCAATTTACAATCCAGCCCTGAGTTGTCCGAATACAAACATCAAGCTATTGAAGATGTCTAGATGATCCGTCATTGATCAGAGCAGTCTCTCTGGCAACCAGTAAAAATAAAAGTTTGAACATGTCAAGTTCCAACCTTAGTTCATCATATCACCAACATATGAGGTGAGTAGCATAAAGCTTGCCGGAAGGATTGCCTTACATTCACTGGAGTCAGTTTAGCCTGGGGCTCCACAGCAGACTTGGAGGAGCGCTACAGGCATGGTAAAGGGCAAAATACAGAACAGATACTTCTATGGAGGCTTCCGTTTCATCTACGATCAATCCACCTCAGAGAGAGAATGGGAAATACATTTTTCAGATTCAAATATCAACTGCCCGTTTCGCCAGTTTCTTTCACACCCCTATCTGATGCTATACTTAAGCAATAAGGCACGGGGGGGTGTGGTATATGGCCAATATACCACGACTAAGGGCTGTTCTTATGCATGACGCAACGCGGAGTGGCTGGATACAGCCCTTAGCCGTGGGATATTGGCCATATACCACAAACCCCTGAGGTGCCTTATTGCTATTATAAACTGGTCACCAACATAATTAGAGCACTAAAAATACATGTTTCGTCATACCCGTGTGGCTCAGTTGGTAGAGCATGGTGTTTGCAACACCAGGGTTGTGGGTTCAATTCCCACGGGGGACCAGTACAGGAAAAAAATGTATGAAATGTATGCATTCACTACTGTAAGTCACTCTGGATAAGAGTGTCTGCTAAATGACTAAAATGTAAACGTAATACCTGTGGTATATGATCTGATATACCACAGCTGTCAGCCAATCAGCATTCAGGTCTTACACTACCCAGTTTATAATGTGAATTATGGCATCATATTTCGGACAAGTAATTAAGCGTCTGTGTTAGCTCCCTATCGTTACAGCAAGCACACACACTTTTTTGGTCTGTCCCAGACGGTGTGTTATGGCTAAGCATGCCTGTTTTAAAGGATGCATTGGATTTGTTGTATTGCAGGGTGGATCAATGCCAGGCATGCTGATAAGCAGTGGAAGGGTGTTGCCAGAGGCAATGTGATAATGGCCAACACATGCAGAATCACACCACCAGCCATGAGAGTCTATGGGGAACCTTATGCACGTCTGCACATCTAGTATAGATAGACTGCAGGCATGCATGAAGAGAGAACTCACACGCACACACAGACACACACACACACATGCCTATAGGAATGCCAAAACACACACACACACACACACACACACACACACACACACACACACACACACACACACACACACACACTCACTGTCCCAGGTGTTTCCATCACTCGCGTGATTTAATAATGTACAAAGAGCAAGATAGAAAGACAGGCCTCGTCGGTGCCTCCCTCCCCTCACCCCTAGACTGCTGATATTTATAGCCATTAACATTATTTTTAATATGAGATCTGATCCCCCACTTCTCACCACTGTTGTCTCTCTTCAGCTAACAACAATCCCCCTGTAAATCCCATCTGGAGAATATAAGAACATGCAAACAGGCCAAATTGTCTTCCAGGAGAGCTAAAATCAGCCTTCTGAGAGAGGAATGAATCTGTTGCAGTTAAAGGGGTCAAAGGGGAGCCCTCAGTCTGATAAATGACTGATATGCTGTGTTCCCTGGATACATGACCAGACTTCATGATGAATGGAGGATTCTATGCCTGGAAACAAAGCTATCCTGCCATAGCTATGTTCATACAAACCCCTGCCTGCACACACACACACACACACACGCACACACACAACTTCTGAACACTGGAAGCATGCTGACTATATTAAATACTGAATCATACTGAATGTAAGTTCTGTTGAATTGAGCCCTAGCTATCTGGGATACATACCATTTGTGCCTGTAATTCAAAGTATTCCACATATCATTTAGTATACTGTATCATATTTAAAATCCTAAACGACCTTTTACGACGACAAGTTAGCAGAGTAGCAGGGTGCTTAGGAAAGCCATATTTTATAACTAGGGGAGTAGAGTCTGATGTGTGTTGAAGATAGCACACTTAGCCAATCAAAGTCTCTTTCCCCTTCTCTTCCATCCATCCTGCCCCAGTTTTGGTGAGCTCCCCCATCTGGTTTGACAATCTGTTTTGATGGAAATCATCAGTTGTTTTTACAGCGCTCTCGTCTCCTCTCTCTGCTTTCGTCTCCCCGCTTGAAGTTTCCCTGAGTTCTCTTCTCTGAAGCGGGATGAAGCTCAGCAACGATCACAGTCTTCTCCAACGTCAACATCAACAGCGTGTGTGTTTGAGTGTGTGTGTGTTTAACTGTGGTGTGTACGCGCGCTTGTGATCCCTGGGGGAAAGTGTCCTATAAGATCCAATAGTCCACGGAAGTTTTCATAGATGATTAAGAGGAAGATTAGTCTCTTCTGTCTGTGAACATGAATTTTATGTCTGCTAATTTTCAAAAGCTAGTTTTGAAAATGGTTCCCCTCCTTGGTCTTCTGCCAGTCAAGCTAACATCGTTGTCGATATGATGTCTAGAGTATCCTGCCATGATTAACACAGATTTTTCTACTCACACGCCCCTCTCCCTTAATCATATTACATTATAGGTCCGTATCGCTGTTGGGAGTGTCAGTCAAGTTGGGTTATCCTCTCATTAAATTGAAATCAGTAAAGTATAACCTCATGTCAGATTCACCAGCTTGATATTTAAACTGATAAGACAACTTGCTAAGAATGTGTGTGTACACATCATTGCTGGAGTTGTTTATCCTGAATGTCTACTGGATATATAAAATACTACAGATACATTTTCAGTGCACTGACAAACCATGAGGGAGCAGAAAGTTGAACAGCATGGGTTCACTGAGTATTATATACCTGTTCTCTCTGTCATTGAAGAGAAAGATTTGAATATGAGATGGAGGTAAAGTTTTACGAGCGAATAGCTCCCGCAGTTTTATGTCAGAGGTGTGAGAGTAAACATTGTTTAGAGAGATGGAGGAGAGGGAGTTGGGGAAGTTCACTTCTCTCTCTTTATTTCTCTCTTTGTCTCTCTCCCTCTATCTCTATGGAATAACAGTGACTACCTCTGCAAAGTCTGTCAACAATTGCCACTATATCTTCTGACATCTAAGATATGATGAGCATCTTGACACTCACCCTCAAGACACATTCCTTTTTTTTCCTCTGGAATTGTAAATATTCCTTTGTGTCCTGCTTTTCTGCTCCTGCCTTTTATATCCTAAAGTTTAGGTTTTTAAATGCAAAGATGCTGTGGATTTCTTCTCACAGAGTGTAGCCTCATCCCTTCCTCCTTCCCTCCTTCCCTCCCTCTCCCCACCACCCCGATTTCTTTCTTCCTCCTCTTTCTCTCGCTCTCTCTCCTGCTAGTCCTCCAGATGACGTCTGTGTCTTAACTCTCTCTTTATTCCCTCTTCCCCCTCTCTGCACACATCACTTTTCTTTCTGACTTTACTTCACAGGAGTTTAAGAGAACTAGCTTGACTTTTTTCTCTTTTATCTTAGTGTGCAGTGTGACATGTGCGTGTGTGCTGTGTGTGTCCTAGGATGTACCCAGCTAGCACATTTGGTTCCTTGGAAGTTGTGGGAACATATGTTTTTGGTTTCACATTGGTTGTGGGAATGAAGCCATACGGTTCCTGACCGGTCATTTAAAAAAAAGAATCTGACAACAGAAGTGAACATTTGTCACGTCCTGACCATGGTAAGCTGTTATTTTCTATGGTAGAGCGGTCAGGGTGTGACAGGGGGTGTTTTTCTATGTTTTGTATCTCTATGTTTAGGTTCTAGTTTTCTATTTCTATGTTTTTTTGGGGGGATGATCTCCAATTAGAGGCAGCTGGTCCTCGTTGTCTCTAATTGGCGATCATACTTAAGTAGGTTTTTTTTTTCCACCTGGGTTTGTGGGATCTTGTTTTTGCATAGCTTAGTAGCCTGCAGAACGTGATGTTCGTTTTTCCGTTGTTTGTATAGTGTTCTGAGTTAAAATAAAGTATTCATCATGAGCTCTCGACACGCTGCACCTTGGTCTACTCCTTTTGACAGCCATCATAACATTTTGCCTGTCTGGGAATGTTTATTTGTAGGTTGCAGGAAGGATCTGAGAACGTTTTACTCTGATTCCTTAAATTTTTTCACTGGACATTTTATTAACACTCTAAGTATGGAAATTATAGGTTATTTAGAGGTTTTTGAGTCACTTCCTTCAAACTTTTACTGAATGTTTCAATAAGACTTTTAATAACACTGCTAGCTTATTTTGGGTAAATTCTTTAAACTCCAAGCACAAACAGAAATACATTTCTTTACGCATTAAGAATTTCCTTAGGCAAATAAGAAACATTCATTTTTTTATTGTGGCAAGGCATCAGAGAGATTTGAATCTATGATCTTCTGTTCTCTATCCATGGAATTAGTGCACTGTGCCACAAGGATGGAGCTAGCATGCCTTGTTTTTTTTACACGTATAAAGCTGTTAATTTTTGTCTATTCAAATAAACCCCAATTCAAAGAAAAAAAGCACTCGTTAATATCAGGATTGGTCAATTAGTGGGTGGTGCCAACACACCTGAACACACTTAACAGGATAGAGTATAGAGAGAGTTTTGTTTATGCTGAGAACAGAATGTATATGTTTTAAAATAACATTCTTATAACAGTCTCTGAACATAACTAAAGTTTCCTTGTGATTTCTATGGACCATGAGGAAACCTGTAGGAAATATTATGCTGAAGTATTGAAATTCTGACAGAGGAACATTGTCTTTTAATGTTCTTAGAACAATTAGAGAACATGACTTTAAATAGAACCATTAGGAAACGTTATGCTGAAGTACTGAATTTCCCACAGAAGAACAATGTTTCTTAACATTCTCTGAACTATTTGAGAACATTCCGAATGTCAAAGCAGTTGGAGAATGTTACTAGAACATTACAATTGTTTCAATTAAATGTAACCATGTTTGAACTTTTAGGAAACTTTCGTTTAAAGGAATGAAATACCAAGATTTTTTTTTATTGAACTTGATTAAATATGCTGAGTGTTCCAAAGCCAAGCAACTATCCTGCACCATTCCCAGAAAGTTGCAAAAATAACCATAGGACAGCCACGCTCTCACCAAACTCTAAGAAACATATAGTTCTCAGAACGTTATGTGCTAGCTGGGTAGTCAGGTGTATTAAGGAGACATAGCAGAGTCTCCCCACTGCCACGCTCCAACAGCACACAATCTCACAATTCCCCACCTGTCAGCGAAGATACACACACATGCACTTAGATGTAGACACACACATCGTACACATTCCCACAATCTATACAGTATCTCTCTCTCTCTCTCTCTCTCTCTCACACACACACACACACACACACACACACACACACACACACACACACACACACACACACACACACACACACACACACACACACCGCACATTACATTTAGTTGCACGGATGATTACACACACACACACACACACACACACACACACACACACACACACACACACACACACACACACACACACACACACACAAACACACACCCTGTCCCAGGTGTTTCCATCGCTCGTATGATTTAATAATGTACAAAGAGCAAGATAGAAAGACAGGCTTCGTCGGTGCCTCCCTCCCCTCACCCCTAGACTGCTGATATTTATAGCCATTAACATTATTTTTAATATGAGATCTGATCCCCCACTTCTCACCACTGTTGTCTCTCGCCAGCTAACAACAATCCCCCTGTAAATCCCATCTGGAGAATATAAGAACATGCAAACAGGCCAAATTGGCTTCCAGGAGAGCTAAAATCAATCTAAACTGAAAATTGCAGGGAGAGAAGCCTTGGGATGTTTTGGAGAAAGAGAGATGGAGAGATGAAGGGATGGAGAGGGGGGAATGAGCTAAACCAAGGCTGTTTTGGGTAATGTGAGCGTGAAATGCCACAGCATCACTTACTGAATGATTGAAGACAATCTAAGTGTAGCTGGTGAAGAGCATCTAATGGATACACACTGATTAAGCTCTAGTCGTCTAGATTTATCATGTTCATATTTACATTACACTGTATGCCCGTACTGTATTTTGGTACAACAACATCTGTGTTATGGCTTTGAGCGCTTTATGTACTTTATGATTATATGAGTTGTTGTGAAGTTGTCTGACGCACCTTGAGATTTGCAAGATGGATAGGTAAACATTGTAATTTTCCGTGCTTAAATCGCTAGGCATTTATGATTGATTTATTGTCAAATTAAATCATAGCAAAGTTAGTCTTTGAATGTTTAAGTTTGCTCACTGCACACTTGGTGCTCGAAGGCTGCACTGTCTGCTGGTTTTAATCCTTACATTTTAATCAGATTCTTAGTTATACTTGACTGACCAGGTAGCCTATGTGAGATCTCTGGCCAGTCAATGATATGGATAAATGATTTGCCTTGGAGGAAGGAAAACCAGCATGACTCTAGCCCTCTGAGACACCTGCTTCAAACTGTGTGGAGAAGAGAAAATTAGAAGTTTATACATGCCAGGAAGTTGATCATATCTGTCTCTCTCTCTCTCTCTCTCTCTCCCTCTCTCTCTCTCTCTCTCTCTCTCTCTCTCTCTCTCTCTCTCTCTCTCTCTCTCATTCTCTCTCTCTCTCATCATCTTCCTCTACCCCCCACATCTCTCTCTGTCTCTCCGTCACTCTCGCTCTCTCTCTCTCTCTCTCCTCCTCTCTCACCACCATTCTCCTTCTTTCTGTCTTTCTTCCTGTCAACTTGCCTCTCTCTCCTGCTTAGTTAAGCTAAGTGATAGGCCGTGGCAAGGCCGATCCGTTCAAAAGCGAGCCTCATCATTAGGGATCTCCAGAGAGCAGCTCTCAGAGCTCTACCTGCCCCCAGGGGACGGATGACAGTTCGTCACAGCCCTCGGGGGTTACCTTCCACACAGAATATGGAAATCAAAGAAGGCGACCAGAAATATGAATAGAATAAAATTAAATGATTTCATACTCTTTCTTTTTTTTGTTACCGATAATTATTATCTGAAAAAAGGGATGGGCGGAAAAAGAAAGAGATGGTGAAAAAAAGTATTCACACCATTTTGAACTGATAATGATTCATCATGGAGTAGAGGGCCTAGGTGTTGTGAGTGTTTGAGGATTGGCTTGAAAACAATGTAGAAATAGAGTGTCGTTCTTGAATTACGATAGCAATTGGGCATGGCATTTTGGAAAATAGCTTTTATTTAAATGTATTTGGGTACATCTTCCCATTCTATAAATCAACTAATATGGTAGCTTAATGAATTTTAATCATGTTGACCAATGATGGTAACACCAGTGAGAATATTTTGGTAAATTAGGATTTTCTTAAATGGAAGCCACAAATGCTCATATCGAAGGTCATACAATTGACTAAAGTGATATGATTAATCCTTTTGCTATTTGTTATTTATTTTCATTCAAATTGACACAAAGTTACACTTTGGATTTAGACAGACCCAAATGATCAATGACAACCTACAATTTATGACATAGTGAAAGAGCGTGATTAGCTAATAATTTTCTTTAATATGGAACCCTCCCCCGATAACAGTTTGCCACTGGAGAGAATGCTTAAGGTATATTATAATATATTATAACATGTATTACATATTTTCAATCAGTGATTTTCCAGGCAGTAACATCAATGACAACTGAGGGACATACATTATACAAGTAAAAAAAGGTATTTTAATAGCCTTCTTTGTTTTTATTAATCTATACAATATATTAAATACTTCTGTTCACTGTTTAGTTAACACAAAAAAATGGATAGATATTTCTAAATCAGAAAAACATGTCACTACACCTCTGCATATCACCAGTGAGACAAGCCAATTTGCTATCCTCAAGTAGTTTTTACAATGCCTACAAATAGAGGTTTGCAGTATAAAAGTCATACAGCACAGTACAGTACAGCCTTATTCTAAAATTGATTAAATCATTTTTCCCCACTCATACATCTACACACAATACCCCATTTTGACAAAACAAAAAAGTTTAGTTTTTTTTGTTGCTAATTTATATATATATTTTAAATGAAATATCACATTTACACAAGTATTCAGACCCTTTACTCAGTACTTTGTTAAAGCACCTTTGGCAGCGATTACAACCTCGAGTCTTCTTGGGTATGACGCTACAAGCTTGGCACACCTATATTTGAGGAGTTTCTCCAATTCTTCTCTTCAGATCCTCTCAAGATTGTCAGTTTGGATGGGGAGCTTCGCTGCAAGGATCTCTCTGTACTTTGCTACGTTCATCTTTGCCTCGATCCTGACTAGTCTCCCAGTCCCTGCTGCCGAAAAACATCCCCACAGCATGATGCTACCACAACCATGCTTCACAGTAGGGATGGTGCCAGGTTTCCTCCAGACGTGACGCTTGGCATTCAGGCCAAACAGTTCAATCTTGCTTCAACAGACGAGAGGATCTTGTTTCTCATGGTCTGAGAGTCTTTAGCTGCCTTTTAGCAAACTCCAAGTTATTTTATAATAAAAGGTTCTGGAAGGTTCTCCCATCTCCACAGAGGAACTCTAGAGTGACCATCGGGTTCTTGGTCACCTCCCTGACCAAGGCTCTTCTCCCCCGATTGCTCAGTTTGGCCGAGGAAGAGTTTTGGTGGTTCCAAACTTCTTCCATTTAAGAATGATGCAGGCCACTGTGTTCTTGGAGACCTTCAATGCTGCAAACATTTTTTGGTACCCTTCCCCAGATCTGTGCCTCGACACAATCCTGTTTTGGAGCTCTATCGACAATTCCTTCAACCTCATGGCTTGGTTTTTGCTCTGACATGCACTGTCAACTGTGGAACCTTATTTAGACAGGTTTGTGCCTTTCCAAATCATGTCCAATCAACTGGATTTACCACAGGTGGACTCCAAGCAAGAAACATCTCAAGGATGATCAATGGAATCAGGATGCACCGAAGGCACAGTATGTTTTATTATAAAATAACATGTTAAATAAACTGGACAATTTATTATTTGTCGTGTTTTTGTCATTTAATGTGTTTTTACACGGAGCCAAAGTCAAGGGACAGCAGTTACTACCACAATTCAAGAATGCCCTGGATTAAATTAGGTTAAACAGAATAATAGAGAAGGCGATCCCTCCACCTTTATCCAAACTTGTAGAGGTCCTGAAACAGAAACAGACAAACTCAAGGTTGACCAAGCACGACCATGGAAGGCAAAAACATATTGATTATTCCAATCCGGGACTCCAAAATAGAAGAGAATCTAAACGTCTCAGAAAACAACATTACAGCGGGGGGGTTGGCATTGAAATGACTCAAATCAAATTGAACTGTGCAGAAATGATAATGGGCCTACATTTATAGTCTCTTCACTCTGTCCAGCTCGCTAATAGTCATCAAAATTAATGCTAGACAGTCAGGCAGCATTGAAAATTCCAAAAGCGATGGATAGAGAACTATTGTTGACAAATTTTGATGTGGAAATATAACAGATTTTAAGTGCGGCCCTCCAGACCTCAGTAAAGACCGAATGTTTCTTTACTGCAAAATTAGTTTCCCTGCTCTGTATTCTAGAGTCCTGTGTAGAGCGTTGCACAGTTACCCATTGATCCTGTATTCATGCCACATGAGACGGGTGAGAAACTTCACAGCCTATTTGAATATCACTGAACACACCTTTTGATTTGTGGTCTTTGAGGTTTGTCTCAAGTCAGAGTAATTCAGCTCCTTTCTCAAACTCTGTGGTAACTTTGTTCTGTCAGCTAGCACATTGGTTTTAAGGCATACTTCCACCTGTGAAGAGTACAGCAAAGGTATAGGTACTGCACTGATCTGCTGCTATGCATGCTAGACAAAGGGTCTCTGTCATTGAAATACAGTACCAGTGAGAGTTATGAATGACGGTCTTCTGATAACTTTAGATCACACAGTCTCGGAATCACTTTGCTATTGTAGAACACCCCACTGTAATTACTCAAAGAACTGACAAGAGATGTATATGCATTTGCACATAATAGGGCTGTGGTGGTCCTGAAATTTTGTCAGACGGTTATTGTCATGCAAAAGGCTGCCTGTCTCACGGTAATTTACCGTTAATTAACATAAACATGTTTAGCATCTCCAGGCGTCCACGCAGACAAGCAGCATGCAAGCCCTGATGCGTGCCTTTGGAATGTCTACATTTAAAAAGAGTCAATTGAATATACACCATCACAATAAATCCATTATTTATTTTAAGCAGGTCTAAAGAACCATTACGATATCAAGAAGATATATTTCAGAAGATCAGAATATGAGTTGGCCTACTGTATGTTATCTGGCTATGCGCCATGCCATAGGCTGTAGGATTGTTCATTTAGCAGACAAGATATGCTTATAATATAGCCCTTGGTTCACTCCAGACTTGACTGCCTTTGACCAGCACAAAAACACCCTGTGGCGTACTGCACTAGCATCGAATAGTCCCCGCGATATGCAACATTTCAGGAAAGTCAGGAACCAACACTGCACTAGGAAACACTGTCACCACTGATAAATCCACGATAATTGAGAATTTCAATAAGCATTTCTCTACGGCTGGCCTAGCTTTCCACCTGGCTACCCCAACCCCGGCCAACAGCTCTGCACCCCCCGCAGCAACTGGCACAAGCCCCCCCACGCTTCTCCTTCACCCAAATCCAGACCGCTGATGTTCTGAAAGAGCTGCAAAATCCGGATCACTACAAATCAGCTGGGCTAGACAATCTGGACCCTCTCTTCCTAAAATCATCCGCCGCCATTGTTGCAACCCCTATTACTAGTCTGTTCAACCTCTCTTTCGTATTGTCTGAGATTCCTAAAGATTGGAAAGTCGCCGCGGTCATCCCCCTCTTCAAAGGGGGAGACGCTTTAGACCGAAACTGTTACAGACCTATATCCATCCTGCCCTGCCTTTCTAAAGTCTTCAAAAGCCAAGTGAACAAACAGATCACCGACTATTTCGAATCCCACTGTAGCTTCTCCGCTATGCAGTCTGGTTTCCAAGCTGGTCACGGTTGCACCACAGCCACGCTCAAGGTCCTAAACAATATCATAACTGCCATCAATATAAGAAAGTACTGTGCAGCCGTCTTCATCAACCTGGCTAAGGCTTTCGACTCTGTCAATCACCGTATTCTTATCGGCAGACTCAACATCCTTGGTTTCTCTAATGACTGCCTCGCCTGGTTCACCAACTACTTCTCAGATAGAGTTCAGTGTGTCAAATCGGAGGGCCTGTTATCCGGACATCTGGCAGTCTCTATGGGGGTGCCACAGGGTTCAATTCTCGGCCGACTCTTTTCTCTGTATATATCAATGATGTTGCTCTTGCTGCGGGTGATTCTTTGATCCACCTCTACGCAGACGACACCATTCTGTATACATCTGGCCCTTCTTTGGACATTGTTTTAACAAACCTCCAATCGAGCTTCAACGCCATACAACACTCCTTCCGTGGCCTCCAACTGCTCTTAAATGCTAGCAAAAACAAAATGCATGCTCTTCAGCCGATTGCTGCCCACACCCGCCCGAGTAGCATCACTACTCTGGACAGTTCTGACTTAGAATATGTGGACAACTATAAATACCTAGGTGTCTGGTTAGACTGTAAACTCTCCTTCCAGACTCACACTAAGCATCTCCAATCCAAAGTTAAATCTAGAATCTGCTTCCTATTTCGCAACAAAGCCTCCTTCACTCATGCTGCCAAACATACCCTCGTAAAACTGACTATCCTACCGATCATTGACTTCGGCGATGTCATTTACAAAATAGCCTCCAACACTCTACTCAGCAAACTGGATGCAGTTTATCACAGTGCCATCCATTTTTTTTCACCAAAGCCCCATATACTACCCACCACTGCGACCTGTATGCTCTTGTTGGCTGGTCCTTGCTACATATTCGTCGCCAAACCCACTGGCTCCAGGTCATCTATAAGTCTTTGCTAGGTAAAGCTCTGCCTTATCACAGCTCACTGGTCACCATAGCAACACCCACCCACATCACGCGCTCCAGCAGGTATATTTCACTGGTCATCCCCAAAGCCAACACCTCATTTGGCCGCCTTTCCTTCTAGTTCTCTGCTGCCAATGACTGGAACGAATTGCAAAAATCACTGAAGTTGGAGACTATATCTCCCTCACTAACTTTAAGCGTCAGCTGTCAAAGCAGCTTACCGATCGCTGCAGCTGTACACAGCCCATCTGTAAATAGCCCATCTATCTAACTACCTACCTCATTCCCATATTTGTTTCTGTTTGTTTGTTACACCAGTATTTCTACTTGCACATTCTCATCTGCACATATATCACTCCAGTGTCAGTTGCTAAATTGTAATTACTTCGCCACTATTGGCCTATTTATTGCCTTACCTCCTTACTTTATTTGCACACACTGTATACAGATTTTTCTATTGCGTTATTGACTACGTTTGTTAATCCCATGTGTAACTGTGTTGTTTTTGTTGCACTTCTTTGCTTTATCTTGGCCAGGTCACAGTTGTACATGAGATCTTGATCTCAACTGGCCTACCTGGTTAAATAAAGGTGAAATAAAAAATAAAAAAAATAAGTCCTGTGCCATTATTTATATTATATGATTTTATAGTAAGAAGTATAACTAAACTTAAAATAGAATAAAATATAAAATATATTTTCCCATTGCGGAGCATGTGCACCAATGAAGTGGCTATGTTGAGCATAAACGTTCAATTTTTTTTCAACAGGTCCTATACGTTAGATTTAGAGATATAAGGCAACTTTAGTTGTGAATGATACAAACCTTAGAATGCTTTCTAAATGAAATGATATATGGGCTGTATGATGGGACTATAGGCTATTAATGATATAAGAAAGACACAAAAAAAGCTTGCACTCTGCTCCTTGTCTCATGCTGCACACACTGTTCTCTCTTCAAGTGATTATATTTTCACCCATCAGACTGTTCTCAATTTAATCTTGTCTTTACTAATAGACAGCTTTTTTATGCAGAAGTGAACCCTGGAACCGCAAAGAACTTCCGGTGCATTTGTAAACAACAGCTGTTCCATCACAGCTGTAAGCAGCTAGCTAGCTAAGCTAACTTAGTCTTGATGTTTTCTGAAGTTCAAAATGAGCATTTTTGACCATAGTATTCACGGGTGGGATGGTTCTTATGTCCTGGGAAAATGTTAGTTCATAGCTATATTTCCCAAAGATACATCGCAGCGGGCTGAATTGCCTGCATGGATAGTAACATTAGCAGCAGCAGGAGGTGGCGCACACATGTAAGTTGTTTATCAAGTTAACCATCTATTCTAGGTCATGTCAGGTAGCTAGCTAGCTACATATAAATAGTATAGACAGCCATCCAATATTAGTTTTTTTAATTACACAATCCTCAGCTTGATCTTCTAAAAATGACAAGTTAGTTATCTAGTTAGTAGCTAAGTTAACTAGCTAATTAACAGATTTCCAGTCCCAAAGAGAAAACTATGACAAAAGAAAAACAATACAAAAAATATCAAATGTTATACGACTTGAGAATAATGAAGCAAGTCCTGGTCTAATTTCTATGTTTCCTAATCTCAGATACTGAGACCTGTGAAAGCTGCTAAACCCTGTCTGTGGATGAAGGTCCCAAAGAAATTCCCAAGTCTTTTAGAGACTAAAGGGTATATTGCCAATGAGTTATATATGCTACTGGTTTACTGTTAGAATAGGTTGTAGGACTACAAAAATAATGTTAAAAGTAACAATGCATAGACCTAGAACATGCATGGCGAACTTTGCTCCTAGAGATCTAGCTAATGGGTGTGCAGGTTTCTGTTCCATCCCAGCACTGACATTCTGCTTATTATTTGTATTAGACACTGTTCATTTAACTATTCAATCATCTCTTGTTTTGGAGTAAGATGAATGTCTAAACCCACTAACCATTTACATAGGCGTTCTTTGTATGATATTAAGTAATGTGTTGATTCTTTGAAGTAAGTATAGTGTGTATTTTTGTCATTGAACATTCTCTGTTTGTTTTCTCATTTTGTCTGATGATATTGCACAGATTTACAGGTGCAGCTGATGTGCAGCTGATGTCCACAGAATTAATTTTGTGGGTATTTAATTCTGCTACATTGAGTTATAGTGTCTGTGGCATAGGAGGAGAGGAGGTGAAAGAGGGATTACTGTAACAGATGTGAGCTGCAGGTGACTTCTAGTAGCCCTGTGATGTGATGTCATCCCCCCTGAGACTTGAAGTAGTTTTGCCTCCTATCTATCATGAATGTATCTATATTTTAATACTGTAAGCATCTCGGCTGCGGGAGAATCTCCTCCTGCAATTTTGTGCCCATTTGCTTCATTCTGCTACACTCACTGTCCTCCTTCTCTAGTTGTTGGCATGCTACTCTAGCTACAAGTGTACTTTTATAAGGGTTTGCGTCCTGTCCAAGTCAGCCAAACAGTGCAGGGATGGAACTTATAGCTTCTTTGCAGCCCATGTAAAAGTTCCCCTTCACCGTGGTCACTCTCCGGGGGATTTTTCTCTTGCCTCCACTATCCATGCTCTCCCCTTTTGGTTACAGTGTATGTGAGATTATTTATGGCATGCATGCCCAATGCAGACATGATGGGATTAGTATTGGCCTCGTGGGCATGTCTAATGCATTTGTACATGTAACTTGTCATTTCTATACTGAAACAGGATTCGCAAATCCTCACACATTGTTTACGTTTTCCTGAGATGTTTTCGCCATTTCAAATTCTACTATTAGAAATAGGAAAAGCACTCACACATCTGAGAACTTATGTCTGTTAACCTGTTATGGCTAGGGGGCAGTATTTTCACGGCTGGATAAAAAACGTACCCGATTTAATCTGATTATTACTCCTGCCCAGAAACTAGAATATGCATATAATTATTAGCTTTGGATAGAAAACACTCCAACATTTCTAAAACTGTTTGAATGGTGTCTGTGAGTATAACAGAACTCATTTGGCAGGCCAAAACCTGAGAAGATTCTGTACAGGAAGTACCCTGTCTGACCATTTCATGGCCTTCTTTACCATCTCTATCCATTACAAAGGATCTCTGCTCTTACGTGACATTTCCTACGGCTGCCACAGGCTCTCAGAAGGCGGCAAAAAGCTGAATGATGTAATTCAAAGCCCTGGCTGAAACACATTATCGCGTTTGTCAAGTGGCCGATCAGGGGACAGTGGGCTTAGGCGCGTGCACTGGCCGCCCCCGTCTTTCTGTTTTTCCCTCTATTTACCGAAACTCAGATTCCCGGTCGGAATATTATCGCTTTTTTACGAGAAAACTGGCATAAAAATTTATTTTAAACAGCGGTTGACATGCTTCGAAGTACGGTAATGAAATATTTAGAAATCTTTTGTCACGAAATGCACCATGCGCGCGACCCTTATTTACCATTCGGATAGTGTCTGGAACGCACGAACAAAACGCCGCTATTTGGATATAACGATGGATTATTTTGGACCAAACCAACATTTGTTATTGAAGTAGCAGTCCTGGGAGTGCATTCTGACGAAGACAACAAAGGTAATGAAACTTTTGTAATAGTAAATCTGACTTTGGTCAGGGCTAAACTTGGTCGGTGTCTAAATAGCTAGCCGTGATGGCTGGGCTGTCTACTGAGAATATTGTAAAATGTGCTTTCACCGAAAGCTATTTTAAAATCGGACATATCGAGTGCATAGAGGAGTTCTGTATCTATAATTCTTAAAATAATTGTTAGGTTTTTTGTGAACGTTTATCGTGAGTAATTTAGTAAATTCAGGTTTGAGGGGGTTTGCGGGGGGTATGGAGGTTCTGAACGTCACATGCTAATGTAAAAAAGCTGGTTTTTGATATAAATATGAACTTGATTGAACAAAACATGCATACATAATGTCCTAGGGTTGTCATCTGATGAAGATCATCAAAGGTTAGTGCTGCATTTAGCTGTGGTTTTGTTTTTTGTGACATTATATGCTAGCTTGAAAAATGGGTAGTCTGATTATTTCTGGCTGGGTACTCTGCTGACATAATCTAATGTTTTGCTTTCGCTGTAAAGCCTTTTTGAAATCGGACAGTGTGGTTAGATTAACGAGAGTCTTGTCTTTAAAATGCTGTAAAATAGTCATATGTTTGAAAAATGGAAGTTTTCGGATTTTAGAGGAATTTGTATTTCGCGCCACACCCATCACTGGATATTGGAGCAGGTGTTCCGCTAGCGGAACGTCTAGATGTAAGAGGTTAATAATTCGCAAATAACTTGAAAGAAAATGCTGATTGATCCTGGCAAGATCAGTGTGTGGGTTTTCTTTTTCATTAGACAATTAATAAGACTAACCATGTTGAAGGATACCAGATTTAACTTCCACAGCTACTGGACAAATATCACTATCAAGACGGTGTAGAAAGGAATAATTTAAGTTTAATTTGATTTAATTTCAAAATACATGTTGCTTGAAGTAAAGTTGCAATTTGTTTGGTTCATGTAATGTATCATCCTGGTGTAATTAATATGCAGTCAACATTATCACCACAAGGTGTCAGCACTAGCATCTGTTTTAATACATGTAAACAAACCACTAGCTTGGTCTCGTAACGTGAGGTCAATAATACATGCCTAACACAAACTAGCGATTCATTAAAACTACAGTATGTTTCTTAACTGAAACTAAGTGGGCAATACACCTGTGTAAAATATAGTTGCGTTAGCTGAAGAGCTAGGAGAGACAGATTAGTGAGGGGGGAGAGAGAGGTTGATAGTGGGGTAATTACTGCTGCTAGCTAACTTTGATGAAAACAATGTGGCCGTCAAACATTGAACGCGTACGCTAGATACGTTTAGTTTAGTTATATTGTTGGCTGTCATTAAATAAATTAATCTAGCTGGCGAACAAGGTAAGCTGATCTTTCTCTGCCTTCACATTAAGCCACTTCTGTGGTTATTTACTGTGCTAGCCCAATGTAACCCCACCAGAGCAAACGGATAATAAACAGGAAACAAACATTGTCTGATGATTTTGTTTAGTGCATCTGGTAGCAACAAGTCATTATGTGTATATAATTAATTTGTTACATTTTTTGGTGGATCAATAAATACAAACTTGTAATTTTGTGCTAGCTAGCCAACTAACTAGCTAGTTAGTAATTGTGGTGCGCTGCAGCACCGTATGTTTACTGGGGAACCTCTTAGATGCACATGTATACAGAACGTGTTATTGTTTTGACAATTGAAAAGGGCTACATGTAAAATTGTTTAGCTTTAGAATGGCCCATTGTCATATGGGCAGGAACAGGGCAAGGGGAAAATAGACATGTCAGCTATATGCACTCGAATAGCTCCAGTTATTTCACTCCACGCATCAACCATTGTTTGAGGAGCATGCAGCCTCTTGTTGCACGACAGGTGATATTCCGCCCAAACTCTGTATGCTATGGGCTCGCCAACTCTGTTCCTGCAAATGCCCAGTGCTTCATTAGGGAAACCAAGTAGTAACATGTTTTCAGAACTAAACATATTTCCTTAAACTGTTGAGAGCCCCTCTCTCTGCTCCCTTAAGAAAGGAATGAAGGAGAGAGGGGCGGAGATGGAAACGAAGGGTGGTGAGATATTCTGTAGCTCAAGGTAATGTGTCAGCCTGTTAATTATGGGGGAAAAAGCCCTATTACTAGGCTATTCAAAATCAAATACAAATTCATTATAACTGTAGGCTAACTCTGAATTTGTTTAATTTATATCACTTATTTTGTTTGTTTTTCTGCTGGGCATAATATGCATAGCCTATGTATTGTGTAATGGCACAATTATTATTTTAATTCGGGTTTTATTTTGGGCTTGGGCTCATATATAGGCCTATGCATAGGCATAAACTCTAATATGCATATGGGTGTTTTGAATGAATCATCACCTTAGAAAGCCCTGCCCATTTCATTGTGTTAAGCTTTGAAACAACATCCACAACGACCATGTTTTACACTCAGTTTCAACCTGTTGTTGAACTTCTTTCTTCAACTTGATCAATCACAGTGAGGTGAGTTTTAAAAGCGCATACTGTTTTGATGATAAGTGTTTGATGTGATTTTCGATTGCATTTTCATTGATGTCAGAGTGGTTAGATGGATCATAGAGCCCTGAGTACCAGGCTATTAGTGACCTGATGGTCGTTAGCAAGCTGGGTACTACTAATGCATGTCCAGAGTGCATAAGTGGAGATTACCATGACTCAACAGTCACGTCAAATTTGACTGTGGTCATGACTCATGACTTCCGATGTGACGGTAATACTGTCACCGCAACAACCCTAGAAAAGGTGCATGAATTTATGCAGGCTGCCTCACATCTGGCCCTGATTGGGAGTCCCATAGGGCGGCGCACAATTGGCCCAGCGTCGTCCGGGTTTGGCCGGGTTAGGTCGTCATTGTAAATAAGAATTTGTTCTTACAGTAACTGACTTGCCTAGTTAAATAAAGGTTAAATAAAAAATTACAAAATAAATACAGCATATGTTCATGCGCTTTTCCTCTCTCTTTCTCTCTCTCTTTCTCTCACTCTCTCTCTTTCTCTCTCTCTCTCTCTCTCTCTCTCTCTCTCTCCCTTTCATACACAAACACAAATGCGCGCAAGCAGACAGTCAGACATATGCACGCACACATGCATGTACGCACGCAGACACACACACCCTCATTAAGCACCATCCACATGCAACACAGCATCACTACAAAGGCTGTGGGCATATGGCTACAGCATCAGCACATCCTTCAACACAGTTTCCTCATTTGACACATTATGCAGTGAAACTGTGGGAAGACAAACTGATGCAATCCATTTTGGCTCCTGAACCGAAATGTGCTACCCGGCCGTGCACTGCCTGCCTATACACTTTGGAGTATTTGACTTATTGACAATATCCCCCCCAGCCCTCCCCATTATCCCTTCCCCTTAGCCCTCCCTCTCCACTTTGCGCGATCCTACGAGCCATATGACGTGGACGTTGTGTCTCAATTCAACTTTGAGTTAGGTGTAGTGTCTTTTCAGCCCTCTAGTTGGCCCTACAAACGAAGTGAATCAAGTTGCTGACCTCCTATCGAGTGGTACTCAAAACTCCCATGAAGCTCTGTGACCCAAAGCTCAAAAGTTGCTTCAGGAATGATGGCTGATAAAAATACTAGGATGGAAGCAAATGTAAGTAATTGTAACTTCATAATGAATCATGCACAAAATGTACAGTTAAGAAGACTGTTAGTTTATGTAGAGACTAACAGTTATGCATATTTAATTGTCATAAAGTTATTTCACGAAAATCTATATTTAACAAGCTAGCTGACTAGCTAACATTAGCCAGCTGGCTATCATTTAACTTGCTACATGGTCATTTGACATTTGTATGAATTGTAACCAGCAAACCAGGCTGTCATCTTGTGAAACTCAGTGAATGTAAAGAATCTAGTTAAAGCATTTACTGCAAATTGAATATACAATTTTGTAAGCTTGCCTTGTTGTTCAACTCAATCACTTGTCATTGTTTTTTATTGTAGAATCGTTAACATTAATAATTGAAGATATTTGCCATGCAATGCAGCTGAAGCAACATAGCTAACTCCTGCCTATGAATGAGTAGCTATGTAGTCAATCTGTGTATGGACCCTAAAAGGTTTGGTGTAAATATTACACTGAAAAAATATATAAATGCAACATGTAAATTGTTTCATGAGCTGAAATAAAAGATCCCAGAAATGTTTCACACACACAAAAAGCTTATTTCTCTTTCATTTTGTGCACACATTTGTTTACATTCATGTTAGTAAGTATTTCTCCTTTGTCAAGATAATCAATCCACCTGATAGGTGTGGCATATCAAGAAGCTGATTAAACAGCATGATCATTACACAGGTGCACCTGGTGCTGGGAACAATAAAAGGCCACTCGAAAATGTGCAGTTTTGTCACACAACACAACGCCACAGATGTCTCAAGTTTTGAGGGAGCATGCAATTGGCA
Organism: Salmo salar; assembly: GCF_965601325.2. Taxonomy (NCBI): domain Eukaryota; kingdom Metazoa; phylum Chordata; class Actinopteri; order Salmoniformes; family Salmonidae; genus Salmo; species Salmo salar. Next base: position 12,330,275 of record NC_138309.1, read on the forward strand.
TGCTGACTGCAGGAATGTCCACCAGAGCTGTTTCCAGAGAACTGAATATTAATTTCTCTACCATGACTTTTTAGAGAATTTGGCAGACCACATGTAACCACGCCAGACCAAGACCTCTACATCCGGCTTCTTCACCTGTGGGATCGTCTGAGACCAGCCAAACAGCTGATGAAACTGTGAGTTTGTACAGCCAAACATTTCTGCAGAAACTGTCAGAAACCCTGTCAGGGAAGCTCATCTGCGCACTTGTCATCCTCACCAGGGTCTTAAGCTGACTGAAGTTCAGTGTCGGAACCGACTGAAGTGGGCAAATGCTCACCTTCGATGGCCAATGCACAGAGATACCTTGACGAGATTCTGAGGCCCATTGTCGGGCCATTCATCTGCAACCATCACCTCATGTTTCAGCATGATAATGCACGGCCCCATGTTGCAAGGATCTGTACATAATTCCTGGAAGCTGAAAATGTCCCAGTTCTTCCATGGCCTGCATACACACCAGGGATCAACGTGTACGACAGCGTGTTCCAGTTCCCACCAATATCCAGCACCTTCGCACAGCCATTGAAGAGGAGTGGGACAACATTCCACAGGCCACAATCAACAGCCTGATCAACTCTATGTGACAGAGATGTGTGGCGCTGCATGAGGCAAATGGTGGTCACACCAGATACTGACTGCTTTTCTGATCCACGCCCCTACCTTTTTTCTAAAGGTATCTGCGACCAACAGACGCATATCTGAAATTCCCAGTCGTGAATTCCATAGATTAGTGCCTAATTATATTTTGCAATTGACTGATTTCCTTATATGAATTGTATGAACTGTAACTCAGTAAAATCTTTGAAATTGTTGCATTTATATTTTTTGTTCAATGTAGTGGTGTTAATTGTTCTAAAATGCTTCCACTAGTTAATCATGAATCCCTAAGACATTGCAGAAAGTGACTGAGTGAAGGAAATGCGACAAACTTTCAAACTGCTATTATGGAATGAAAGCCCTGCTTCAGTACTACTCCACATTGAACCACAGCCAGAGGCCGGGTACATTAAAGGCACATTTTTGTTTTGCTGTTCTCATTTGTGGCTCATATGGAAGTGCGTATTTGTTGCATGAGAAGTACTGTATAAGGAAAGCTATTACTGCCACATCCCTGTGAAAAACACAAGGCATGTTGTCAATGAATTGCGTGGTAGTCTATCTATTCATTGGCGGGTTCTGATGTGCACAAGTGATGTAGTGATGTCCCTTTACCCAGGGTTATTTATCTCTCCCTACCACTAGTTGCTCCGTTTTCGAGTGCAACTCCCCCACCGAGGGACACTTGAAAGCAAGGGGGAGGTCTAAGAGGGGCTATTGGGATTAAGCCTTTGTCAATGCTAATTGGCCAGACTACTCACCAGTGAAGTGAGTAGTCTGGCCCTGTAGCTCAGTTGGTAGCTCAGTTGGTAGAGCATGGTGTTTGCAACACCAGGGTTGTGGGTTCGATTCCCACGGGGGGCCAGCACAGAAAAAAAAAAATAGAAAAAAAAAAGGGATGAAATGTATGCATTCACTACTGTAAGTCGCTCTGGATAAGAGCGTCTGCTAAATGACTAAAATGTAAATGTAAATGAAGTGGAACATTACATCCTGTACACAGCACACCTTGTTTGTTAGCAAGTAAATCCTGATGCTAACAACTGGAGCTGTAGAAGTGAAGGTACTGTTGCATTGAGCAGTGGACAGTGGGGGGGGAGAGAGAGCGATAGAGAGAGAGAAAGAAAGAGTGAGGAGGGGAGAGGGACAGAGAGAGAGAGGGAGATAGAGAGAGAAACATAGATAGATAGATAGAGAGGGATAGCTAGATTAACCTGTGATATCCTACCAGGGGACCATGCAGTAGAGGCAGAAGGGAGGAGTCAGCCTAAGCAGTGGATTAGGGAGGAAAGTATCTGAGGCTGCCTGCCATGCGTGCGCACACACACACACACACACACACACACACACACCTCACACCAGGGCTATTTCCCTCCAGAGCTAATACAGAAATCTCAATTCTCCCTTTCCTTGACATTCCATTAATCTCAATTTCAGCTAAATTGCATGTTTTTCATGAAGAAATGTTTACCCTATTTACTGCTATACCATCTGTACTTGTCTGGTGTACACAGACAATCCACAATTAAACATATACCTTTTTACGTTTTCCTAAATAAAGTGGGAGTGGATAGGTATTCTCTTTGTGGTTGGTGGTAGAGTGCTGAATACCAGATAAATAAGGTCATGTAATGTCAGCTCTGTGTTTGTTGCTCCCAGAGAGAGAGAGAGAGAGAGAGAGAGCTACCTAATTCCTACAGTTGTTATTGTTTTGTCTAGGTCCTGTGCTTCATTGGATGTGTGTAAGCACCCTCTTTCAGGGTGGGGTAACTCATCACTAAACAGCGAGGGTGAATAGCTAACGTCTTTGCAGTTAGATCTATGAGTGCTGCATGGGGTGTGTGCATGCTCCCATTAACAGCGTGTTAGAGAGATTGTATTCATTGCCTCCTCTTTCTGTCTCTCCCGTTGTCTCGCTCTTCTTATTAACATGCACTTAAATTCCCTTTGTTCTCTCAAGTGCTCATTAAAGACTACAGTGCCTTCTGATGTCTAAAGCTTTACATAATTAGAACCCAAGAGGTTTTCCACCACACACCAAACTTCTTAGTTTGTTTTATTCCGCATTAGAGGAACAATTTGTTTAATTTCTCAAGAGTTTAACCTCGCTGACTGTGATGGAAGGAAGGCACCTGGTTGCATGTAAACTCATTTCATTTTGTTGTTTCCTTTCGTTTTTGGGAACTGGGAAGATATCAGTTGTGATTATTACAGTTGTTGTCAGTAAATGTGTTAATATCATGGTCTTTCATGCATTTCTTACATTTTTGAGAAACTATGGTTCCTACATACTAAAGGGTCAATATCTGATGTTTTTTGTCAAATCATTGAGTTTGCATCATCAGCAGGTCACATTATGTACTTTTTTTTTTACTGATTATGAATAATTAATTAATATTTAGTATCATTGCTATTAAATCATTGTTGATTTATGCTGTGTGCTTGCAAATGAATTTAACTGGCTCCCAAATGGTTACCACAGCTGGTAACGTGGGCCAGAGTTACCATTTCAAAACCAATGAGACATGTTGTTTGCACACATTCCATCACTCTTGATCTGCTCCAAAATGATCTTGGCCCTCTGTGCTCTGACCAACCCCTGTGTACCACTACCACCAACCCATGTCCCTGACAGTGACTGCACTCCCTCCCTCACTTTAAAGTGCAGCGAGACACTCTTCAGTTGCCAGCTCAATCCAGAGCTGAGGGGAGGAACTTGGCAGATCTCTCCCCCAGGGAGCTCTTCCTTGGCCAACATCGCAGCCTTTCTCCCTGGGCACTTTCCATTGCAGGAGCAGACAGGGTGGAGTCGTTCCTTCTACTCTCCTCTTATCTGACTCTCCCCTCTTCTTTTCTTTTTTTATCCTCCTGTTCTATTCCTCTCCCCTCTCCTCCTATTCTCTCCTCTCCGCATCACATTTGAGCCATTCTTGGCACACCCGAGTGTGTGTGAGTGCGGGACAAGGATTTACATTTTTTATTTAACGAGGCAAGTCAGTTAAGAAACAATTATTGTTTACAATGACGGCCTACCCCGGCAATGCTGGGCCAATTGTGCGCCACCCTATGGGACTCCCAATCACGATCGGATGTGATACAGCCTGGAATCGAACCAGGGTCTGTAGTGATGCCTCTTGCACTGAGATGCAGTGTCTTAGACTGCAGTGCCACTCGGGAGCCCCGAGTGGATGGTGATCTGTTTTGACGCTGCGCCCTCCTCAGTGATTTCCACTCCATGTCCACCTTGTGTTGAGTGTGTGTCTTCCGTGTTTCAAGCCTAAAACCCCAAATATCTGCTAGCCTGCTTCTCCTTCTTTATCTTACACCACTTTACACCATATTGATAAGGTAAAAGTACTCCTATATCAAATCAAATCAAATCAAATGTATTTATATAGCCCTTCGTACATCAGCTGATATCTCAAAGTGCTGTACAGAAACCCAGCCTAAAACCCCAAACAGCAAGCAATGCATGTGAAAGAAGCACGGTGGCTAGGAAAAACTCCCTAGGAAAAACTCACTAGAAAGGCCAAAAACCTAGGAAGAAACCTAGAGAGGAACCAGGCTATGAGGGGTGGCCAGTCCTCTTCTGGCTGTGCCGGGTGGATATTATAACAGAACATGGTCAAGATGTTAAAATGTTCATAAATGACCAGCATGGTCAAATAATAATAATCATAGTAGTTGTCGAGGGTGCAACAAGCACGTCCGGTGAACAGGTCAGGGTTCCATAGCCGCAGGCAGAACAGTTGAAACTGGAGCAGCAGCACGGCCAGGTGGACTGGGGACAGCAAGGAGTCATCATGCCAGGTAGTCCTGAGGCAAGGTCCTAGGACTCAGATCCTCCGAGAAAGAAAGAAAGAGAGAATTAGAGAGAGCATATTTAAATTCACACAGGACACCGGATAAGACAAGAGATATACTCCAGATGTAACAGACTGACCCTAGCCCCCCGACACAAAAACTACTGCAGCATAAATACTGGAGGCTGAGACAGGAGGAATCAGAAGACACTGTGGCCCCATCCGATGATACCCCCGGACAGGGCCAAACAGGCAGGATTTAACCCCACCCACTTTGCCAAAGCACAGCCCCCACACCACTAGAGGGATGTCTCCAACCACCAACTTACCGTCCTAAGACAAGGCCGAGTATAGCCCACAAAGATCTCCGCCACGGCGCCAACAACCCCCCCCTTGGGTTATATAGCTTCATTCTTGTGTGTTTTATTTCTCATGTCTTTTTTTGTTTGTTGTTTTTTTCTTATGCAACTTTGCATCGTTGGGAAAGAGCATTTCATTCTACAACTATTGTATTCGGTACATGTGACAAGTACAATTTGATTTAATTTGACTTTACAGTGCAGTCAAGAGTGAGGACAGGGTGTGTGTGAGTTGCGGAAAGGTGTGTATGAGTATATGTGTATGCGTGCGTGCATGTGTGTATATGCGTTCACGTGTGTGTGTGTGTGTGTGTGTGTGTGTGTGTGTGTGTGTGTGTGTGTGTGTGTGTGTGTGTGTGTGTGTGTGTGTGTGTGTGTGTGTGTGTGTGTGTGTGTGTCTGTGTGTGTGTGTGTGTCTCTGTGTCTATGAATGTGTTCCAAAATGGAGCGGCCCGCCGAGGAAAACAATAAAGCACAAATGACAGGAACAGATGGTCCTCTTTATGGTGCCCTGAAATGAAAACACTGAATAGCTTTACTGGGTGGCAGTTTTTTTATCCTCTCTCCTCTCCTCTGCCTGGTTATGGGCCGCTAACACCTCACCACCTGGTCATACAGTAGTCATTAACCACCTCTCCTCTTGGACCGTGGCGAGACGTCGGGCGAGACACCAGAGGAGGATAATAACTGGGTAAAAAAAGGGCAGGGATCCTGACAAACATATCCTATGGTAAGTAATCAAGTGGACGTTGATTAATTCAGTTATGTCATGATTAATGTGCCGTGATACAGTGGAGTGGAGTGTTGCTGACAAGGTCTGGCACTGGAGAGTTCTTAGGTAGACAGGAGACAGGCTAGCATAGAGATGGAGGAGTGTTGAGTGTCCCAAAATATCTGGACATAAAATATCCACAGGCAGTTAATGTCAGAGTGTTTTTTTTCAAGTGTGTTTTTGCTTGTGTGTTAGCTTGTGTGTGTGTGTGTGTGTGTGTGTGTGCATGTGCATGTGCCTCCGTGTATATCAAACAGCGTCCCTTGTATGGCTTAATATTCTCATCAATATTATTCCCATGGAGCTAGTCATGCTACTTCCCCTTTCTCTGTCATTTATGTTGATAACCAACCACAACATCTCATAAACACTTTGTCAAATACACCCTAGTTTCATTTAGACAGATTCAAGATTATGGTTTCAATCTCCCCCTTATTGAGTCATATTTAGAACTAGGCCTACTGCCCAAATCACAGAGCAGATCAATTTTAACTAATCTATCAGAGATGGAGATGGTCCTGCATTGGCTTCGGTTTATATGAACAATAAAAACGTCTTGTGTTTTGAGATAATCACATCCCAGTATCACTGAGCCAGCCACATATTTGTGTCACACCATTTACACATTTCTCTCTCTCCCTCACCCCCCCATTCTCGCTCCTCCTCTATCTCAGTCATTCTTTCCCTTCCCACATTCCATCTCTTTCTCCCTCACTCCAATCTCTCTATCTCTGTCTGAATTTCTCCCCTTTCTTTGCATCTTCCCACTCCTCCTTCTCTCTGTCCCTCTCTGCCTTTCTCTCCTTCCACCTCTCCTCCCCTCTTCGCGAACCACAACACACACCCCTCCCTCCCTCCCCCCTTGAAGCTGAGGACAATCACTCTTCTCTACTCTGATAATCCCCCAGTATTAACTGGCTGTGGAGTTATTACCCCTCATATGAGCAGTCTATGTCGAGGGCTGCTTTATGAGCTAGCTGCTCTCTGTGGATAAGATGATGGAGCCGCCGAGCGCTGTCATCCCCAGCTGGATAATAGCATCAGGAAGACAATAGGGGATATACAGAAAGCCACGGGTTATTGATAGAGCCATATCTGTATCTGCACCCCTCCTGTCTGCCTGCTGACAAATACTAGGGCTGGGTGGAAGGGGCAGCTAATCCTGAAGGATATCAGTAGTAATATGGCCCACCTCTTTCTATGCAATCCCTCTCACTTCCACTGCTTTGGATTGCATTCTCTTTGGATTGCATTCTCTTTGGGGTGCGTTGGTGTTTTTGCCTCCTCTATGACGAATGGTCCCGAGGTTTGTAGTGATTTAAATCAGAGGGCGGAGATGAATTGCTACAATAGGGGGCTCACATGGTAGATCTAGCTGTGATACTGATAGCAAACCGAAGCATCGTCTTGGCTTTCTCAATGTGTGCTCTGAAATTGTGGTCTGTATGGCAAGGACTTTACAGTAATGACAAAATATAAAGTGTGATGCAGTATCTCAGGATGTGAATAACACTTAATCAGAGTTGAAATAATACTAAAAAAATATCTCACACACAAAATCACATCTCATCAAAGATTCAGAGATCATCTCCACGAGTTAACCACACAGCAAACAACAACAATCTCCTCCCCATATAAACAGACCAGTCAAAATCTCCTGACTCTCGTTATGTGGTGTTCTCCCATTCTCTTGTATTGTGTTGTGGAGGGACTGACTGAGGGCTCAGTAGCGTTTACTCTGTGAGGCCACAGGCTGCTCTCTCAGCCACAGCACTGATCCTTGATCCCAGATGCCGGGATTACAGCCTAATGTCTGTCTGGGGCGGGGGAGGGGGACGGGGGACGGGGGGGGGGGGTGTCACTGATCAAAAACAGACCGTTATCACAAGTCTACCAGGGGATCCACAAGTGTACTGGAATAGCAGTGTGTGTGTGTGTTGCTCTAGCCTTGCTTTACATCAGATTTACACCGATCCACTCCTAGCACCAATCAACCCATGTAGCCATCTTGCTTTTTCAGGGAATATAAAATTACAATCAGGGAAATCAAAGTATTGTTGTGCTGCAGTCCTCTAGGCTGCATTGTGTAGTATTGCTTTGGAAACTGGCCTAATTGGTTTGTGTGGGCCAAAGTCCCTCCAATGCCCACATCTCGCTGGCTCCATTTTCACAACAATTGGATTTGAAATAGCTGGCCTGGATTGGTTATATTCCAGGACTTGAGACACCTCTTGTAAATGTTAAGAGCATTGTTTCTTAGGTTAAATAACTCAACAACTTTATCCACCAAATTCCATTTTTAAATAAGGAAGAACTTATAAAGGCTTTATAGAGCATTCTTAAAGGCTTCGAAGGCACTGCATAGATGCTTTTAAAGCAAAGTAGTACCACATAAAGGAAAAGTGGGACTGTGGTCTACAAAGATGATAAAAGGGAAGCTGAACCATTATAAGTGACTAACATATACTCAAATGTTAAAAGTATGTGGACACCCCTTTAAATTAGTGGATTCTCCTATTTCAGCCACACCCGTTACTGACAGGTGTATAAAATCGAGCACACAGCCATGCAATAGCCATAGAAAAGTATAGGTAGTAGAATGGCCCATACTGAAGAGCTCAGTGTCTTTCAACGTGGCATCATCACAGGATGCAACCTTTCCAACAAGTCAGTTCGTCAGATTTCTGCCCTGCTAGAGCTGCCCCGGTCAACTGTAAGTGCTGTTGTTGTGAAATGGAAACATCTAGGAGCAACAATGGCTCAGCCGCGAAGAGGTAGGCCACACAAGCTCACAAAACGGGACTGCCAAGTGCTGAAGCACGTATCGCGTACAAATCGTCTGTCATCGGTTGCAACACTCACTACTGAGTTCCAAATTGCCTCTGGAAGCATCATCAGCACAATAACTGTTCATCGGGAGCTTCGTGAACTGGGTTTCCATGGCCGAGTAGCCGCACACAAGCCTACGATCACAATGGGCAATGCAAAGCATCGGCTGGAATGGTGTAAAGCTCTCCGCCATAGGACTCTGGAGCAGTGAAAACGCGTTCACTAGAGTGATGAATCATGTTTCACCATCTGTTTGTCCAACGGTCGAATCTTGGCTCTTCCCCCAACATTTTTACAATAAAAAAAAGAAACGAACCTATTAAATGATTTCTCATTCTCTTCTGTCCGTGTTTCATAATTGTCCTTCAATTTGCAAGAGGCTGAATCTATTCACCATCCAAGAGTATCTGTAGCCCATGTATCTAATGCTGTCTGGCCAAAAATAATATGACATGTCATACTCTTTTTGGCCAGAAAGCATCAAATACATGGGCTACATATACTAAGACTGAGGGGCGCTGTTTTGCTCGCTCTGATTCTTTCTCCTGAGAGATTGACAAGTCTTGCTGTCGGTGCGCTTCTTGGTCAAAATTATCAATATATTCACATCTCAGAGTTCAGGGGGGGGGGGGGGGGGGGGCAATCAGATTTCAGGGGGGACCGTGGCCACCCTGGACATGCCACTGACTCCATCCACCATGTTTGTCTCTCTAACAAATATCAGATATGATCAAATCAAATCATTTTATTTGTCACATGCGCCAAATACAACAGGTGTAGACCTTACAGTGAAATGCTTACTTACAAGCCCTTAACCAACGATGCAGTTTTAAGAAAATACCTACAAAATGTAACATTTTTTTTTTTTTAAGTAAGAGATAAGTAAAAAAAAAGATTAAAGAGCAGCAGTAAATAACAATAGCGGGGCTATATACAGGAGGTACCGGTACAGAGTCAATGTGTCAATGTGCGGGGGGCACCGGTGTCAAGGTAATTGAGGTAATTATGTACATGTAGGTAGAGTTATTAAAGTGGCTATGCATTGATAATAACATAGAGTAGCAGCAGTGTGTGTGTGTGTGTGTGGGGGGGGGTGGGGGGGGGGGTGCAAATAGTCTAGGTAGCCATTTGATTAGCTGTTCAGGAGTCTTATGGCTTGGACATGGAAGTAGCTTGCCTTCATATCCCAGTCCCTTAGAGATAAATTACATATCCTGTTTTATTCTATACCCTTTAAGATCTCAACACAGGAGAAACATGAAAACCAATAGTAACCAACCAGTGATACATTTCCCCTTATGGACGTAGTAATATCCTCAATTTACCAGATATCCTACTTTTCGTTATTCTGTAGCCAGCCTCCACACAACCCTACTGTGTAACAATGGAGGGAGAGGGAACAGGACTCTGCCTCCGTCCTACCTCTCTATCTCCTACCTCTCCATTTCCTCCCTCCATCTCTCCTTCCCACCGGAGGCAATAAAGGCACAAAGTGGAAATAATTGGCGAGCATATGAACTCCCCTTCTGTTCTTCCCCAGGACCGTAAGGAATGCCGGGTAATGTGCATTGTTGCTCACCTCACCACCGAAGTGTGTGTATCCGAATTAGCTTGCGCTGGTAAATATTTTGCAAAAATCACACCGCAGGGGGATATCGTCCCGGCGCTTGGAATGTGATTACAAACAGTAAGTTATCGCCATGGGCACAATTAAAAACTTTGCAGACGTGCATCATCTGATTGCAAATTGAATCAGGTATTGCGATGTAGGGGGTTGTTACTTGTTAATTACTGAGGGAGTCTTGCTAAACAAGTATTAATGGGACTCTCTGCTTAGAAAGACAACATTACCTTGTTGCCCCCTGTGCATTGGGGATGGGCGGGATGGGGGATCCCTCGTCTAAAAATAAGCTCATCAGCAATTTGGTGCATAAGTTGTAATCATCTCATATTTATTATTTTCTCCCAAATTTGTGTTCATGTCACGTGTGAGAGTAAAGTTTAAGTTAAACAATTCAATTTGGATTCATTACTTGCCCTAGTAGCGGAGGCAGTGAGAGTGGATTATTCAAAATGTGGGTAGTTGACAATCCCAGAATGCACTGCTTTGTGTACAGTAAACAACAACAACAATGAGATGAATGATATAAAGTAAACAGGATGTCAGAAGTAACCCTAAGATCTTCATAATTGTTATTTATTCTAAGAACACACTCAACATGTAGTGGAACCTCCCATTAAATACGCATTTAAAAAATGAAAGATCTACAATACTATGACTGTTGAATAAAACCTGAATGTTTCCAAAACAAGAAACACATGTATTCAACATTTCAACAAACCGAATCCAACGGCTGCAAAGTGCACAAAAGCACCAATGACCAGTGGATTCAATGCCATGTTTTGCATGTTTCTGTCCAAGCCATGAGAGAAAACACCCCAGGGTATGGAGTGTCCAGAAGGACAGCTGCCTCACAGCCTCCCAACCTTACTCTCTCCTCACACCTCAGGATGAAACATGTTGTGCTGGGCTGTGTTAGTCAATGCCCTCAACTCCTTAAGACACACAGGTCTTACTCAGAGGCAACCCGGTTGGTGTTCAGTGTTGCTTGAGTAAATCCGAAGTGTTTTGTGAGTGACTGCGACTGCGTGAGGCTCTGATTAAAGCAATGCCACGGGCTAAAAGCTGTCCACTTCCCTTTACAAGCTGCTTTTCTGACCTTTCTTTTAACCAAGCTTCCTGAGACTGAAGACCCTGACACAACATGACATGTTGCCAGGTCACTAAACATGGTTTTGCTTGAAAAAAAGGAACCAAAAATAAGATAAAGATAAAAAAACAGGCAAAACATCCCTAAATAACTTGCTTGTCGTTTACTAGTTATTTTTCTCTGAGACACATCTTGTGATTTGTTTCACTATACCATAGGCCACTGTGTATGTTTGATATTTTGCTCTACTCCAAACCCTTTTGTTTGAAACAAAACAAACACGACACAGTGCGAGAAAGGCAAGTTACTATACAGAACCCTGAACAGTTTATGTATTGCAGAGTTTGTTAAATAAAGAAACAGATCCAATCTTTGGATTGTGTCACATTTTGACACAATAATTGCTTACTTGCACGTTTGGAATACCTCTGTTTTCATTTCCTGTTGAACGCTGGGCATGCAGTATTTACAGAGATTATCACAACAATTGTTTGAGAACGCTTCCGTAATGATCTCCTCTCACAGGCAATGTGTAAAGCTCAATTATATTATCCCTGCATTAATGCAGACACAACAAACAAGCATCTTTCACCACACAAATTACTGCTTGAACTGCAACGATCACAAGAGCCACCCAGCCGTAGACTGTCACACTCAGTCACACCGTAGACTGACACCCTGCTCCCTCTCTCTCTCTCTCTCCTTAACAAAATAAACACAGGTTACACAACACGTGCGCAAAACAAACAACAAAAGAGAGTGAGATATCAAACAGCATAGCCCAAAATTACAGATGAAGTGAAAAATGTCAAACATTACGACACACACACTACAGCCTTAATGATGTGCCTATGCATTTCACACCGTTAGAGTTGATATTCCAGGAGATTTGAAAAATCCTTCAACATTGTTAATATTTAAGTCATTAATATTTCATACAGGTATTATCAAAATAGCTTCCCTGTGGTGCCCATACACCTCCATATACTTTAGATCCCATTGGAACAGGCCTCAGAGCACCTGTTTGGCTGGGTACCACCATGGACCTGCCACTTGGCACCTTCTGATCAATGGTCCCAGATGACCAGATCTGGCACTACCAAGACTACCATGTAGTCATCGTCTGTACTACGTACATCCAGCAGATTTCACAGGTCCAGAGTACTGTACACAAAATGGTGGCAGGATTGTATTCAATCAAATCACATTTTATTGGTTATATGTGCCAATACAACAGGGGTAGGCATTACAGTGAATTGCTTACTTATAAACCCTTAACCAACAATGCAGATTTAAGAAAAATAAGAGATAAGAAAATATTTACCAATTAAACAAACATTTAAAAAAGTAACAAATTAAAATAACAATAACAAGGCTATATATACAGGGGGTACCGGTACCGAGTCAATGTGCGGGGCAACAGGTTAGTTGAGGTAATTGTGGTAATATGTACATGTAGGTATGGGTAAAGTGACTATGTATAGATAATAAACATGGAGTAGCAGCAATGTAAAAAAAAAGGGGGGGCAATGCAAATAGTCTGGGTAGCCATTTGATAAGCTGTTCAGAAGTCTTATTGCTTGGGGTAGAAGCTGTTAAGGAGCCTTTTGGAGCTAGACTTGGCGCTCCGGTACACCTTGCCGTGCGGTAGCAGAGAGAACAGTCTATGACTAGCGTGGCTGGAGTCTTTGGCAATTTATTGGGAATTCCTCTGACACCGCCTGGTACAGATGTCCTGGATGGCAGGAAGCTTGGCCCCAGTTATGTACTGGGCCGTACGCACTACCCTGTACAGCGCCTTGCGGTCGGAGGCCAAGCAGTTGCCATACCAGGCAGTGATGCAACCAGTCAGGATGCTCTTGATGGTGCAGCTGTAGAACTTGTTGAGAATCTGAGGACCCATGCCAAATCTTTTCAGTCTCCTGAGCGGGAATAGGCCTTTTCGTGCCTCTTTATGACTGTCTTGGTGTGTTTGGACCATGATAGTTTGCTGGTGATGTGGACACCAAAGAACTTGAAGCTCTCAACCTGCTCCACTACAGCCCTGTTGATGAGAATGGAGGTGTGCTCGGTCCTTCCTGTAGTCCACGATCATCTCCTTTGTCTTGATCATGTTGAGGGAGAGGTTATTGTTCTGGTAACACACTGCCAGGTCTCTGACCTCCTCCCTATAGGCTGTCTCATTGTTGTCAGTGATCAGGCCTACCACCGTTGTGTTGTCGGCAAACGTAACGATGGTGATGGAGTCGTGCTTGGCCACACAGTCTTGGGTGAACAGGGAGTACAGGAGGGGACTAAGCACCCACCCCTGAGGGGCCCCCGTGTTGAGGGTCAGCGTGGCAGATGTGTTGTTGCCTATTTTTACCACTTGGGGGCGGCCCATCAGGAAATCCAGGATCCAGTTGCAGAGGGTGGTGTTTAATCCAGGGTCCTTAGCTTAGTGATGAGCTTTGAGGACACTATGTTGAACCCTAAGCTGTAGTCAATGAACAGCATTCAAACGTAAGTGCTCTATTTGTCCAGTTGGGAAAGGGCAGTGTGGAGTGCAATAGAGATTGCGTCATCTGTGGATCTGTTTGGGCAGAGGGTTATCATATCAAGTGTTTTCATTGTGTCAGCTTACCATTCTTAAAACCTGTTGAGGACAAACGTTCCGCTAGCGGAACACCTAGCCAATATCCAATGGAACAGCATGGCGCGAAACACAAAACCTCAAAAATCGAATAATTTCAATTTCTCAAACATCTGACTATTTTACACCATTTTAAAGATACACTTCTCCTTAATCCAACCACATTGTCCGATTTGAAAAAGGCTTTACAGTGAGAGCAAAACATTAGATTATGTTAGGAGAGTACATAGACCAAAATAACCACAGAGCCATTTTCCAAGCAAGGATATATGTCACAAAAACCCAAAACACAGCTAAATGAAGCACTAACCTTTGACGATCTTCATCACATGACACTCCTAGGACATCATGTTACATCATGTTCGATAAAGTTCATATTCATATCCAAAAACAGCATTTTACATTGGCGCGTGATGTTCAGAAAATTTATTCCCACCAAAAACTTCCTGTGAATTTACAAAAATACTCATCATAAACATTGACAAAATACATAACAATTATTTTAAGAATTATAGATACAGTACTCCTTTATGCAACCGCTGTGTCAGATTTTAAATAGCTTTATGGAGAAAGCACATTTTTCAATATTCTGAGTACATAGCTCGCCATCACAGCAAGCTGTACAGACACCCGCCAAGTTTGGGGCAACCTAAACTCAGAATTATTATTATAAATATGCTCTTACCTTTGCTGATCTTTGTCAGAATGCACTCCCAGGACTGCTACTTCCACAAGAAATGTTGTTTTTGTTCAAAATAATCCATATTTATGTCCAAATACCTCTGTTTTGTTCATGCGTTCAGGTCACTATCCAAAGGCATACCGCGCGAGCGCAATTCGAGACACAAAAAGTCAAAATGTTCCATTACCGTACTTAGAAGCATGTCAAACGCTGTTTAAAATCAATCTTTATGGTATTTTTTACGTAAAATTGCGATAATATTACAACCGGACAATAGCATATTCATTCAAGAAGAAAAAGAAGGAACGGCGCGCTTGCGGCAATCCCTTTGTCCCCAGGCAGTCCACTCAGTGAATGAGCTCCTATACTCTGCCCAGTGACAGGAGCATGCTCAAACAACTTTCTGAAGGCTTTTGACAGCCAGTGGAAGCCTTAGGAAGTGCAACGTGACCCCACAAATACTGTAGTTTCGAAAGGGACTAGAAAGAAGAACTACAATTCTCAGATCCTCCACTTCCTGGTTGAATTTGTCTCAGGTTTTTGCCTGCCATATGAGTTCTGTTATACTCACAGACACCATTCAAACAGTTTTAGAAACGTCAGCGTGTTTTATATCCAAATCTACTAATAATATGCATATTCTAGTTTCTGGGCAAGAGTAGTAACCAGTTTAATTTGGGTACGTTTTTCATCGGGCCGTGAAAATACTGTCCCCTTCACCTCAACAGGTTAAAAGAAAGGATAATCCTAGTGTCTTGGTCAGAACTTAAAAACTCTACCTAAAACAGTGTGGGTATTCTCATGCCAAAACTTCCACTCACACTCCACACCTGAGTTGCTGTACCATTTTTTACTGTTGGTCAACCCAGCCCGTTAAAACCTGTTTGGGATAGGGGGCAGTATTTTCACGGCCGGATAAAAAAACGTACCCGATTTAATCTGGTTACTAAAGTCATTAACAAACAAATTAGGCACATTTGGGCAGTCTTCATACAACATTTTGAACAGAAATGCAATGGTTCATTGGATCAGTCTAAAACTGTGCACATACACTGCTTCCATCTAGTGGCCAAAATCTAAATTGCAGCTGGGCACATAATACTTTATGTTCTTTCTCTTGTATTTCAAACATGATGGTACAAAAAATAATACAAAACATTTTTGTATTATCTTTTACCAGATCTAATGTGTTATATTCTCCTACATTCCTTTCACATTTCCACAAACTTCAAAGTATTTCCTTCAAATGGTACCAAGAATATGCATATCCTTGCTTCAGGGCCTGAGCTATAGGCAGTTAGATTTGGGTATGTTATTTTAGGCGAAAATTGAAAAAAAGGGTCCGATCCTTTTTTTATGGGTTCTTTTATATGGGTTCTTCTGAAACACAAACAGTCTAATGTACTGTACAACCACTGAGACCTGAGAGCAGGACAAGAACCAAGCAAAATGCATAGTCAAAAGAAAGAGCGAAAGAGACAAAGAGAGAGAGAGAAAAAAACATTGGCAGTTATTTTTCATTTGTTCTGTAAACAATATCCTCTCTTAGCTTGTCTGACTCCCCCACCTCCAAAACAATCCCAAAACAATATCCCATGCCATGCCTGCATTTCAGTCAATATAAAGCAATGTGTTGGTACATCTGAGTGTGCTGGTCCTATTTTATTATTATCTCAGCCCCTGCTACTTTCTCATCCATTCTATCAGGATATTAGGTCATGTTGTTGGACTCATCCGGAGGTGCCAAGGATACAACTGATTAAGGCAGGGAGCACCACTAGCGGGCAAATGATGAGAGACGGACCAAGGCGCAGCGTGATTAGAGTTCCACATCTTTTAATAAACAGTGAAACTTCTACAAAACAATAAACCAACAACGAAACGTGAAAGTAGTGGTGCTACATGCACATACACAAAACAATATCCCACAAAGCAGGTGGGAGAAAGGGCTTCCTATATATGATCTCCAATTAGAGGCAAGGATTAACAGCTGCCTCTAATTGGGAACCATACAATTCACCAACATAGAAATAACATGACTAGAACACCCCTAGTCACGCCCTGACCTACAACACCATAGAGAACCAAGGGCTCTCTATGGTCAGGGCATGACAGTACCCCCCCCCCCCCCAAAGGTGCGGACTTCGGCCGCAAAACCTAAAACCAAATGGGGAGGGTGGGGGGGGGGGGGGGGTGACTAGTGTCGGTGGCGGCTCCGGTGCGGGTTGCCACCCCCGCCCAGACCCCAGATGGCTATGGCGCCGGGCTGAACGCCGTGCCTGGACTGGGCTGGGCACCCTGGACTGGGCACCGGCACAGATGAAGGCTCCTGCCATGGAGCGGGACTGGATGCCGTGCCTGGACTGGGCACCGGTGCAGAGGAAGGCTCCTGCCATGGAGCGGGACTGGACGCCGTGCCTGGACTGGGCACCGGCGCAGAGGAAGGCTCCTGCCATGGAGCGGGACTGGACACCATGCCTAGACTGGGCACCGGCGCAGAGGAAGGCTCCTGCCAGGGATCGGGACTGGACACCGTGCCTGGACTGGGCATCGACGCAGGTTGCACCGGACTGATGACACACTCCTCAGGTCGAGTGCGTGGAGCCGGCACAGGACACTCCGGGCTGGAGAGGCACACTGGAGGCTTAGTGCGTGGAGCCATACAGGTGGCACCAGACTGTTGACACGCACTCCAGGGCGAGTGCGAGGAGCTGGCACAGGACGTCCCGGACTGGGGAGGCGCACTGGAGGCCTGGTGCGAGGAGCCGGCACAGGTGGCACCGGACTGGTGAAACGCACTTCAGGGCGAGTGCGGGGAGCTGGCACAGGACGTACCGGACTGGGGAGGCGCACTGGAGGCCTGGTGCGTGGAGCCGGTACAGGTGGCACCAGACAGGTGACACACACTTCAGGGTGAGTGCGGGGAGCTGACACAGGACGTTCCGGACTGGGGAGGCGCACTGGAGGCCTGGTGCGTGGAGCCGGCACAGGTGGCACCGGACTGGTGACACGCACTTCAGGGCGAGTGCAGGGAGCTGGCACAGGACGTACCGGACTGGGGAGGCACACTGGAGGCCAGATGCGTGAAACCGGCACAGACTTCACCAGACTGCTGACAGGCTCTTCAGGTCGAATGTTGAGCAGAACACACTTGACCAACATCTCTCTCCTCTCTCTCTCTCCACCAACTTGTCCATCACCTCCCTGACGGTCTCTGGCTCTTCAGGGTGAGTGCGGGGAGCTGGCACAGATGCCACCGGACTGGTGTCACGCTCTTCAGCATGCCTGCGCTGCAGCATACTCCTCACCAAAGTCATTCTCCAGTATCCCTCCTCACACTGCTCCATCGACTCCCAGGCGGGCTCTGGCTCGCTCCTTGGCTCGGCCGACCACCCCTCGTGCCCCCCCCAAAAAATCTTGGGGTTTCTGTGGCCGCGGTCCCCGGCGTCGTCGCTGTCCTTCCTGAGTCCTCTGCGACTCCCGCCAAGGAAGGGTCTCTTGTCCTCCCATGATCTCTTCCCAGGTCCAACTCACTTTTCCCTCCGTTGCAAGCTGCTTGGTCCTTGTGTGATGGGATATTCTGTCACGATCGTCGTACAGAGCGGACCAAGGCGCAGCGTGATTAGAGTTCAACATCTTTTAATAAACAGTGAAACTTCTACAAAACAATAAACCAGCAACGAAACGTGAAAGTAGTGGTGCTACATGCACATACACAAAACAATATCCCACAAAGCAGGTGGGAGAAAGGGCTTCCTAAATATGATCCCCAATTAGAGGCAACGATTAACAGCTGCCTCTAACTGGGAACCATACAACTCACCAACATAGAAATAACATGACTAGAACACCCCCTAGTCACACCCTGACCTGCAACACCATAGAGAACCAAGGGCTCTCTATGGTCAGGGCGGGACAGCAAAGCCTGTATTGACGAGCATAAAGATACTTTGTGGTGAGAGAGAGAGAGAGAGAGAGAGAGAGAGAGAGAGAGAGAGAGAGAGAGAGAGAGACAAACACAGGTAATGAGAGAGAGAAAACGTCACATCAGAGGATAGTTAGATAAATGGCTGTGAGTCTGCAATTCTCCTGGTGAGGCCTTGTTCATAGAGCAGATCAGACTTCTCATCTCATTTCCAGAGAACAATAGCCGTCAAGTCATAGAATTAGAGAAAGCCTTTGGTTTGTTTTCAGCATAGTTTTTATTGAGTTTTCAGAGGCTTTGTTATAATGGTCAGTCAATGTGTCCAATCTGATCTGCACCCAAGACAAACAGCTAAACAAAAATGAATAAATTGTCATATTGCAATTTAGTCATGATAAATGCATTTTCAGTAACAACTCTAAACTTGTAGATGTCTCTAACTGGATTGTATAAAAAATATCTCAAATTTTTGAGAGGATTCCCACATTTGTATGAATCACAATATAAATCCTAAAAAAAATCTATGAATTGCACTTCAGAAAAAAACATTGAGAAAAATAATACGGCATGTAAGCACTCTAACCATTGGTCCAACCGCTAATGGTTGTGTTTGCAACTCCGTCTCAGCTCCCTGTCTCAACAAGCTCTCACAGTCTCACTCCAGAATTAGACGTTTATCCACGTTTCTCCAAAATCAGACATTTAAAAGTTGCTCCAAGCGTAAAATTTAGAAAGTTAAGGCTTAAGGTTTTGGATAAAACATAAAGTTTAGGCACTCATTCCGAATGGTTAAGGTAAGGGTTAATGTTTGGGATAGGGTTAAAACCTAAACAAATTAAATAAACTAATGTCAACCATTGGCATCGAACACACAATCTTCTGATCCAGAGTTAGGTGATTATGATGACCCCAGAGCCATTCGCCATCCCCGTCCACAATGCCCTTGATAAACCCAAGCCAACTTTATGGTAATAGCGCTCACTGTTGCCCCTAGTGGCCGGTTTGAAGGCATTTCCTGACGTCCTCGAGGCATGGATAGACGTCCAATTTTGAAGCCCCTCTTTAGCGATCTGCCTGGCCTGTCTAGCCCATGAGTGATGAGTGTGTGGTTAAGGCCTACTGAGATCCATTAGGCTAATTTAGATCTACTATAGAACCCTGCCTCAGCACTTCAAAGACATATCAACACTACTGCACCCCCATGTATCTCATATATCCCATATACTGGATCGTTTGTGGCCATACTGTATCGGTTATTTGCATATGTGAGTTATGAAATTGCTCTCAACTTAATTGTAGCCATAAAGAAGTAGTGGGAGGGTGATTAGTTAAGAGAGGATGGAAAATAACAATATCTTAGTAAATCAGACCAACTCACTAAGTGTTCATGTTTTATACATTTATTATAATATTTTGACAAACTTAATTCATTATTTTACATGTTTGTCTGTATAGATGTATGTGCTGTGTTTTTTCTGTGTTGAGACTGAATGAATCAAATTGGATTTGATTGTTATGATATCAAGGGGCTGTACTATAACAGTAGCACAGTATGTTACAGTAAGCAACTATGAGGAGAATGAACAGCGAGTATCACTGGCAGACGCATCTAGCCACATACCTTAGTCATGACTATAGCTAGATAAATAAATTACCATCGCTGGGTCCCTCTCCACTCATAAAATATTACCCACAACCCTTCCCCAGGTTGTTGTGCTATGGAAACAGCTGTTGTTGTGCTGGATTCTGCCGTCTCTTCCACATCACGTTTCCCCTGCTCCTCCCCTGAGAGGATAGGGTAATATTTAGCTGGGGGAGTTGGAGAGGAAGGGGGTAAGGGGAGGATGTAAAGGGAGAGAATAGGAGGAAGCGAGGTAGGGAAAGAGAGAAGGTGATAGCGGAGAGCAGGAGGGGAGGGGGAGGAGTAAGGGTAGATGGTGGATGTGAGGTACACTCTTAGAAAAAAGGTTCCACATAGAACCAAAAAGGTTTCTATCACTTGCTTCATGCACTGAGTATACAAAACATAAGGAACACCTTCCTAATATTGAGTTGCACCCCCTCCCCCCCTTGCCCTCAGAACAGCCTCAATAAGTTGGGGCATGGACTCTACTGTACAAGATGTTGAAAGCGTTCCACAGGGATGCTGTCCCATGTTGACTCCAATGTTACCCAAAGTTGTATCAAATTGGCTGGAAGTCCTTTGGGTGGTGGACCATTCTTGATATGCACAGGAAACTGTTGAGTGTGAAAATCCCAGCAGCATACAGCATTCACTGTTCCCTGGGCGCCGAAGACGTGGATGTCGATTGTGGCAGCCCCTCGCACCTCTCTGATTCAGAGGGGTTGGGCTAAATGCAGAAGACACATTTCAGTTGAATGCATTCAGTTGTACAACTGACTATGTATCCCCCTTTCCCATTCAAAGGCACTTATACTGAATAAAAATATAAACTCAACATGCTTCAAAGATTTTACTGAGTTGCAGTTCATATGAGGAAATCAGTCAATTTAAATACATTTATTAGGCCCTAATCTGTGAATTTCACGACTGGGAATACAGATACAGTATGCATCTGTCGGTCACAGATACCTAAAAAAGTAGGGGCGTGGATCAGAAAACCAGTCAGTATCTGGTGTAACCACCATTTGCTTCATGCAGCGCCACACATCTCTGTCGCATAGAGTTGATCAGGCTGTTGATTGTGGTCTGTGGAATGTTGTCCCACTCCTCTTCAATGGCTGCGCGAAGGTGCTGGATATTTGTGGGAACTGGAACACTCTGTCAAACACGTCAATCCAGAGCATCCCAAACATGCTCAATGGGTGACATGTATGGTGAGTATGCAGGCCATGGAAGAACTGGGACATTTTCAGCTTCCAGGAATTGTGTACAGATCCTTGCAACTTGGGGCCTTGCATTATCATGCTGAAACATAAGGTGATGGTTGCGGATGAATGGCACGATAATGGGCCATGAGGATCTCGTCACGGTATCTCTGTGCATTCAATTTTATCGTACTATCCAATTGGTAGTTACAGTCTTGTCCCATCGCTGCAACACACCCGTACGGACACGGGAGAGGTGAAGGTCGAGAGCAATGCGTCCTCTGAAACACGACCCTGCCAAGCCACACTGCTTCTTGACACACTGCTCACTTAACCCGGAGGCTAGCCGCACCAATGTGTCAGAGGAAACAGTACAACTGGCGACCCGAAGTCACCATGCAGGCGCCCGGCCTGCCACAAGGAGTCGCTAGAGCCCGATGGTACAAGGACATCCCGGCCAGCCAAACCCTCCCCCAACCCGGATGACGTTGGGCAAATTGTGCACCGGCTCATGGGTCTCCCTGTCTATAGTGGGGGTCTGTAGTGATGCCTCAAGCACGGCAATGAGAGAAATAAGCTTTTTGTAGGTATGGAACATTTCTGTGATCTTTTATTTCAGCTCATGAAACATGGGACCAACACATTACATGTTGGGTTTATATTTTTGTTCAGTGTAAAACTTGAGTTTTGCCCATTCACCCTCTGAATGGCTCACATACACAATCGGTGTCTCAATTATGTCAAGGCTTCAACATCTTTCTTTAACCTGTCTCTTCCCCATTCATCTAGCACACAGCTCAGACACCCATGCATACCCACAAGACATGCCACCAGAGGTCTCTTCACAGTGCCCAAGTCCAGGACAGACTATGGGAGGCGCACAGTACTACATAGAGCCCTGACTAAATGGAACTCTATTCCACATCAGGTAACTGATACAAGCAGAAGAATCAGATTTAAAAAACAGATAAAAAATACACCTTATGGAACAGAGGGGACTGTGAAGCAACACAAACATAGGCACAGACATGCATACACACACATGATAACATACACACACGTACACATGGATTTTGTTTGTAGATATATGATAGTGGAGTAGGGGCCTGTAGGAACACACTTAGTATGTTGTGAAATCTGTTATAAATGTATTGTAAAGTTTTTAAAATTGTATAACTGCCTTAGTTTTGCCGGACCCCAGGAAGAGTAGAAGATACCTTGGCAGGAACTAATGGGGATCCATAATAAATACAAATACACATATACACTGATTGAAGTGGATTTAACAAGTGACATCACCTGGATACACCTGGTCAGTCTATGTCATGGAAAGTTGTTCTTAATGTTTTATACACTCAGAGTATATGGAACCCCAAAGTTCTATATAAAAAATAAACATTGATTCATCTTCAGAAATAAGCATGAGATAGTCTGCGAAAATGAAGTCAAAATTATATCAAATCAAAGCGCCGAATACAACTGGTAAAGACCTCATCGTGAAATGCTTGCTTACGAACCTTTCCCAGCAATTCAGAGTTTAAAAATATAAATAAAATAGTAACACAAGAGGAATAAAATTAAATACACAAAATGTAGCTCCAGTTGAAGTCGGAAGTTTACATCTTAGCCAAATACATTCAAACTCAGTTTTTCACAAATTCTGACATTTAAGCCTAGTAAAAATTCCCTGTCTTCGGTCAGTTAGGATCACCACTTTATTTTAAGAATGTGAAATGTCAGAATAATAGAATCATTTATTTCAGCTTTTATTTCTTTCATCACATTCCCAATGGGTCAAAAGTTGTAAGGGGTGTTTAACTGGTGGCAGAGAAGTCAGACGCAGGAGAGAAACTACTGTGTTTCCAACAGCGCAGTTTATTACAAAAAAAACCAACCAAAAAACATAATAATAAAAATCAATGGGTAAACATAACCCGACGCACACCAGTACAGACGTACACAAACACTTTCAATAAACAATCTCCGACAAGGACATGAGGGGAAACAGAGGGTTAAATACACAACATGTAATTGATGGGATTGGAACCAGGTGTGAAGGAAGACAAGACAAAACCAATGGAAAATGAAAAATGGATCAGTGATGGCTAGAAGGTCGGTGACGTTGACCGCCGAACACCGCCCGAACAAGGAGAGGGACCAACTTCGGCGGAAGTCGTGACAAAAGTTTACATACACTCAATTAGTATTTGGTAGCATTGCCTTTAAATTGCTTAACTTGGGTCAAACGTTTCGTGTAGCCTTCCACAAGCTTCCCATAATACGTTGGGGGAATTTTGGACCATTCCTTCTGACAGAGCTGGTGTAACTGAGTCAGGTTTGTAGGCTTCCTTGCTCGCACATGCTTTTTCAGTTCTGCCCACAAATTTTCTATAGGATTGAGGTCAGGGCTTTGTAATGACCACTCCAATACTTTGACTTTGTTGTCCTTAAGCCATTTTGCCACAACTTTGGAAGTATGCTTGGGGTCATTGTTCATTTGGAAGACCCATTTGCGACCAAGCTTTGACTTCCTGACTGACTGATGTCTTGAGATGTTGCTTCAATATATCCACATCATTTTCCTGCTTCATGATGGCATCTATTATGTGAAGTGCACCAGTCCCTCCTGCAGCAAAGCACCCCCACAACATGATGCTTTCAACCCCGTGCTTCACGGTTGGGATGGTGTTCTTTGGCTTGCAAGCCTCCCCCTTTTTCCTCCAAACATAACAATGGTCATTATGGCCAAACAGTTCTATTTTTGTTTCATTAGACCAGAGAAGGTCGTACTTTTTTTCTCTCCAGAAAGTACGATATTTGTTCTCATGCACAGTTGCAAACCGTAATCTGGCTTTTTTATGGCAGTTTTGGAGCAGTGGCTTCTTCCTTGCTGAGCGGCCTTTCAGGTTATGTCGATATAGGACTCTTTTTACTGTGGATATTGATACTTTTGTACCTGTTTCCTCCAGCATCTTCACAAGATCTTTGCTGTTGTTCTGGGATTGATTTGCACTTTTCGCACCAATATACGTTCATCTCTATGAGAAAGAACTCCTTCCTGAGCGGTATGATGGCTGTGTGGTCCCATGGTGTTATACTTGCATACTATTGTTTATACAGATGAACGTGGTACCTTCAGGCATTTGGAAATTGCTCCCAAGGATGAACCAGACTTGTGGAGGTCTACAATTTCTTTCTGAGGTCTTGGCTGATTTATTTGGATTTTCCCATGATGTCAAGCAAAGAGGCACTGAGTTTGAAGGTAGGCCTTGAAATACATCCACAGGTACATTGACTCAAATGATGTTAATTAGCCTATCAGAAGCTTCTAAAGCCATGTTCTGGAATTTTCCAAGCTGGTAAAGGCACAGTCAACTTAGTGTATGTAAACTTCTGACCCACTGGAATTGTGATACAGTGAATTATAAGTGAAATAATCTGTCTGTAAACAATTGTTGGAAAAATTACTTGTGTCATGCACAAAGTAGATGTCATAACTGACTTGCCAGAACTACAGTTTGACAACAAGAAATTTGTGGAGTGGTTGAAAAGCGAGTTTTAATGACTCCAACCTAAGTGCATGTAAACTTCCAACTTCAACTGTACATACAGGGTGTACCAGAAACAGATCAATGTAAAGAGGTATTTGAGGTAGATATGTGCATGAAACACATACCCATATATAGGACTCTCAATCAGAGGCAACGAGAAAGCACCTGCCTCCAATTGAGAGTCCAACCCCCCAGTAACCTAAACATAGAACTACAACTAACTAGACTAAACATAGAAATACGTTAACAAAGAACAGTGCCCAAAAACCCCGGAAAACATAAATCCAATACCCTTCTACAAAAACACCACCCCGAACCACATAAAACAAATACCCTCTGCCACATCCTGACCAAACTACAATAACAAATAACCCTTATACTGGTCAGGACGTGACAATTTTCTACATTGTGAAGACATCAAAACTATGAAATAACACATATGGAATCATGTAAAACCCCCCAAAAAGTTAAACAAATCAAAATATATTTTATTTTTGAGAGTCTTCAAAGCAGCCACCCTTCGCCCTGATGACAGCTTTGCACACTCTTGGCATTCTCTCTACCAGCTTCACGATGTAGTCACTTGGAATGCATTTCAATTAACAGGTGTGCCTTGTTAAAAGTTAATTTGTGGAATTTATTTCCTTCTTAATGCGTTTGAGCCAATCAGTTGTGTTGTGACAAGGTAGGAGTGGTGTACAGAAGATATCCCTATTTGGTAAAATACCAAGTCGATATTATGGCAAGAACAGCTCAAATAAGCAAAGATAAATGACAGTCCATCATTACTTTAAGACATGATGGTCAGTCAATCCAGAAAATGTCAAGAATTTAGAACATTTCTTCAAGTGCAGTCGCAGAAAACATAAAGGGCTATGATGAAACTGTCTCTCATGAGGATTGAGAGTTACCTCTGCTGCAGAGGATAAGTTAATTAGAGTTACCAGCCCCAGAAACTGCAGCCCAAATAAATGCTTCACAGAGTTCAAGTAACAGAACATCTGAACATCAACTGTTCAGAGGAGACTGCGTGAATCAGGCCTTCATGGTCAAATGTATGCAAAGAAACCACTACTAAAGGACACCAATAAGAATAAGAGACTTGCTTGGGCCGAGAAACACGAGCAATGCACATTAAACCGATGAAATCTGTCCTTTGGTCTGATGAGTCCAAATTTGTGATTTTTGTTTCCAACCTCCGTGTCTTTGTGAGATGCAGAATAGGTGAACGGATGATCTCGGCATTTGTGGTTCCCACCGGGAAGCATGGAGGAGGAGGGGTGATGGTGTGGGGGTACTTTGCTGCTGACACTGTCTGTGATTTATTTAGAATTGAAGGCACACTTAAACAACATGGCTACTACAGCATTCTGCAGCAATACGCCATCCCATCTGGTTTGAGCTAAGTGGGACAATCATGTCTGTCTCTGTGTCCAAGAAAGCGAAGGTAACCTGCCTAAATGATTACCGCCCCATAGCACTCACATCAGTAGCCATGAAGTGCTTTGAAAGGCTGGTCATGGCTCATATCAACACCATCATGTCAGAAACCCTAAACCCACTCCAATTCGCATACCACCCTAACAGATCCACAGATGACACAATCTCAATCGCACTCCACACTGCCTTTCCCACCAGGACAAAAGAAACACCTATGTGAGAATGCTGTTCATTGACTACAGCTCAACGTTCAACACCATAGTGCCCACAAAGCTCATCACTAAGCTAAGGACCCTGGGACTAAACACCTCCCTCTGCAACTGGATCGTGGACTTCCTGACGGGCTGCCCAGAGGAGGTAAAGGTAGGCAACAACACATCTGCCAGGCTGACCCTCAACAATTCCATGTTAACCCACAACTGCGTGGCCAAGCACAATTCCAACACCATCACTAAGTTTTCTGACGAGACAACAGTGGTATGCTTGATCACCGACAACAATGAGACAGGCTATAGGGAGGAGGTCAGAGACCTGGCAGTGGGGTGCCAGGACAACAACCTCTCCCTCAATGTGAGCTAGACAAAGGAGCTGATCGTTGACTATAGGAAAAGGAGGGACAAACAGGCCCCATTAACATCGACGTGGCTGTAGTGGAGCGGGTCGAGAGTTTCACGTTCCTTGGGGTGTCACACCTGCTCCCGCTCTCCCTCTCTTGCGCTCGAGGGTGCCAGGCTGCCCTTCATTACACACACCTGTCACCGTCATTACGCGCAGCAGCGCTAATTGGATTCACCTGGACTCCTTCCCTTTGTTGATTGCCCCGTCTATAACTGTCTGCTCCCCTGTTTGTTCCCTGTATCTGCATTAATGTTATGTGTTCACGTCCAGATGCTCTCCTGTCTTGTTCCATGTCCGTCGCCATTAAAGGTTCACTCCCTATACCTGCTTCTTGTCTCTACCAGCGTCGACCCTTACATGGTGTCCCCATTACCAACAAACTATCATGATCCAAACACACCAAGACAGTTGTGAAGAGGGCACGACAACACCATTTCCCCCTCAGGAGACTGAAAAGATTTGGCATGGGTCCCCATGCTGCACCATCGAGAGTTGCACCATCGAGAGTATCCTGATCGGTTGCATCACCACCTGATATGGCAACTGCTCGGCATCTGGCCGTAAGGTGCTACAGAGGGTAGTGCGCAGTGGGGGAAAATGTACCCAATTGTGATACTTGAGTAAAAGTATAGATACCTTAATGATCAGGAATCAAGGTAAGACCCAATTGCAGATTGTGTGAAGTAACAATGTTTATTGTAACAACAGGGACAGGCAAATGACATGGCAGGCAGGGGTCGATAATCCAGAGTAGAGGCAAAGGTACAGCACGGCAGGCAGGCTCAGGGTCAGGGACAGACAGAGTGGTCAGGCGGGTGGGTACAGGGTCAGGACAGGCAGGGGTCAAAACCAGGAGGATGAGAAAAGAGAGACTGGAAAAAGCAGGAGCTGAGACACAAAACGCTGGTAGGCTTGAACAAACAAGACAAACTGGCACAGACAGACAGAAAACACAGGTATGTATACCCAGAGGATAAGTGGGGAAGATGGGTGACACCTGGAGGGGGTGGAGATAAGCACAAGGACAGGTGTAACAGATCATGGCGTGATATTAATAGAAAGTTACTCAAGTAAAAATGAAAGTCACCCAGTAAAATAAGACTTCAGTAAAAGTCTAAAAGTATTTTGTATAAAATTTACTTGATAATCAAAAGTACATTTATTTGCTAAAATATACTTAAGTATCAAATGTAGAGGTAAAAGTATAAATCATTTCAAATTCCTTAAATTAAGAAAAGCAGATGGCACCATTTTCTTGTTTAAAAAAATGACAGATAGCCAGGGATACATTCCAACACTCAGACATTATTTACAAAATGTCACGGATGTCGTAGGGTAGAGACCAAGACGTAGCGGGAAAATGTACACACCCATCTTCTTTTTTATTTGGTGAAGAAGGAAAACACATAAACGTATACAAAAGAAAACGAACTTGACAGTCATGTCAGGCAAACAGCTAAACAAGAACAATCTCCCACAAAAACCCATGAAAAACAAACTCCTAATTATAGGACCCTCAATCAGAGGCAACAATAACCAGCTGCCTCCAATTGAAGGTCCAACCCCAATTAACTAAACATAGAAATACAAAAGACTAGATAGAACATAGAAAATATACTAACATAGAACAATGACTAACAAACCCCGGACTAATAAATCAAATACCCCTCTACCTAAACACATACACAAAACACACCCTGAACCACATAAAACAAACACCCCCTGCCACGTCCTGACCAAACTACAATAACAAATAACCCCTATACTGGTCAGGACGTGACACAAAATATGCATTTGTATTTATAAGTCCGCCAGACCATAGGCAGTAGGGATGACCACCTGTTCTCTTGATAAGTGTGTGAATTTCACAATTTTCCTGTCCTGTTAAGCATTCAACGAGTACTTTGGCTTGTCAGGGAAAATGTATGGACTAAAAAGTAAAATATTTCCTTTAGGAATGTAATGAAATAAAAGTATAAGTTGTCAAAAATATTAAAGTAAAGTATCCTCCTGATTTCTGCTTACAAGCAGAAATTAAAGCAGGATGCACCAGTGACTCGGTAAATAAAAAAGTGGTCAGATGAAGCAAATGCTAAGCTACAGGACTGTTTTGCTAGCACAGACTGGAATATGTTCCGTGATTCATCCAATGGCATTGAGGAGTACACCACCTCAGTCATTGACTTCATCAATAAGTGCATCGATAACGTTGTCCCCGCAGTGACTGTACGTACATATCCCGAACAGATGCCATGGATTACAGGCAACATCCGCTGCCACTTTCAAGGAGTGGGAGACTAATCCGGATGCTTAAATGAAATCCCTTTATGCCCTCAGATGAACCATCAAACAAGCAAAGCGTCAATATAGGATTAAGATTGAATCCTACCACCCCGGCTCTGACGCTCGTCGGATGTGGCAGGGCTTGAAAACTACTACGGACTTCAAAGGGAAACCCAGATGCAAGCAGCCCAGTGACGCGAGCCTACCAGATGAGCTAAATGCCTTTTATGCTCGCTTCGAGGCAAGCAACACTGAAGCATTCACGAGATCACTAGCTGTTCTGGATGACTGTGCGATAACGCTCTCGGTAGCTAATGTGAACAAAACCTGTAAACAGGTCAAAATTCACAAATCCGCTGGGCCAGATAAATTACCAGGACGTGTACTCAAAGCACGGGTGGATCAACTGGCAAGTGTCTTCACTGACATTTTCAACCTCTCCCTTTCAGAGTCTGTAGTACCTACATGTTTCAAGCAGACCACCATAGTCCCTGTGCGCAAGGAAGTGAAGGTAACCTTCCTAAATGATTACCGCCCCATGGCACTCACGTTGGTAGCCATGAAGTGCTTTGAAATGCTGGTCATGGCTCACATCAACAGCATCCTCCCGGACACCCTAGACCCACTCCAATTCGCATTCCGCCCCAACAGATCCACAGAGGACGCAATCTCAATCGCACTCCACACCGCCCTTTCTCACCTGGACAAAAGGAACACCTACGTGAGAATGCTGTTCATCAACTACAGCTCAGCGTTCAACACCGTATTTCCCACGAAGCTCATCACTAAGCTAAGGACTCTGGGACTAAACACCTCCCTCTGCAACTGGATCCTGGACTTCCTGACAGGCCAGCCCCAGGTGGCAAGAGTGGGCAACAATGCGTCTGCCATGCTGATCCTTAACACTGGGGCCCCTCAGGGGTGTGTACTTAGTCCCTTCCTGTACTCCCTGTTAACCCACGACTGCGTGGCCAAACACGACTCCAACACCATCATTAACCTGTTGAGGACAGACGTTCTGCTAGCAGAACCCCGTTCCGCCTGCCAATTGCATCGCACGGCGCGAAATACAAAACCAACTAAATTACCACAATTCAATTTTCTCAAACAATCAACTATTTTACACCATTTTAAAGATAAGACTCTCATTAATCTAACCACATTGTCCGATTTTAAAAAGGCTTTACAGCAAAAGCAAAACATTAGATTGTTAGGAGAGTACATAGACACAAATAATCACACAGCCATTTTCCAAGCAAGCATGTATGTCACATAAACCCAAACCACAGCTAAATGCAGCACTAACCTTTGATGATCTTCATCAGATGACACTCCTAGGGCATTATGTTATACAATACATGCATGTTTTGTTCAATCAAGTTCATATTTATATCAAAAACCAGCTTTTTACATTAGCATGTGATGTTCAGAACTAGCATACCCACTGAAAACTTCCGGTGAATTTACTAAATTGCTCATGATAAATGTTCACAAAATTCATAATATTTTAAGAATTATAGATACAGAACTCCTTTATGCAATCGCGGTGTCAGATTTTAAAATAGCTTTTCGGCGAGAGCACATTTCGCAATATTCTGAGTACATAGCTTGGCCATCACGGCTAGCTAATTTGACACCCACCAAGTTTGGGACTCACTAAACTCAGAATTACTATTAGAAAAATTGGATTACCTTTGCTGTTCTTCGTCAGAATGCACTCCCAGGACTTCTACTTCAACAACAAATGTTGTTTTCGTTCCAAATAATCCATAGTTATATTCAAATAGCTCTGTTTTGTTCGTGCGTTCAGGTCACTATCTGAAGGTAGACGCGCGAGCGCATTTCGTGACAAAAAATGTCAAAATATTCCATTACCGTACTTAGAAGCATGTCAAATGCTGTTTAAAATCTATTTTTATGCTATTTTTCTCGTTAAATAGCGATAATATTCCAACCGGGCAACGTTGTATTCATTCAAAGGCTGAAAGAAAAATATGGAGAATTCTCATGAATGCACATCTCAGTCTCACGTTCCCCAGGCTGACCACTCACAAACAGAGCTGCTGTACTTTGCCCAGAGACAGCAGACATCCCATTCCACTTTCTGGCGGCTTTAGAGAGCCAATGGAAGCCTTAGAAAGTGTCACGTTACAGCACAGATGCTGTATTTTTGATAGAGATGCAACAGAAGGACAACAAATTGTCAGACAGGGCACTTCCTGTATGGAATCTTCTCAGGTTTTGGCCTGCCATATGAGTTCTGTTATACTCACAGACACCATTCAAACAGTTTTAGAAACTTTAGAGTGTTTTCTATCAAAATCTACTAATTATATGCATATTCTAGTTTCCATGCAGGAGTAGTAACTAGATTAAATTGGGTACGATTTTTATCCATCCGTGCAAATACTGCCCCCTAGCCCCAACTGGTAGCCCTATTTTGAGATGTGATGTATCACAATCTCTTTCAATAATGACAGGAATGGATGAGGTCTTTATTCTAGTGAGATTGCTAAGGCGAACACACGGTCTCAATGGGGATAGCTGAGCTGACTACACTGACTGTGCTAGTGGCAGACTCCACTAAGCTGGCAGGCTGGCTAACAGCCTGCTGCCTGGCCAGCACCCTATTTCATTGTGGAGCTAGAGGAGTTAGAGCCCTGTCTATGTTCGTAGATAAGATGAGAGCACCCCTCCAGCTGAGATGGAGTCCGTCACTCCTCAGCAGGCCAGGCTTGGTCCTGTTTGTGGGTGAGTCCCAGAAAGAGGGCCAATTATCTACAAATTCTATCTTTTGGGAGGGGCAGAAAACCGTTTTCAACCAGCAATTGAGTTGTGAGACTTTGCTGTAGAGCTCATCACTCCCCCTAACTGGGAGGGGGCCAGAGACAATTAATCGATGCCGACACATCTTTCTAGCTGATTTACATGCTGAAGCTATGTTGCGCTTGGTGACCTCTGACTGTTTCATCCTAACATCGTTGGTGCCGACGTGGATAATAATATCTCTATACTCTCTACACTCGCCAGTTTTAGCTTTAGCCAGCACCGTCTTTAGATTAGCCTTAACGTCGGTAGCCCTGCCCCCTGGTAAACAGTGTATTATCGCTGGATGATTCGTTTTAAGTCTAATACTGCGGGTAATGGAGTCGCCAATGACTAGGGTTTTCAATTTGTCAGAGCTAATGGTGGGAGGCTTCGGCGTCTCAGACCCCATAACGGGAGGAGTAGAGACCAGAGAAGTCTCGGCCTCTGACTCCGACTCGTTTAATGGGGAGAACCGATTGAAAGTTTCTGTCAGCTGAATAAGCGACACCGGTTGAGCATTCCTACAGCGTTTCCCTCCAGAAGCCATGAGAAAGTTGTCCGGCTGCGGGGACCGTGCGAGGGGGTTTATACTAACGTTACTATCTGTACTTACTGGTGGCACAGACGCTGTTTCATCCTTTCCTACACTGAAATTTCCCTTGCCTAACGATTGCGTCTGAAGCTGGGCTTGCAGCACAGCTATCCTCGCCGTAAGGCGATCGTTCTCCTGTATATTATTGGTACAACGACT
The DNA here is from genome assembly GCF_965601325.2 of Salmo salar. Taxonomy (NCBI): domain Eukaryota; kingdom Metazoa; phylum Chordata; class Actinopteri; order Salmoniformes; family Salmonidae; genus Salmo; species Salmo salar. Next base: position 12,362,907 of record NC_138309.1, read on the forward strand.
GCAATTAGAAGTCATCATGTTAATGTTACTTAGCTTCGGCTGTTGGAACTCCTGACGAACCATGTCCAGATAAAACCTCCGGAGTGAAAAAGTTGAATGAAAAAAGTTGAGTGAGGGAAAAACTAAAAATATAAACGGTAATCAAAAAGTAAAAACCGTGAAGTTGTCAGGTAGCAAAGTAAGATTGGCAACAAAACGCACAGCAGCACGTAAACAAGTCTGCAAGTCCACTGATTGACTGAGCTCCTATTCTCTGCCCAGTCACAGTAGACGGAAGAAACAAGTTTCTAAAAGCTGTTGACAGCCAATGGAAGCCTTAGGAAGTGCAAAATCACCCCACATACACTGTAGTTTGAACAGGGATTAGATAGAAGAACTACAAGTCACTTCCTGGTTGGATTTTTTCTCAGGTTTTTGCCTGCCATATGAGTTCTGTTATACTCACAGACATCATTCAAACAGTTTTAGAAACTTCAGAGTGTTTTCTATCCAAATCTACTAATAATATGCATATCCTACCTTCTGGGCCCGAGAAGCAGGCAGTTTAATTTGGGCACGTATTCATCTGAATTTCTGAATACTGCCCCCTGTCACCAAGAAGTTTTTACAAGAAGTTTATCTTTAAACCCATGTTTAACACTTGTGTGTTTCATGAATTTTTATAATGAGTGTTTCTGTTTTTGAATTTGGCGCTCTGCAATTTCACTGGATGTTGGCCAGGTGGGACGCTAGCTATTTCTTCTTATTTAAAAAATAAGAGGTAGGCCTACCTGTTTGGCAGACAAAATTATAGGCCACTATCCATAGATTTAGCCTATATAATAATGATTTAACAACAATATAATGGAATAAAATCAAATACATTTGATAATGATCGTTTCCCCAATAATGTTTTTTGCAAGCATTCAGAGAGTGTCACGTAAAAAAGGCAGGGCCATTTACAGATACACCAGAAAACTACTTAAGTAGTACTTCAAAGTATTTTTACTTAGTTCACTTACACCAGTGTAAATAACTTACAGTCCCTTAGCAGCTTATGAATGATATTTAGGTACAAACAAATATGACTAGAGGACAAAACAACACATGCAGAAAGCATTATGTGAAAATGAGCCTTTTAGCCAATTATGCTGACTTTATTACTGTCCACAGCTGAATATTGTTCCTCAACACAGAGCAACACTTAGTCCTCATTACTGGGCGATTAAGCTCTCATCCTACACAATCTGCAGGTAAATCCTGTCTGCTCTGCTAATAGCACCATACATCTGTATCGTCATCATCTCTCTCTCTCTCTTTCGCTCTCTCGCTCGCTCTCACTCTCTCTCTCTCGCTCTCCCTCTCTCTCTCTCTTCCTCTCGTTCTCTCTCTCTCTCTCTCTATCTCTCTCTCGCTCTTCCTCTCTCTCTTTCTCTCTCTCTCTTTTGTGCTCTCTCTCTCTTTCGCTCTTTCTCTCGCTCTCTCTCTCTCTCTCTTCCTCGCTTTCTCTCTCTCTCTCTCTCTCTCTCTCTCGCTCTTCCTCTCTCTCTTTCTCTCTCTCTCTTTTGCGCTCTCTCTCTCTCTTTCTCTCTCTCTCTCGCTCGCTCTCGCTTTCTCTCTCTCTCGCTCTCCCTCTCTCTTCCTCTCTTTCTCTCTCTCTCGCTCTTCCTCTCTCTCTTTCTCTCTCTCTTGCACTCTCTCTCTTTCTCTCTCTCTCTCTCTCTCTCTATCGCTCTCTCGCTCTCTCGCTCTCTCTCTCGTGCTCTCTCTCTCGCTCTCTCTCGCTTTCTCTCGTTCGCTCTCTCTTTCGCTCTCTCTCTTTTGCTCTCTCTCTCTTTCGCGCTCTCTCTTTCTCGCGCTCTCTCTCTCTCTTTCACGCTCTCTCTTTCTCTTTCTCTCTTTTTCTCCTTCTCCTTCTCTCTCTCTATCTCTCTTTCTGAATGGAGAATGAAGAGGTATTTTTCACAGATTTGCTCGGTTGTCTCCGAAGAGGTTCCTATTGAAATCCAGTCTATTGTCTCCTCCACCACCGTCGTCTCTGAAGAGGTTTGTATTGAAACCCAGTCTATTGTCGCCTCCACCTCTTTCAATGTTCCTTCATTCACATCCCATGTAATACCTTCAGATTGATACACGCCCGCATAATGACACATAATTAACGAAGTCCCAGAGAGTGTGTATTTAAAATTGCTTAGACGTGAATTTGATGTGAAATGTTTAAAATGAAAAGCTATTTCCTATCTGTGTATGTGTAAGGGGTATGATTTGCATTATTAATTGTTATCCTTGTCTGAAGGCCTTGTTGATTACCAGAGGTCAAATAACAGCATCCATGTACATAAACAAATGGAATCTTGAATGTTTTTAATGGAAATGTGTGTGTGTTTTGTGTGTGTGCAGCACATCTATCTGTGTACATGCTGACACGTTCGATTTCTCTAGAGTTGTATTAAACATACATACACACAAACACACACATCCAAACATTTTCTTTCCTTAAATTAGTCATTTTGGATTCAGCGCTGTGAATGTGTTTATTGCCATTGTAGGAGGAATATGAGAGCTGCAATGTTTTAATAGTCTGCCCAGTGAGCACTCATCAATCACACAACAGAGCCAGCCCTCTCTCTCCGTCTCCCTGTCTCGCCGCAGTCAAACCCTAACTATGTTACGGCTCCCAGAAACTAACTTCAAGTTTTTAAATGTGATAAAAGTAATATGATTTTTCCAAGTTGGGATTCTTACGGATGTGAATCGATTACATTAATTATCTCTTCTTATTATGACAAACAAATGCACTTTCCTCCAATTTTATTTATGAAGGGGTGTTATAGTCTTCCAGGGGGTATTGATGCACAAGATATGACTGAGTTATTACCATCACTATCTCCACCCATCCAGTACCCCTCTGTATTACCGCTTTGCCATCACTAGCCCGCTACCACCCGGTTACTGCACCTTAGAGGCTGCTGCCCTATATACAGTACATAGACATGGAATCACTGGTCACTTGAATAAAGGAACTCTAGTCACTTTAATCATGTTTACATACTGCTTTACTCATTTCATATGTATATACTGTATTGTTCTACTGTATTTTAGTCAATGCTACTCCGACATTGCTCGTTCTAATATTTATATATTTCTTTATTCCATTCTCTTACTTTTGGATTTGTGTGTATTGTTGTTAATTGTTAGATACTACTCCACTGTTGGAGCTAGGAACACAAGCATTTAGCTACACCCGCAATAACATCTGCTAAATATGTGTTTGTGACCAATACCATTTGATTTGTATTTGGTATATTAGCCTACTATGCAACATTTTACAGGAGAGGCTAACCCCAAGAAGCACTTTTGAAATGGTACTTTTAGTTATTCTTGTTGTACAGAATGTAAATATAGTGATGGGTATTTTAGGTAATGAATGGGATTTTATATGTAAGATCTGCATAATGATCTCCCGCATGGTGAAAATTTCAATGTTTACCTGTTTAATCTAAATGTAATCTATGCCCTCAGGGGACCGTTTATAACTCTTCTGTGTCAAGATGAGCCTCAATACGTGTTTGAATAGTTAAATACTTCCTCAATAATTTTGCTGACATGCACCACTTAACATCAAATGCTTTGTAAACTTTAAGGGCCGTGGCAGTTAATGCTACTGACAGTGTGGACACAGGGATGACAGTAGTTCTAACAAAGACAGAATACCCCCCCCCCCCCACACACAGACAAGTGACATTACGCTAGCCATCCAAGCGAGACTAAAACCTCATCATTGTTTGGATTTCCTTTATCAGTCACTCTTTGCCGCTAACAACCCATATGGAAAGGAAATGAGATTCACTTCACGGAGCGTTATGAAATATAGAGGAGACTCTCAAATTACCTCTCTGCCTGTTTAAGAATTAGGACATGAGACATGCTTCCAACACCAGTGTTAATAGCGGTGGGAAGATTCCCCTTGGGATTTAACGTTGTTCCAGACATGTTTCCTCATAAAAATTGCAATAGCACTGCTTTCTTCTTACATGACATTCATCATGTTATGTGTCATTAATATTCATGAGATGTGTATTACTTTAAATTGGGAGTTATTGAGTTATAAATAATATTTCTTTTCAAATCATTTTAAAAAACTGATATTGTTGTTCATATGTTATAAGGGCTTTGTAGCTTGATTATTATGCAGATTTCTACTAATATGCACAGTGTTTAAAGTCCTTCAACACTTGCAGTTAAGTCTCAGATAGACTCATCTTACATTAATGACAGTATATCTGTGCTTGATCATTGTTTTTATAAATAGACCAGACCTCTTAACTAACTCTAATTATCTTACTGCCTGCTGTTTTCACTAAACATGTCTCCCCGGGCCATATTACACACACGCGCACAGGCACATGTGCACACACACATACACACGCACGCGCTCATACTTTCACACACGCTTTGATGTATCATAACACACCCGCACCAAAATTCCTTTGCTGAAAAATTGACAGCTCCTGAAGTCACCCATAAATAACTAAGAGGCACAGATTCAGGATGAGTTTACTCTCCCCCAAACCTAACTTTAACATTTAGTTGAAGAACACAACATCATCCGATACATCCTATATAAATTGACTATACAGTAAGTAAGCATGGCTATAGCTAGTCACCACAAACTAGCGACACAAACAATGACAGTGGCACTGAGGCTGACTTGATATGCATAAGCACATACACAAATTAGATGTAGATAAGGTCAGATTAGGTGAGTTGAGAAGCCAACCCTAGGGATAGTCACACTGAGATGATAGAGAGAGAGAGAGAGAGAGAGAGCAGCGCTGGGCTGGGTAAGCAACACTCTGAGTGTGATAGTTTGAGGCTGAGTTGCTCTTGGCTCCTCCCGGCATTAATAAGGCCAGGCCAAGACGAGCAGAGGGACACTGGTGACTCAACATGTGCTCCATCCGCTGATGGGCTAGTGCAAATTAAATTAATGGGTAAGGGAAATCAAGTGAGTGAGGCCGAAATCAAATTACCAATCCAGCCTCAAAAACGAATTAGTCGGGTGTCAAAGTTGTAATTGATAGCAATGCAGGAGCATGGTATTGGATCAGACAATATGATCTAGCATGCGTTTGCAACTGATGTAATTTGCTTCTTTGTTGTTCTTGATTAAATATTAAAGAAGTGTGTGTGACAGGGTGGTCCCATTGGTGTGTGTGTGGTTGCGTTTGTTTGTGGCTATATAGGAGAGGGCTGTAGGGGGCCTGGTTAGGGACATGGGCTGAATTCCGATCGCCTGTGGGGTAGGGAAGTAGACTCAGTATGAACTTTTCCCCAGGTAGAGGATAAACAATGGACTGGAGCCAAGTAGGCCAGGAGCAAATGGACGATCTCTTGAGTAGTAGAATTTACATTTCTTTCTTGGGCTATAAATAAAGAGCTATTTCTTGTTGTGATACACACTGATTGGGATACGTATATAGACTGAACAAAAATATAAGCGCAACATGTAAAGTGTTGGTCCCATGATTCATGAGCTGAAATAAAATGTTCCATACAAACAAAAAGCTTATTTCTTTCAAATGTTGTGCACATGTTTGTTTACATCCCTGTTAGTGAGCATTTCTCCTTTGCCAAGATTATCCATCCAACTGACAGGTGTGGCATATCAAGAAGCTGATTAAACAGCATGATCATTAGAAAGGTAGCCCTTGTGCTGGGGACAACAACAGGCCACTCTAAAATGTGTAGTTTTGTCACAAAGCACAATGCCAAAGATGTTTCAAGTTTTGAGAGAGCATGCAATTGGCATGCCGACTGCAGGAATATCCACCAGAGCTGTTGCCAGACAATTAAATATCTCTACCGTAAGCCTCCTCCAACATTGTTTTAGAGACTTTGGCAGTACGTCCAACCAGCCTCACAACTGCAGATCACGTGTATGGCGTCTTGTGGGCGAGCGTTTTGCTGATGTCAACGGTGTGAAAAGAGTGCCCCGTGGTGGCGATAAAGATTATGGTATGGGCAGGCATAAGCTATGGACAATGAACACAATTGAATGCACAGAGATAGCTTGATGAGATCCTGCCATTCATCCACCGCCATCACCTCATGTTTCAGCATGATAATGCCCCATGTCGCAAGGATCTGTACACAATTCCTGGAAGCTAAAAAAGTCCAAGTTCTTCCATGTCCTGCATACTCACCAGACATGTCACCACCCATTGACCATGTTTGGGATGCTCTGGATAAATGTGTACGACAGCATACTCCAGTTCCCTCCAATATCCAGCAACTTCACACAGCCATTGAAGAGAAATGGGACAACATTCCACAGGCTACAGTCAACAGCCTGATCAACTCTATGCGAAAGAGATGTGTCGCGCTGCAAGAGACAAAAGGTGGTCACACCAGATAATGATTTGTTTTCTGATCCACGCCCCTAACTTTTTTTAAAGGTATTTGTGACCAACAGATGCATATCTGTATTCCCTGTCATGTGGAATCCATAGTTTAGGACCTAATTTATTTATTTCAATTGACTGATTTCCTTATATGAATTGTAACTCAGTAAACATTTTCAATTGTTGCATGTTTTTTTTCTTCACCTTTATTTAACCAGGTAGGCAAGTTGAGAACAAGTTCTCATTTACAATTGCGACCTGGCCAAGATAAAGCAAAGCAGTTCGACACATACAACAACACAGAGTTACACATGGAGTAAAACAAACATACAGTCAATAAAACAGTAGAAAAATAACTTTATATACAATGTGAGAAAATGAGGTGAGATAAGGGAGGTAAAGGCAAAAAAGGCCATGGTGGCAAAGTAAATACAATATAGCAAGTAAAACACTGGAATGGTAGATTTGTAGTGGAAGAAAGTGAAAAGTAGAAATATAAATAATGGGGTGCAAAGGAGCAAAATAAATAAATAAATAAATACAGTAGGGGAAGAGATAGTTGTTTGGGCTAAATTATAGATGGGCTATGTACAGGTGCAGTGATCTGTGAGCTGCTCTGACAGTTGGTGCTTAAAGCTAGTGAGGGAGATAAGTGTTTCCAGTTTCAGAGATTGTTGTAGTTCGTTCCAGTCATTGGCAGCAGAGAACTGGAAGGAGAGACGGCCAAAGGAGGAATTGGCTTTGGGGGTGACTAGAGAGATATACCTGCTGGAGCGCGTGCTACAGGTGGGTGCTGTTACGGTGACCAGTGAGCTGAAATAAGGGGGGACTTTACCTAGCAGGGTCTTGTAGATGACCTGGAGCCAGTGGGTTTGTCGACGAGTATGAAGCGAGGGCCAGCCAACGAGAGCGTACAGGTCGCAGTGGTGGGTAGTATATGGGACTTTGGTGACAAAACGGATGTCACTGTGATAGACTGCATCCAGTTTATTGAGTAGGGTATTGGAGGCTATTTTGTAAATGACATCGCCGAAGTCGAGGATCGGTAGGATGGTCAGTTTTACGAGGGTATGTTTGGCAGCATGAGTGAAGGATGCTTTGTTGAGAAATAGGAAGCCAATTCTAGATTTAACTTTGGATTGGAGATGTTTAATGTGAGTCTGGAAGGAGAGCTTACAGTCTAACTAGACACCTAGGTATTTGTAGTTGTCCACATATTCTAAGTAAGAACCATCCAGAGTAGTGATGCTGGACGGGCGGGCAGGTGAAGGCAGCGATCGGGTGAAGTGCTGGCATTTAGCTTTACTTGTATTTAAGAGCAGTTGGAGGCCACGAAAGGAGTGTTGTATGGCATTGAAGCTCATCTGGAGGGTTGTTAAAACCTGTTGAGGCTCGGGGGCAGTATTGAGAAATTTTGAAAAAAATATGTGCCCATTTTTAACTGCCTCCTACACCAACTCAGAAGCTAGGATATGCATATTATTAACACATTCGGATAGAAAACACTCTGAATTTTCTAAAACAGTTTGAATGGTGTCTGTAAGTATAACAAAACTCATATTGCAGGCAAAAACCTGTGAAAAATAGATAAAAAAAAAATTGAATTTTGTGACTGTACTATTTAGTGTCAATGTTTTATAGATACCATAGTGAGAAAGGATTCATTTCGCAACTCCTACGGCTTCCACTAGATGTCAACGATCTTTATAAAGTTGTTTGAAGCGTCTATGATGAACAGAGACCGGATGGCAATGAAGAGAAGTTGACCTCCCTGGGATGTCGTCACTTCATTATTGGCTGCACCTGCGCAATCATGTGATGCGATACATTTTTCAAAGACGTTTTTCAAGACACAGGAGAGGTCGGGTTGAAACATTACTGATGTTTCACGTTAAAAATGGCTCTAAAGATTGATGCTAAACAACGTTTGACATGTTTGAACAATGTAAATAGATTATTTGTTTTACTTTTCGCCGTGACTCCCCCCCCCCCCCCCCCCCCCCCCCCCCCCCCGCGCTACTTTTTAGTAGCCTACCGAAGCGCTAACAACATGGAACAACTTGGAGTTATTTGGACATCAATTATGAACTTTGTCAAAAGAAACCACATTTGTAGTGGACCTGGGATTTCTAGAAGTGCCAATGGATGAAGATAATCAAAGGTAAGGGAATATTGACAATAGTAATTTTGATATTACATGGTTACATATGGTGCTAACCTGTATAGCCTAGCCTATTGTTCTTAGCACAGCACCCGGTTTATTGCAAATTGTGATTTCCCAGTAAAGTTATTTTGAAATCTGGCATTGCAGTAGCATTTACGAAATGTTAAACTATGAATATTTGAATGACAATAATATAATTTACCAATGTTATCGAATAGTAATTTTGTGATTTGTAACGTTGTTCACCGGAAGCATTTGAGAGAAAAAAAAATCTGATTTTCACCGCTTCGGTAAAATGCTGTTTTTGGATATAAATATCAACTTGATGGAACAAAAAATGCATGTATTGTGTAACATAATGTCTTAGGAGTGTCATCTGAGGAAGATTGTCAAAGGTTGGTGCATAATTCTAGCTGGTTATCCGCTTATGGTGACGCCTGTGTTTGAATTGACAAAACATTACACACAGCTATTTTCAATGTACTCTCCTAACATAACCTAACTTTATGCTTTCGCCGTAAAGCCTCTTTGAAATCGGACAATGTGGTTGGATTTAGGAGATGTTTATCTTTCAAATTGTGAGAAATAGTTGATTGTTTGAGAAATTGAAATTATTAGATTCTTGCAGTTTTTGAATTTCCCGCCGTGGTCTCTTGACAATGAATCCCGATATCGGGATAAGATCCCCAACAGGTTAACACAGTGTCCAAAGAAGGGCCAGAAGTATACAGAATGGCGTCGTCTGCGTAGAGGTGGATCAGAGACGCACCAGCAGCAAGAGCGACATCATTGTTGTATATAGAGAAAAGAGTTGGCCCAAGAATTGAACCCTGTGGCACCCCCATAGAGACTACCAGAGGCCGGGACAACAGGCCATCCGATTTGACACATTGAACTCTATCAGAGAAGTAGGTGGTGAACCAGGCGAGGCAATCATTTGAGAAACCAAGGCTATTGAGTCTGTCGATGAGGATGTGGTGATTGACAGAGTCGAAAGCCTTGGCCAGGTCAATGAATACGGCAGCACAGTATTGTTTCTTATCGATGGCGGTTACGATATCGTTTAGGACCTTGAGCGTGGCTGAGGTGCACCCATGACTAGCTCTGAAACCAGATTGCATAGCGGAGAAGGTGCGGTGGGATTCGAAATGGTCGGTAATTTGTTTGTTGACTTGGCTTTCGAAGACCTTAGAAAGGCAGGGTAGGGTAGTTAACCTCTCTGGGCCAGTGGGACGTTTGCGTCCCACCCCAGTCAACAGCCAGTGGAATCGCGTGGCACGAAATACAAATACCTCAAAAATGCTATAACTTCAATTTCTCAAACATATGACTATTTTACACCATTTTAAAGATAGGACTCTCGTTAATCTAACCACGTTGTCCGATTTCAAAAAGGCTTTACAGTGAAAGCAAAACATTAGATTATGTCAGGAGAGTACCCTGCCAAAAATTATCACACAGCCATTTTCAAAGCAAGTATATATGTCACAAAAAACAAAACCACAGCTAAATGCAGCACTAACTTTTGATGATCTTCATCAGATGACACTCCTAGGACATTGTTATACAATACATGCGTGTTTTGTTCAATCAAGTTCATATTTATATCAAAAACCAGCTTTTTACATTAGCATGTGATGTTCAGAACTAGCATACCCACCGCAAACGTCCGGTGAATTTACTAAATTACTCACGATAAACGTTCACAAAAAACATAACAATTATTTTAAGAATTATAGATACAGAACTCCTTTGTGCAATCGCGTTGTCAGATTTTAAAATAGCTTTTCGGCGAAAGCACATTTTGCAATATTCTGAGTACATAGCTCGGCCATCACAGGCTAGCTAATTTGACACCAAACAAGTTTGGGGCCACCTAAACTCAGAATTACTATTAGAAAAATTTGATTACCTTTGCTGTTCTTCGTCAGAATGCACTCCCAGGACTTCTACTTCAACAACAAATGTTGTTTTGGTTCCAAATAATCCATAGTTATATCCAAATACCTCCGTTTTGTTCGTGCGTTCAGGTCACTATCCGAAGGGTAACGCGCGAGCGCATTTCGTGACAAAAAATGTCAAAATATTCCATTACCGTACTTAGAAGCATGTCAAACGCTGTTTAAATTCTATTTTTATGGTATTTTTTCGTAAAATAGTGATAATATTCCAACCGGGCAATGTTGTATTCATTCAAAGACTGAAAGAAAAAAATTGAGAAGTCTCGTGACAGCGCATCTCAGTCTCACTGTCCCCAGACTGACCACCTACAAACTCTGCTCCTATACTTTGCCCAGAGACAGCAGACACCCCATTCCACTTTCTGGCGGCTTTAGAGAGCCAATGGAAGCCTTAGAAAGTGTCACGTTACAGCACAGATGCTGTATTTTCAATAGAGATGCAACAGAAGGAAAACAAATTGTCAGACAGGGCACTTCCTGTATGGAATCTTCTCAGGTTTTGGCCTGCCATATTAGTTCTGTTATACTCACAGAGATCATTCAAACAGTTTTAGAAACTTTAGAGTGTTTTCTATCCAAATCTACTAATTATATGCATATTCTCGTTTCTGGGCAAGAGTAGTAACCAGTTTAAATCGGTATGTTTTTTTATCCGGCCGTGAAAATACTGCCCCCTTGCCCCAACAGGATATAGGTCTGTAGCAGTTTGGGACAAGAGTGTCCCCTCCTTTGAAGAGGGGGACGGCAGCAGCTGCTTTCCAATCTTTTGGAATCTCAGATGACACGAAAGAGAGGTTGAACAGACGAGTAATAGGGGTTGCAACAATTTCGGCAGATAATTTTAGAAAGAAAGGGTCCAGATTGTCTAGCCCGGCTGATTTGTAGGGGTCCAGCTCTTTCAGAACATCAGCTGACTGGATTTGGGAGAAGGAGAAATGGGGAAGGCTTGGGCGAGTAGCTGTGGGGGGTGCAGTGCTGTTGACCGTGGTAGGGGTAGCCAGGTGGAAAGCATGGCCAGCCGTAGAAAATGCTTATTGAAATTCTCAATTATAGTGGATTTATCTGAGGTGACAGAGTTTCCTATCCTCAGTGCATTGGGCAGCTGGGAGGAGGTGTTCTTATTCTCCATGGACTTTACAGTGTCCCAGAACTTTTTTGAGTTTGTGTTGCAGGAAGCAAATTTCTGCTTGATAAAGCTAGCCTTGGCTTTTCTAACTGCCTGTGTATATTGGTTTCTAACTTCCCTGAAAAGTTGCATATCACGGGGGCTGTTCGATGCTAATGCAGAACGCCACAGGATGTTTTTGTGTTGGTTAAGGGCAGTCAGGTCTGGAGAGAACCAAGGGCTATATCTGTTCCTGGTTCTAAATTTCTTGAATGGGGCATGCTTATTTAAGATGGTGAGGAAGGCATTTAAAAAAAATAACCAGGCATCCTCTACTGACGGGATGAGGTCAATATCCTTCCAGGATTCCCAGGCCAGGTCGATTAGAAAGGCTTGCTCACTGAAATGTTTCAGGGAGCGTTTGACAGTGATGAGTGGAGGTCGTTTGACCGCTGACCCATTACGGATGCAGGCAATGAGGCAGTGATCGCTGAGATCTTGGTTGAAAACAGCAGAGGTGTATTTAGAGGGCAAGTTGGTTAGGATGATATCTATGAGGGTGCCTGTGTTTACGGCTTTGGGGTGGTACCTGGTAGGTTCATTGATCATTTCTGTGAGATTGAGGGCATCAAGCTTGTAGGATGGCTGGGGTGTTAAGCATGTCCCAGTTTAGGTCACTTAGCAGCACGAGCTCTGAAGATAGATGGGGGGCAATCAGTTCACATATGGTGTCCAGAGCACAGCTGGGGGTCAGAGGGTGGTCTATAGCAGGTGGCAACGGTGAGAGACTTGTTTTTAGAGAGATGGATTTTTAAAAGTAGAAGTTCAAATTGTTTGGGTACAGACCTGGATAGTAGGACAGAACTCTGCAGGCTATCTCTGCAGTAGATTGCAACACTGCCCCCTTTGGCCGTTCTGTCTTTTCTGAAAATGTGTTTATAGTTTTGTTCAGTATGGTAAGATATCTGGTATTGATCAATTTGTGTTCACAAAATAGAGTTGTAGGGACAGTATTCCAATCTTGTTTGTTCAGGAACCACTGTGCACTGTCAAAGGATATTAGAGACTCTTGTCTTTTGGTTTGTGGAAGCTTTTATTCCAGCAAACGGATAGCATTTTATATAATGAACTGAGGTGCTTTAATAAAACATAATGATCAGCTAAAAACTGGTTGGAAATTAAGCACACTGCCGTGGCTCAGCAAAACGCATATCTCAAGGCACAGCGCTGTGTGGGTGTTTGTGTGTGTGTGTGTTTGTGTGTGTGTGTGTGAGTATCTTAAGGCACATCCACCCAGCCTGAATAAGAGATGAGAGATTTTTTTCAACTTTTGACGTTAAGTTCAGGCATTAAAGCTCAACTGCACTTTCTGATTAGGCCTAACTTTTCATCATTGCTCTTTAAAAATGCTAGCTGCCCTGACAGAAGGCAAATGAGAGTTGTCTTGGCGGTGTGGTTTGATGTGGATGTTTCTTGGGTGTGTCTTTGCCATTCAATCACAACAAACAAGAGCAGGAGTACAGCAACGTAAGCTAAGCTAGCTTTGCTATGGCGAGAACAACATTTTGAAGTTGAGGACTTCTCCCCTCCTGACGGACTCACCATCACAAGATGGTCAGCTAATTCAGTTCTATGTGTAGGCTAAAGCCTGCGCTGCGCTGACAGCAGCTAGCTAGCATAGCATGGTGATAGCTGAAGCTGGCTATCCAATCTAGCTGATATTTATCTGTCAAATAAGTTATGTCAAGAGCCAGTGTCTGGAAAGTGTTTCATAAGACACTCGTTATACAACACCTTGCTATGAAATTAGCTCGTAACTTAGTTTCAAAGTTTCATCACGTCATGTAAATACACATGTTACTGTGGAAACGTGCGGACAATGAACAAACATTGTCCAGCTTGAGTGTACAGTAGATACGTCAACAGAAAATCGATGGATGTGTTCGTGTTAAAAAGACAAAAACATTTCTGCTGTAAATATCATATTGATATGCTTATAAAGACAGTATGCAAACACATCAAAATCAGTTTTGATTAGAGTATGTAACATGGGGGATTTAACATATAAATATCTAGTCGTGTAGGGCTCTGTACTATACCACCTTTTTATACACGTGGTGAGGTCCTCAGGACTAAGCTAAACATAAGAGTTTCTTCAGACAACAATATCAGAACGCAAAAACAATTTTAGGCACAATCTCCATAGGCCTACATTATTTCCATACATTATTTTCAGCTTCAGGAGTGCCGTACAACTATCCTACAAGACAGACCTAAAAAAAATAGCTATATCAGAATTCTGAAACATATCACTAGGTATATAAGTTTCATTCACATACTCAAACAGGCAATAATAATGTGTTGCAACACTCCTGGAGGGCGTGCCCAGGGAGAAGGAGAGCAGGTCTAGGTGGAATAAAAACACTACATTTACAATCATTCCTATTTCTCATGCTTACTTTGTAAAATAAAACACCATCACGCTCCCGTCCTCCCAAGGTACGCCGACCAGCACATTGTAAGAGGATCCCTGAATGACAGAAACAGGAAGCCTTTTATTCAAAAGGCAATGCCCTTAAAGGAAACTTGCATTTTTGTGCTGGGAGAGTTCAACCAATGACTGTACGTCATTGGTTGATTGAGCCTGCTGACTGAATAAAACATTAATGAAGCCATGTTTAGTAGCAGTTATTGTGGCCTTTGTGTTTCGCCGATTGCAGGGTCATGCTTGCACAAGTAGATATGGTTGTCCTTGTTCAATGGAGCCATTGTACTCATCACAAAGATGTACCTATCTTCTAGGACATTGCAGGATAACAATGGCGCTAGAGAAGAAGGCGTTGTTTGTAACTTATTTTTTTACTTATTTTGTACATAATGTTGCCTCTATCACCTCTTATGACCGAAAAATAACTTCTGGACATCAGGACTGCGATTACTCACAACGGACTGGCATAATCCTTTTTCTCCTTTAACGAGTCTGACGAGCCCAACGCAAATTATATACTGCTTTCTCAGAAACAGGCCCAGATCCCCATGATTTGAGTGAAGAGGAGGCAGAGAAAAAGGGGCCAGAGGACGGGCTGCCTTCTGAGAATTCGTAAGCGATTGAATAAACCTCTCCACTTCCACTTCCTTCCATTCTGCTAGCAAACGTGCAATCTTTGGAGAATAAAATAGATGACCCTTCCTGCAGGCTTATCCTGACATGACCCTCCAAGCATGCCACCAGCCATACCGCTCGTTCTGTGCATGATTTCCGGCAAGATAGGAATGTAAGTGTTCTGCCATGGCCAGCAAAGAGCCCGGATCTCAATCCCATTGAGCACATCTGGGACCTGCTGGATCGGAGGGTGAGGGCTAGGGCCATTCCCCCCAGAAATGTCCAGGAACTTACAGGTGCCTTGGTGGAAGAGTGGGGTAACATCTCACAGCAAGTACTGGCAAATCTGATGCAGTCCATGAGGAGGAGATGTACTGCAGTACTTAATGCAGCTGGTGGCCACACCAGATACTGACTGTTACTTTTGATTTTGACCCCCCCTTTGTTCAGGGATACATTATTCAATTTCTGTTAGTCACATGTCTGTGGAACTTGTTCAGTTTATGTCTCAGTTGTTGAATCTTGTTATGTTCATACAAATATTTACACATGTTAAGTTTGCTGAAAATAAACACAGTTGACAGTGAGAGGACGTTTCTTTTTTTGCTGAGTTTATAACGATGTGAAAATATTACACTTGTCTTTCATATTTCATTGTCATGTCACCGATACAGATACCGTACCTGTCAACATTTTCTCTGGTGGTGCTGGGGCTACAGAGAAGGTGCCACAAGGCTTGCTCGTGCTCTCCCATCCTTCCTGTACTCGGGCTTGTGCGGTGGGGGAGATCATTGTGGACTATATTCTTCCTTGTCTCGGGGTAGTAATTTAGTGGTCTGTTGATATACCTTTGGTGGTGTGGGGCTGTGCTTTGGCAAAGTGGGTGGTGTTATATCCTACCTCGTCGGCCCTGTCCGGGGGTAAATTTGGACGGGGCCACAATGTCTCCTGACCCCTCTCTCGTCTCCAGTATCTAGGCTGCAATAGTCTATGTGTCGGGGGTCTAGGGTCAATCTGTCATATCTGGTGTAATTCGCCTGTCTTATCGGTTGTCCTGTGTGATCTTAGGTATGCTCCCTCTAAGTCTCCCATCTCTCTTTCTCTCTCCCCTCCCAGAGGACCTGAGCCCTAGGATCATGCCTCAGGACTACCTGGCCTGACAACTTCTAGCTGTCCCCATCCCCAGTCCACCTGGTTGTGCTGCTGATCCAGTTTCTGCTGTCCTTTCTACAGCTATAGAACCCTGACCTGTTCACCGGACGTGCTACCTTGGCCCGGACCTGCTGTTTCGACCCTCTCTCTCTCTCTCTCTCTCTCTTCCTAGGTTCCTGTATATAATAAGGTACAGAACGGCAGGCAGGCTCGGGGTCAGGACAGACAGAATGGTCAGAACCGGGGAAACTAGGAAACAGAAACTTGAGAAAGCAGGAAGATGGGAAAACAAGCTGGTAAGACCTGACAAGACAAGAGGAACTGGCAACAGACAAACAGAGAATGCAGGTATAAATGAACAGGAGATAATGGTGAAGATGGTCGACACCTGGAGGGGGGTGGAGACAAGCACAAAGACAGGTGAAACCGATCAGGGTGTGACACCTGTTAGGCCCCGGCATCCGTTCATGACCAGGAGATCAGGCTGGCACTGGACTGTGCACTTTGTCTAACAGAATTTTACAGAATTCAAAAGTACAGTGCTTGTCTTTCATAATTTGGTCAGATATACTTGGATATGTAGTGTCAGCATTTGTTGCTGGCATGTCATGCCTAAGTTTGCTTATCTTGCCAATGAAAAAGTAATTCAAGTAGTAGGCAATATCAGTGGGTTTTGTGATGAATGAGCCATCTGATTCAATGAATGATGGAGCCGAGTTTGCCTTTTTTCCCAAAATGTAATTTAAGGTGCTCCAAAGCTTTTCATTAACATTCTTTATTCCATTTTTTTCATAGTATTGTTTATTTTTATTTAGTTTAGTCACACGATTTTGTAATTTGCAGTACGTTTGCCAATCGATTGGGCTGCCAGACTTATTTGCCATACCATTTGCCTCATCCCTCTCTACCATACACTTCCTCATCAATCCAAAAGGATTCAACCATTTTTATAGTCATTTTCATAATGGTGCATGCTTATTAGTCACTGGAATAAGCAATTTCATAAATGTGTCAAGTGCAACGTCTGGTTGCTCCTCATTACATACCACAGACCAGCAAATATTAATTACATCATCAACATAAGAATCACTACAAAACGTATTCTATGACCTCTTATACACTATATTAGGCCCAGCCTTTGGAACTTTGGTTTTCCCAGATATGGCTACTATATTATGATCACTACATCCTGTGGATTTGAATACAGCTTTAAAGCAAATTTCTGCAGCATTAGTAAAGATGTAATCAATACATGTTGATGATTTCAATCCTGTGCTGTTTGTAACTACCCAAGTAGGTTGACTGACAACCTGAATCAGGTTGCAGGCACTGGTTACAGTTTTAAAACAATTCTTGAGTGGGAAGCTTGATGAAAGCCAGTCAATCTTTTAATCACCCAGAAAATATACTACTCTGTTGATATCACATACATTATCAAGCATTTCACACATATTATCCAGATACTGACTGTTAGCACTTGGTGGTCTATAGCAATACTAGCAGATATTAAATCAAAACCTGACTGCCTGTGGTAGGAGGCTTAAACTGTTGGATCTTCCAGCAGGACAATGATCCAAAGCACACCTCAAAATCTACACAAAAATGGTTCACTGACCACAGAATCAAGGTTTTGCCATGGCCATCTCAGTCCCCTGACCTAAACCTGTGGGATGAGCTGAAGAGGAGAGTCCACAGGAGTGGACCTGGGAATCTGAAAGATCTGGAGAGATTCTGTATGGAAGAATGGTCTCAGATCCCTTGACGTGTTCTCCAACCTCATTACGCATTATAGGAGAAGACAAAAGTATTGAATGAACAAAGTATAAAGTACAAAGTACAAAGTATTGAATGAAAGGGTGCCAATAATTATGGCACACATATATTTGAGAAAAATATTTGTTTTATGATAAGAATGTATTTTTTCTTTCAATTATTTTACTTTAATTAAAGGTTCGATTTTGAATGAGGATAAACAATGTATTAGGGATGCACAATATATCGGTGAACATATCAGTATCGGCCCGATGTTTATTTTCACGCTGATGTGCAAAACCGATGTCAAAGCTGACGTGCATACCTATATAACATAGGTACATGACGTAATGACGCCACGTAAAATTTTGTGCTACATGTGCAACACAGCATTCCTAACCTAGATCACAATATCTGCTGTGTGGATCGAGCAGTCAACAAGTCGAGCAGTCATTTGGAAGAGTAAGAACATTTTTGCGAGACAACTCAAAGGCGAAATCCATTAACGTAAAGATAATGGAATTCATTGTCCTAGACAATCAACCGTTCTCTGTCGTGGGTGATGTTGGCTTTCGACAAGTCAAATAACATTATTTCTATTATAGAATGTTGTGTGTTCTGAATTTGCATGTGCAGGCCAAGCGCCACCACTACTATCAGTAGCACTGTCGAAAACGTACAAAAAAGTCTGCAAACAAACAAACACTGGCCACGAACGATGTGTTTACAATACCGCTTTGGTAATAAAGCATTATTTGTTCGAACGCAACTTCTGTGGTAGCTAGCTTTAGCTTGGTACCTAGCTAGCACCAATACAACCAGCCTGAAAACAATGACCAGTAGAAACTGCAGTCATTTTCATTATTCTTAGCAATGATTTAGGAATCCTTGTGAGTAAGTATTAGCTAGGTAGCCACTTGTTGTTCACCTATTCAAATTGAACTTCAGTTCATGAAAATAAATATCTAGCCAGCTACTTAAACATGTTGCCCAAAGCTAACGTTATCAGCAGCCAGCTAGCTTCATCTGGCTAGTGAGGCTCGACCGGACCGGGTTATGTGTTGTGAAGCTAGCCACAATAAGGATTAGGCACAATTGTGGAATTTGCGGGTTGCCTTCAAAATAGAGGTCCCTCTTTGAAAGTGATGCAGAAGGTTACATTTGTTGGAATCATGCCATATTTAGACTAGATAATGTTTAACAAGGTGGGAATGTGAAGCAATGAAATGAGAATTCAGTCTACTCAGTGACACCCACAGAACACAACTGTGAAGAGTTTACGCAAATATTAGCATTGAAGCTCTTATTGCAGGACTATGACTGTGTGAAATCACCTCCCCAGACAGCCAAATGTGTGTATTGGCATTCATATTGGGCTGTACAGCCTTACCCAAGGATTGGGGATCAATGAAATGGGGTATCAGTCTATTCAATACCCAAGCAATTTTTTCCCAACATCATCCACGCAGTATTGTTTTTCCTCGGGAATAGTGTTCAATACACATAGGTTGACAATAAATGTGGCTCAATTCACAGTTGTTTCAGAGTCCCACAATAAGAGCTACTGTAACGATCGTCGTCGGGTGATGAGGAAGCGGACCAAAACGCAGCTGGGAGCGAACACATGTTTATTCTTTACACTGAAATAAACACGTACACAAAACCAAGACAAGGCCGATACGTTAACTTGCTCAAACACAAAGAGGCAACACCCCACAAACAGCGTGGGGGAAAAAGGAACTTAAATGTGATCCCAATCAGAGACAATTAGCGACAGCTGTCTCTGATTGGGAATCGACAGAACCCAACATAGAAATAAACCACATAGAGCTAACACATGGCTATAACGCAAACATAGAAAACAAACCAAGGAAAAATACCCAACATGACACACCCTGACCCAAAATACCCGAGTTCACCTGGTCAGGGCGTGACAGTACCCTCCCCCCCCAACGGTGTGTACTCCCGGCGCACCAAACTTAAGTCTATTGGGGGGGGGACCCGGGTGGGTGCCTCACCCTCGGTAGAGGCTCTGGCCCCGGGCGTGTTCTTTCCCCCGCCTCCACCTTAGCCCTACCCCTCTGGCCCGGACTGGACCACTGTGGAGCGGCATGCTCAGGCTCTGGAGCGAAGCCGTCGACCGGAACAGGATTGGGCACCGGTGGACCGGACACGGGCCGTGCCGGACTGGGAACACGCACCACTGGCTTGGTGCGGGCAGCAGGAACGGGCCGGGCCGGACTGGGAACACGCACCACTGGCTTGGTGCGGGGAGCAGGAACGGGCCGGGCCGGACTGGGGACACGCACCGTGGGCTTGGTGCGGGGAACAGGGATGGGCTGGACAGGACTGGGGACACGCACCACTGACCTGGTGCGGGGAGCAGGGACGGGCCGGGCCGGACTGGGAACACGCACCACTGGCTTGGTGCGGGGAGCAGGAACGGGCCGGACTGGGGACACGCACCGCTGACTTGGTGCGGGGAGCAGGGACGGGCCGGACTGGGAACACGCACCACTGGCTTGGTGCGGGGAGCAGGAACGGGCCGGACTGGGGACACGCACCGCTGACTTGGTGCGGGGAGCAGGGACGGGCCGGGCCGGACTGGGAACACGCACCACTGGCTTGTTGCGGGGAGCAGGAACGGGCCGGGCCGGACTGGGGACACGCACCGTGGGCTTGGTGCGGGGAGCAGGGACGGGCCGGACAGGACTATGGACACGCACCTTGGGCTTGGTGCGGGGAACAGGAACGGGCCGGACAGGACTGTGGACACGCACCGTGGGCTTGGTGCGGGGAGCAGGGACGGGCCGGGCCGGACTGGGAACACGCACCACTGGCTTGGTGCGGGGAGCAGGAACGGGCCGGGCCGGACTGGGGACACGCACCACTGACTTGGTGCGGGGAGCAGGGACGGGCCGGACAGGACTGTGGACACGCACCGTGGGCTTGGTGCGGGGAGCAGGGACGGGCCGGACAGGACTATGGACACGCACCGTGGGCTTGGTGCGGGGAACAGGAACGGGCCGGACAGGACTGTGGACACCCACCGTGGGCTTGGTGCGGGGAACAGGAACGGGCCAGACAGGACTGTGAACACGCACTGGTGAACTGAAGCGTGGAGCCGGTTTAGCCACTCGTCCTGGCTGGATGCCCATCCTAGCACGGCATGTGCTGGGCATGTCCACCGGACGCACCGGGCTGTGCGGGCGCACTGGCGACACAGCGCGCAACTCCACATCCCATGGCTTGGTGCGGGGAGCAGGGACGGGCCGGACAGGACTGTGGACACGCCCATCTCTCGCGCTCCTTATCCTCCCGCTGCTTGGTCCTGGTTTGGTGGGGTGTTCTGTAACGATCGTCGTCGGGTGATGAGGAAGCGGACCAAAACGCAGCTGGGAGCGAACACATGTTTATTCTTTACACTGAAATAAACACGTACACAAAACCAAGACAAGGCCGATACGTTAACTTGCTCAAACACAAAGAGGCAACACCCCACAAACAGCGTGGGGGAAAAAGGAACTTAAATGTGATCCCAATCAGAGACAACTAGCGACAGCTGTCTCTGATTGGGAATCGACAGAACCCAACATAGAAATAAACCACATAGAGCTAACACAAGGCTATAACGCAAACATAGAAAACAAACCAAGGAAAAATACCCAACATGACACACCCTGACCCAAAATACCCGAGTTCACCTGGTCAGGGCGTGACAGCTACAGTGAGGGGAAAAAAGTATTTCATCCCCTGCTGATTTTGTACGTTTGCCCACTGACAAAGAAATGATCGGTCTATAATTTTAATGGTAGGTTTATTTGAACAGTAAGAGACAGAATAACAACAAAAAAATCCAGAAAAATGCATGTCAAAAATGTTATAAAATGATTTGCATTTTAATGAGGGAAATAAATGTTTGACCCCCTCTCAATCAGAAAGATTTCTGGCTCCCAGGTGTCTGTTATACAGGTAACGAGCTGAGATTAGGAGCACACTCTTAAAGGGAGTGCTCCTAATCTCAGCTTGTTACCTGTATAAAAGACACCTGTCCACAGAAGCAATCAATCAATCAGATTCCAAACTCTCCACCATGGCCAAGACCAAAGAGCTCTCCAAGCTAATGACGCTAATGTTCTCTGGGTGTCACTGAGTATACTGATAACCCATGTCATTGATCCACAATCAATAGGTTAGCCTGTACATTGAAATAAGAATGCCCCCAATGCAATTCTAAAGTATAATACATCCAGTGTGATTTCAACAGATCTTTGTCAAATTAACAAATTATTGTCTTTTGTTGATTTTATATAACAACATTCCAACCTCGTTTAGCATGATCTATTCAATGATGGCATAATTCTGCTATTTTTATTCATTTGCATCACTGTCAATAACATACTTTTATTTTGAAGGCTAACCGCAAAGTCCACTATTGTGGCTAATCCTTATTGTGGCTCACTTCACATAAATGGGTCCGACCACCATTAATCAAATAATGTATTATAAATTAGGGTTAGCTAGCTAATTATGGCTACTGAAACAGATCATGTCGTTTTACTATGTTTTTGGGGAAGAACATTGTTTGCATCCATGAGCTAGCTAGCTTTTGTTTTATGACCAGCTGTCACGGGTGTCGTAGGGTAGAGACCAAGACGCAGCGGGAAAATGTACACTCATCTTCTTTTTTATTTGGTGAAGAAGGAAAACACAAACGTATACAAAACAAAACGAACTTGACAGTCTTGTCAGGCAAACAGCTAAACAAGAACAATCTCCCACAAAAAAAACATGAAAAACATACTAATTATAGGACCCTCAATCAGAGGCAACAATAACCAGCTGCCTCCAATTGAAGGTCCAACTCCAATAAACTAAACATAGAAATACAAAAGACTAGATAGAACATAGAAATATACTAACATAGAACAATGACTAACAAACCCCGGACTAATAAATCAAATACCCCTCTACCTAAACACATACACAAAACACACCCTGAACCACATAAAACAAACACCCCCTGTCACGTCCTGACCACACTACAATAACAAATAACCCCTATACTGGTCAGGACGTGACACCAGCACTGTAGGTGCACGAGACAACTTTACCATCATCATAGCATACGTATCGATGAATTGTTGTGACATATGAAATACTGGTGATAGTGTAATCAATGTGAAATAACTACGTAAAACATTTATGAACGTGTTACATTATTATGTGACGTGCAGTCATATTCAGGTCCTAATTGGTCAACAAGCTTATTTGGCACGTCAAATAGTGTTATTTCACACGCAAAGACCCAAAAGAAATCCTGGTTGAGAACGAAACGACTGAACAAATGAACAATGAAATAGCACAGCAAGTAAGTGAAAGAAATAGGTTTTGACTATGTTTTACTGATGATGGGGACATATGTAAATGCCAACAAAATAACTTTTTGGTCAGTGTGGTGTGTGTGTGTGTGTAACCTTGATTTAACTAGGCAAGTCAGTTAAGAACAAATTCTTATTTACAATGATGGCCTACACCGGCCAAACCCAGACGACGCTGGGCCTATTGTGCACCACCCTATTCACGGCCGGATGTGATACAGCCTGGATTCGGACCAGGGACTGTAGTGACGCCTCTTGCACTGAGATGCAGTGCCTTAGGCCACTGTGTACATGTGTGTGTTAACTATTTAACTGTACTGAATGCTTAAAACGTTTTAAATATCGGTTATTGGTATCGTTTTTATTTTTGGCAAGGAAAATATTAGATATCGGTATCGGCTAAAAATGTCATATTAGTGCATCACTATAATATACATGTATACATTTTTTTTCACAGCCCGTTTTTCTCAAAGATGTCAATATTAGTTGAGGGCACTGAATCAAAACCACATAGGCCATTTTCAAAGGTATTTGATTTTTTTTCCCGGCCGTCGTTCTTTAATGGTTATAATAAAGGTTAAGGTTTGGATAGGGTTACAACAGAATCAACTCAACGGTTAAGTTTAGGCATTCATTCCGAATGGTTAAGGTAAGGGTTAAGGTTTGGAATCGGGTTGAAACCAAATAAAAATGTAATAAGTGCCTAGCACTGGGATTGAAGACGGAACCCTCGGAGCCAGAGCTAGTGGCTTACGCGCATCTGCCATTCCCATCCACAATGTCCTAGCAATTCTACTTCATGGTAACAGTCCTCACCATTACCCCAGTGGCATTTTTTTAATTAATAATTTGTTTGTACTTTAACCCTCTTTTTCTCCCAAATGTTTAATCTTTTCTCATCGCTGCAACTCCGCAATGGGTTTAGGAGTGGCGAAGGTGGAGTCATGCGTCCTCCGAAACATGACCCGCCTAACCGTGCTCCTTAACAACCGCCAGCTTAACCCGGAAGCCAGCCGCACCAATGTGTTGGAGGAAACACTTTTCAACTGGTGACCGGGGTCAGCCCGCATACATCCGGATATTGGCCGGATTTGATGGCTTCTCCTGACATACTGGGGACCTGGTCGAATGTTGAATATCACCTTGGATCTTGAGTGACCTAGCTGGTGTGATTTCAACACTGGCTTCCGAGACACACAGCAGAGGTGAGTGTGCTTGCATAGGTGTGTGCAAGTGTGTGTGTATATGTCAGCGTGCATGTGAGTGCGCATGTGTTGTGTGCTTGTGCATTTGTGTGTGTTTCTGTGTGCGTATGAACATAGGGGCGTCCTCTTTGAAGTCTGTTTACTGCAGTGGAGCATGCTAGGAACACTGGGCTGGCAATCTGTGACACCACTGACACCTGGCCTGTAAACATCGACTAGAACTCCATCTTCAAGCCTCCCGCTGGGCTGCCCTTTCTTACCTTCACAGGGCTCTGGCGGATGATACTCCGCCCCCATTGGTTACTGCCATCTTCCCCTTCCTTTGCCCCCGCTCTCTGAGTTGTCTCACAGTTTGCCAAGACATTGTTTGAAGTTTCTATCTTAGCATTATTGTCAAATACTAGTACAAAGCATATACTCTCCTTATCCTGGATGATAGTGGTGTCTATCAAGGTTGGGGTAAATTCAACAACAGTTTAGTCAAATCCAGAGAAAAGTATATGTATTACTGGTAAAAGCATCCCCATGTGTATATGAAGAACAAATGCATGCATTAATTCGTCTTTAGTTGCTGTAAGTTGATTGATACAGTGTGGACAATACGGAGAGACAAATTATGTTGTTTCAAACTTCCTACCGAAGTACACTTGTACATGTTGATGTGTCACATCACAACTCTCACTGTGGTCCAACGCTTCCGTCAACCATATGCTGTCCCTCCTTTCCCTTTGGATTCCCTTTGAGAAACAATTTACTTTTTGAACATGATTTGTCATTGGGAGCGAAGGCTAGCTCATTAGCATATAATTCTGCTAACTCTCGGCTGTGTTTTGACACATAGCTTTCATAAGTCACCGATAAAAACCTTGGGCAGACATTTTAGATTTTTACTGTCTCTGCGCCTCCATCTGTTCTGTTTGTATCCCGTTTTATACCACGCCATCACTCACCTCCTACAAGCAATAAAGACTTCCCTTCACCGTATCGCTTCCCTGCCTGGTTGGTCCCTTTCTAATATAGTTCCATCTGAAAAAAAGGAAAAGGACAATCTTGGGAATAATATGATGGAAGAACAGTGTTTGTTCTGTTTTGAGAGGTTTGAAGTTTGATCCACCTGTGGTCTAATCTTAAGGTTCCTGTCTCTTGATTCTTTGTGTGTTCATATAAAACATTTATGGTGACTGCCGGTTTTATAAGGCTTTAAAAGAATAACAAACTTCAAAGTATCATATTCAAGATAAAAGCCTATGTCTGGAGTATAGGATTCAGATTTGATAGACGGCTTCTCTTTTTTACCAAGGAAGAATATACAGTAAGGTATGAATATAGAGAAAGACTGATCTGGAGGAACCAGTGTAATCATATGTAGTTTTCTAACATGGCTCTGATGCATATCTGGCTCAATGCATTTTGACATTTGCCTTGTGACATGGATAGACTCTGACCAGCATGCAGCTTGGAGAGATGAAGAAGAGTGATTTTTCGAGCCAACCCACAGCAAGACATTAGGAATGAGATACAATTGTTTTCCCAAATCAAAATAAATGGGTCACAAGAGGTTCTCATATCATCAAATGTGTTGGAGTCAAAAGTTAGCTGTGCAATATTGACTGTATAATGAAATCATATTTTTGAAGAGTAGATTTCAAACAATAGATTTGAAAAGATGAGGCATGCGATAAGGAGACATGCATCAAAGCAAATATTTCTTCACTTTTGGGCTCTCTGAACATTACTCCACTTACTTGTATGAACTGGGTGAGTTTGTGACCAACTCAAACATTTAATTTATTTAGAAAAAGGGACGCAACAAAAGTATTCAGTTTTCGAGGCCCGAATGAAAACTATTTACTAAACAAAAAAATGCATACAACATCCAACAATTTCAAAGATTTTACTGAGTTATTCATTAGGCCCTAATCTATTAATTTCACATGACTGGAAATAGAGATATGCATCTGTTGGTCACAGATACCGTAAAAAAATGGGCCTCACAATAGGCCTCAGGATTTCATCACAGTATTTCTGTGCATTCAAATTGCCATCGATAAAACGCAATTGTGTTTGTTGTCTGTAGCTTATGACTGCCCATACCATAACTTCAACGCCACCATGAGTAACTCTGATCACAACGTTGACATCAGCAAACCTCTCACCCACACGACGCCATACACATGGTCTGCCGTTGTGAGGCCAGTTGGACGTACTGCCAAATTCTGTAAAACAACTTATGGTAGAAAAATCAACATAGAATTTTCTGGCAACAGCTCTGGTGGACATTCCTGCAGTCAGCATGCCAATTGCATTCTCCCTCAAAACTTGAGACATCTGTTGCCATGTGTTGTGTGACAAAACTGCACATTTTAGAGTGGTCTTTTATTGTCCCCAACACAAGGTGCACCTGTGTAATGATCATGCTGTTTAATCAGCTTCTTGTTAGGTGGATGGATTATCTTGGCAAAGGAGAAATTCTCACTAACAGGGATGTAAACAAATATGTGCAAAAAAATAGAAAAGGGGTGTGGGGGTCTTTTGTTTCAGCTAATGAAACATGTGACCACCACTTTACATGTTGCGTATATATTTTTGTATAGGGTATATATATATACTGCTCAAAAAAATAAAGGGAACACTTAAACAACACATCCTAGATCTGAATGAAAGAAATAATCTTATTAAATACTTTTTTCTTTACATAGTTGAATGTGCTGACAACAAAATCACACAAAAATAATCAATGGAAATCCAATTTATCAACCCATGGAGGTCTGGATTTGGAGTCACCATCAAAATTAAAGTGGAAAACCACACTACAGGCTGATCCAACTTTGATGTAATGTCCTTAAAACAAGTCAAAATGAGGCTCAGTAGTGTGTGTGGCCTCCATGTGCCTGTATGACCTCCCTACAACGCCTGGGCATGCTCCTGATGAGGTGGCGGATGGTCTCCTGAGGGATCTCCTCCCAGACCTGGACTAAAGCATCCGCCAACTCCTGGACAGTCTGTGGTGCAACGTGGCGTTGGTGGATGGAGCGAGACATGATGTCCCAGATGTGCTCAATTGGATTCAGGTCTGGGGAACGGGTGGGCCAGTCCATAGCATCAATGCCTTCCTCTTGCAGGAACTGCTGACACACTCCAGCCACATGAGGTCTAGCATTGTCTTGCATTAGGAGGAACCCAGGGCCAACCACACCAGCATATGGTCTCACAAGGGGTCTGAGGATCTCATCTCGGTACCTAATGGCAGTCAGGCTACCTCTGGCGAGCACATGGAGGGCTGTGCGGCCCCCCAAAGAAATGCCACCCCACACCATGACTGACCCACCTCCAAACCGGTCATGCTGGAGGATGTTGCAGGCAGCAGAACGTTCTCCACAGTGTCTCCAGACTCTGTCACGTCTGTCACGTGCTCAGTGTGAACCTGCTTTAATCTGTGAAGAGCACAGGGCGCCAGTGGCGAATTTGCCAATCTTGGTGTTCTCTGGCAAATGCCAAACATCCTGCACGGTGTTGGGCTGTAAGCACAACCCCCACCTGTGGACGTCGGGCCCTCATACCACCCTCATGGAGTCTGTTTCTGACCGTTTGAGCAGACACATGCACATTTGTGGCCTGCTGGAGGTCATTTTGCAGGGCTCTGGCAGTGCTTCTCCTGCTCATCCTTGCACAAAGACGAAGGTAGCGGTCCTGCTGCTGGGTTGTTGCCCTCCTACGGCCTCCTCCACGTCTCCTGATGTACTGGCCTGGCTCCTGGTAGCGCCTCCATGCTCTGGACACTACGCTGACAGACACAGCAAACCTTCTTGCCACAGCTCGCATTGATGTGCCATCCTGGATGAGCTGCACTACCTGAGCCACTTGTGTGGGTTGTAGACTCCGTCTCATGCTACCACTAGAGTGAAAGCACCGCCAGCATTCAAAAGTGACCAAAACATCAGCCAGGAAGCATAGGAACTGAGAAGTGGTCTGTGGTCCCCACCTGCAGAACCACTCCTTTATTGGGGGTGTTACCCTAATTGCCTATAATTTCCACCTGTTGTCTATTCCATTTGCACAACAGCATGTGAAATATATTGTCAATCAGTGTTGCTTCCTAAGTGGACAGTTTGATTTCACAGAAGTGTGATTGACTTGGAGTTACATTGTGTTGTTTAAGTGTTCCCTTTATTTTTTTGAGCAGTATATATATATATATATATACAGTATATTTTCGATTGCTTGTGATTTTTGCAAGCTGATGTGCGTATGACAGTTGAATCCTGGATAATGCTGTTGTTTTGAGGATACATGAGAAGATGACTGCACATTTTGGGGAAAACACTCATTGGTATTTCAATCACAGAAAACTTTCGCTTAGACAGAACTTTGTGCTGAGAAGTTTTTGTGCTTTACAAACCTGACTCATGTAATGCCCCTGGACTTTTTGAAATTATTATCCCAATCACCGCCCTCACCATTCTTTCCTCAAACGCGTCATATCCACTTTGTTCTACTAAACCAGACAGTTACCCTGAGTGCAGCAATTCCCTCACTCTGAACAATAAAGCAATTACTTCTCTCAACAATTTTAATCTTCGCTGGATTTCATTGTGAGAAAAACCTAGCTATACCGAACACCCCATACATTTGTGCCGGTAAAAAGCTGCCAACAGTAAAGTAATTTCAACAGTTATCAATCACCAAACTTTAGGGTGCTGTGTAAAACTCCCTCTAGCCTATTTTGATAACTTGTAATTTTCTTATTCTGAAATCAAGGCACACCATCCTCGACGCTGATTGTCCGATGGGAATTAATCGAAGGTATGAGTTACATTATGAAGCAATACATCAGTCACAAATTACTCACTGTTCCCAACAGGAAACAAGCAAGTGGAAATGTAGGTACCTCCTATAACAGGAAGTGTGCTGCAGGTAATTGTGGGAAGTTTCAGTTCTGCTAGGAGACCACATCCATTTCTCTAGAAAGTACGGTGGAATTGAGAGTGCCCACCAATCACAGGATCCTAACATGAGATACACACACTAAAGCTGGAATGCATATTGTTGAATGGTACTGTAGAGTTGGAATAATGCGATCCCACTGAGCACAGATGTCAGTTCAACGTCTAGTTTTAATTTACATTTGATTGAGTTGTCAACTAATGTGAAATCAAAAAAGAATGTAACCCTGTTATTGGATTTGGGTAAAAAAAATAAAAAAATAAAAAATCCCTTATATCAATGACTTTTTTCAAATCCAATCAGTTTTCCATGTTGATTCAACATCATCACATATATTTTTGGGGCTGAAATGACATGGAAACAATGTTGATTGAAACAGTTTTTGCCCAGTGCGATGACTGTGGGAAATTCTACTCCCTAGACTTGACATAATGTTGTCAGTGAAAGTGTTACTGTATATTGGCATAACACCTAGCACAACATGCTATGGCAGCTTCTGACAAACAGGGGGTAGAGAAAACACATTGTATTCTTATGAAGAAATGGAAGTTGAGAAATATGACTATTTTTTACAAGTGCTCTTTTTTAGTATTCTCTGACCCTTTGGAACACTCTTCAGGGCCCCATTGTAACTTGATATGGAAAGAGTTATTGTATAGGACTTCCAAGTATCATTAGATGGTGAGGAGAGACAATGATATAGGGAGTACATCCATGGCAGGATAACACTGACAGTATTGGGATAAAAGCTCCACCCAGAAGTGCATTAGCAACATGAAGTCAGGCTCAGAACAAACTGACGTGTGAACAGCTAGTCACCCATAATAAACATTGTCAATTTACAGTCCCCCCCCCCCCCCCCATCGGAGTTGTGTTATTTTTCAGAACTTGGGTGACTTTTAGTTTGTCCCGACTAAAGTGGTGGTCGAGTGGGTCCAGTGACATCATACTCTACAAAAAGTTTAGAAACAGACTAGTTTTAAGAATGGATAAGCCATTTGAATAGGGCAACAAAGTCTAATTTCCACAATCAACATGAAAAACTATCCATTATTTAGAATGAAGTTGTTAATATAGTTTAGTCTGAGATAATGTTGTAATGAAGAAATCAAGCCATACTGTAGCTCAAAACACTCTATGAAGCCCAAAAAGTGAAAGGGTGTTGTCACCGACCTCAACACACGCAGGTCTGTTTGTGGATAACGCATAGATGGAGGCGAGAAAGTGTCAAAGTGCTATTTGATCACACAGTGAAAGCATGAACACACATCATGTCAAATCATATCAAAGGGCTAAAATAGGGTGATTAACACATGAACTAACGGAGACACAAGGAAGACACCAAGTAACACATTGAGAGTTGAGATCATTGACATTTGAGTCATAATTCACTAGATGCTGATAGTTGAGTTCCTGATCAAATGTACAATGTACGGGGTCATCTGTGTGGGATAGCCTGTGTTTACTATTTACCCTAGAGAGAGATTAATGAAGAATATTGTATTGTATTTGCTTGTATTGTTTTGTATTTTAAACAACTGTTAAAGTAAGTGCCTGGTTTATCCTCCCCACACCACATTATTTTAATTGAACTCTGGGAGAAGAATGAGAATGGAGAAATTGACTGCTGAATTAAAAAAGTAATCTTGTCTAGACAAGCGGTGTATTCCCTCGGCAGACCACGGGGGCTTTGTCTTTCAGGGGGTGTTTAGATGCTAAGTCAAGACATGGTAATGTGTGCGGCCCGAGCACAACTTTTCATTAAACCCTGGCCGCTCTTGTGTTTCTCCGGCGCTCGGTGCTCGCATCATCAGCGCGAGACTGCCCATAGTCTGATCTCCGGGATAATTTGTTGGGTTCCCTCCATGGGATTATTGATCCCGGTGTGATGAAAGAGAGTGCCCTACAATAGTAGTCCAATTATGGGTAGAAGACCCAAGTAAAGCCAGATAGTTTGTTTTTGATCATTGTGGCAAGTATATTATAAGCATTTTGCCATTCGTCAGCAGTCATAAATATCTCCACGGCTAAAGGAGATGTAATCATTCAGCGACAGACACCTACTGCTATCATAAGGAATGTGAATATATCATAGATATTTGAGTGAATCCCATATAGAGCTTCATATGTAAACTGCAAAAGTAATGATCAATTAGCAAAGCCAATTATTGTGTTGTACCAGAATTAGCAGATGGTAATAGATGCAGAATGTGGAGTAATGAATTGTTATTGATAATTTACTACGGTTAATGTGTTGTTAATTGATGATGCGGTAAGGTTAATGTGTTGTTAATTGATGATGCAGTAAGGGTAATGTGTTGCTAATTGATGATGCAGTAAGGTTAATGTGTTGTTAGTTGACCATGTAGTAGGGTTCATGTGTTGTTATTGATCATTTAGTGAGGATAATGTGCTGTTCATACAGAGAATGGCCATCGTAGTCTGTCCAAGCCCCTGGCCGATGTATTATGAGACACGGTAAGGCAGAGATGGAGAGAGGGGGAGGGGTAGATGATGCATTTCTGATAGATACCTATTATTCGCTCTGGCAGTCCTTCTGATACAAATGACAGACCTGACATGAAATGACTGCTGTACAACATAAAGGTGTTTCCCTTTCAACCTGAGTGTGTTGTCTTATGTTTGTACGTGTTTGTAGTGTGTGTGTGGGGAAATGGTGTTTGTTTGTTTGGCCATTGTGTGTGTGATCTATCTCATATATTTGCTCAGCCGACCAGTGACTCACCCCACCAGGGTACTTCACAGAGTTGAGAGATAGGGCTGCATCATTTCGGCAGCCATTTCATCAGAAGAGCTTGGTGCAGGGGACTTCACTGTGTAATGACACATACACTGGGGGAAAACACTAGCTAGCTACCAAAAAACCCTGTCTCTATGGTGATGCCATGCTGGGCCGCCAGGGCTTCTGAAGGCTCCTGAATAATGATGAAACTGAGACATATGTAGGATTGTGCATTCAATGTTTTTACAACCTATCTAACTGGAAGACATGGTAAAATAACTATTTTCTGCGTGAACCATATAGACACAGAGTAGAGTGAAAAGTGCATTGTACACTCTAAACATGAAGGGGTTGAATCATCAAGATGTCCACATGAAAGGTAAAAACATATAGAGTAGTAATTTAGGATCGCATTACACAGAGAGCAGATAGGGAGCTTTTTGGCTCTATAACAAATAACGAACAGAAAAAACGTATACATGATCAAATACAAATCTTAGAATCAACTATTAAAGACTAGCACAAACCACTGGATACTCCAATTACATTGAATGAACTACACGACAAAATACAATCCCTCCAACCCAAAAAGGCCTGTGTGGTCGATGCGATCCTTGTCACGATTCTCTAAGACAGAACCCAGAAGCAGACCAGGACAAGGTGAGTAAAATGAAAGTGAGTATTTATTGGTAGTCTTGATGTGTATATTGAGTAATCCAGGAGACGGAGCGGCAGCGGAGGTGAGTTGATGAGAGTAAATGGGTTGATCCATTGAAGTCACTGAATCCACCGACGGCCAGGCAAGGGAGTTGAATGTTCCGGGAGAATGACTGTAGACAGAGTAAACGGGAGTGAGTAACCGGCAACAAGTACAGAATAACAAAACAAACTCAGGAAACATGAGGCTGATACACTGGCACAACATACTGTTCGTTGCTAATGATCCGGCAGGGAATGGATGTCAGCTCAGGGCTTAAGAAGAGGTGATGATCAGGACCAGGTGTGCAGAAGGTTGATGAGATGCAGGTGCGGGTAATACTAGATCTCCCGCCTAACTTCGTTGCCTAGCAACCAGACAGGGTGCGTTCAGGTACCTTAGACAACACTCCAAACACAAAACAGTCAGCTCAGGCAGAAACAGACTCAGGAAGCGGGATTCCTGACAATCCTAAATTAAATTATAAAATGTACAGACAACAAAATCCAGATTTTCAGACAAATTCCAAATTCCAAATTTCAGATTACACAGACCCACAAAGAATTAGAAAATAAATCCAATTTTGATAAACTCCGATATCTATTCGGTGAAATACCACAGTGTGCAATCACAGCAGCAATATGTGTGACCTGTTGCCACAAGAAAAGGGCAACCAGTGAAGAACAAACAAAATTGTATATACAACCTATATTTATGTTAATTTATTTTCCCTCTAGTAATTTAACTATTTGCTAATAATTACAACACTGTATATAGATATAATATGACATTTGAAATGTCTTTATTCGTTTGGAGCTTTTGTGAGTGTAATGTTTACTGTTCATTTTTTTTATTGTTTATTTCACTTTTGTTTATCTATTTCATTTGCTTTGGCAATGTAAACATATGTTTCCCATGCCAATAAAGCCCCTTCAATTGATATTGAATTGAGAGAGAAAGAGAGCGAGAGAGAACAAAGGGAAAGACTATAAGGAAAGAGACGGCGAGAGAGAGAGAGAATGGTGGGGGAGAGGTGGGGGAGAGGGGTGGGAGAGCGAAAGAGGGAGAGAGATTAAGAGGGAGACAGTGAGAGAGTTCATCAAATAACCCACCCCACAAAAGTTTGGACACACCTACTCATTCAAGGGTTTTTATTTACATTGTAGAATAATAGTGAAGACATCAAAACCATGAAAACTATGAAATAACACATCTGGAATCATGTTGTAACCAAAAAAGTAGCCACCCTTTGCCTTGAAGACAGCTTTGCACACTCTTGGTGTTCTCTCAACCAGCTTCACCCTGGAATGCTTTTCCAACAGTCTTGAAGGACTTCCCACATATGCTGAGGACTTGTTGGCTGCTTTTCCTTCACTCTGCGGTCCAACTCATCCCAAACCATATCAATTGGGTTGAGGTCGGCTGATTGTGGAGACCAGGTCATCTGATGCAGCAGTCCATCAATCTCCTTGGTCAAATAGCCCTTACACAGCCTGGATGTGTGTTGGGTCATTGTCCTCTTGAAAAACAAATGATAGTTCCACTTAGCAGAAACCAGATGAGATGGCATATCACTGCGGAATGCTGTGGTAGCCATGCTGGTTACGGGTGCCTTAAATACTAAATAAATCACAGACAGTGTCACTACCAAAGCACCCCCACACCATCACACCTCCTCCTCCATGCTTCACAGTGTGAACCACAATGCGGAGATCATCCGTTCACCTACTCTGCGTCTCACAAAGACATGCCGGTTGGAACCAAAAATCTCAAATTTGGACTCATCAGACTCAAAGGACAGATTTCCTCCGGTCTAATGTTCATTGCTCATGTTTCTTGGCCCAAGCACGTCTCTTCTTATTATTGGTGTCCTTTGGTAGTGATTTCTTTGCAACAATTCGTCCATGAAAATCTGATTCATGCAGTCTCTAGGTCACCAGGCTGCTGATTATTATGCACACCTGTCACCATCATCACGTACACCAGTGCTTCATGACACTGACCTGGACTCCATCACCTCCTTGATTACCTTCCCTATATTTGTCACTCCCCTCGGGTTCTTTCCTCAGGTGGTTATTGACTCTGTTCCATGTTAGTACATTGTTGATGTTCCTTGTTTTCTGTTCTGTTTATTTATTAAACACTCACTCCCTGTACTTGCTTCCTGACTCTCAGTGCAATCGTTACAGAGTAACACCTCACGAAAGGGAGTGTTTTTGTGTTGGAGGTGACGTCGGGTCTGGGTTCTGCTGCCGGAGCAACCGAGGATGCCTCAACCGACACATCAGGCTTTCACGCCTCAGCCGGTACATTGGGGTGTCAAGACTCAGTTGGTGAGTCAAGCGTCTGTTGTCGAGTCTACCAAGGATGCCTCAGCTAGCTCGTCAGCCTTTCATGCCTTAGCTAGCTCGTCAGGTTCTCAAGACTTGGTGGGCTCGGCATGCTCCCATACCACAGCTGGCTCGGCAGGCTCGGCACTTCAGGCTGCTCGTCAGGTTCCTGTGCCTCAACGGAGGCGACAGGTCCACTCCTGATCCCCAGGATCATCCCTTTGGTCGGCGTGCTGTGGCTGGAGTCGCGCGTCAGAGAGGGGGTACTGTTTCGTCTGCTCCTTCTTCGGCGCTCTAGGTTGCCGGGCTCCCATGCCCCAGCCGGCTCGACAGGTTCTTTTAACAAGGCGCACCTGTTGATTGAAATGTGTTCCAGGTGACTACATGAAGCTGGTTGAGAGAATGCCAAGAGTGTGCAAATCTGTCATCTGTCAAGGCAAAGGGTGGCTACTTTGAAGAATCTCAAATATTAACTATATTTTGATTTGTTTAACACTTTTTTTTTGGTTACTACATGATTCCATATGTGTTATTTCATAGTGTTGATGTCTTCACTATTATTCTACAATGTAGAAAATAGTAAAAAATAAAGAAACCCTTGAATGAGTAGGTGTGTCCAAACTTTTTATTGGTGCTGTAAATAAATAAACCTACCATTAAAATTATAGACTGATCATTTCTTTGTCAGTGGGCAAACGTACAAAATCAGCAGGGGATCAAATACTTTTTCCCCCCACTGTATATTTATTTCTCAACTTTCCTAATATTAAGGACATTGCTTATCTTTACAACAGGAGCATAGTCTACCTGGCTGGCATTAAAATGAATAATGGGGAAAGCATCCTACATTCGCTATTTAAATGCATAGACGACATGTCTTTTTTTCCGCTGCCACTGTTTAGAGACAGGTGCATGATAATGGTCCATTATAAATCAAATTTCACACCTATATTATTTAGTAAGACAAGACTAAATCAAGAATAGTCTGATGGGTGACAATATTAGCCTATCACTTGAACGATATATTATTACTTGTGAATGATTCCCAACTTGTGCAGTAAGGCAAGAAACAGCTCATGCCTTTTTTTGTGACATTTTCTAATCATAGTCGCACACCTGATTTAGCCTAGCCCATAGGCCTATATGTTTTGATAAGGTTTGTATGACAATTCAAGTGGCAAAAGAATTTCTTACGGGTAAGAACATTAATGAGCTTCTCAACTGGTGTAGGGCCTATCTGGCATAGGCGGCGAGTGAGTTTCAAGTTTGGGGAAGATAATTTTCACCATAAAAATGCATCTTTATAATAAAGTATTTCATGCTAAATCACATTTATGGTTACTTTTGAGAATGGTGTTTTCCCTTTAATTGATTGCATTTTTTTAATTTTGCGCTTATAGCCTGCTGTTGTTACTTGTCACATGCGCCAAATACAACAGGTGTTGACCTTACAGTGAAATGATTACTTAAAAGCCCTTAACCAACAATGCAGTTTTAAGAAAAATAAGTATTAAGTAAAAAATAGATAAGTAAAACTTTTAAATAACAAATAGTTAAAGACCAGCAGTAAAATAACAATAGCGAGGCTATATACTGGAGGGGGGATGTGAATAGTCTGGGTAGCCATTTGATTAGCTGTTCAGGAGTCTTATGGCTTGGGGGTAGAAGCTGTTAAGAAGCCTTTTGGACCTAGACTTGGCGCTCTGGTACCGCTTGCCATGCGGTAGCAGAGAGAACAGTCTATGACTAGGGTGGCTGGAGTCGTTGACAATTTTTAAGGGCCTTCCTCTGACACAGCCTGGTACAGAGGTCCTGGATGGCAGGAAGCTTGGCCCCAGTGATGTACTGTTCCGTACGCACTACCCTCTGTAGTGCCTTGCGGTCGAAGGCCGAGCAGTTGCCATACCAGGCAGTGATGCAACCAGTCAGGATGCTCTCGATGGTGCAAGCTGTAGAACATTTTGAGGATCTGAGGCCTACCACTGTTGTGTCGTCGGCAAACTTGATGATGGTGTTGGAGTCGTGCCTGGCCATGCAGTCATGGGTAAACAGGGAGTACAGGAGGGGACTGAGCACGCACCCAAAAGGTGCCCCCATGTTGAGGATCAGCGTGGTGGATGTGTTGTTACCTACCCTTACCACCTGGGGGCGCCCCGTCAGGAAGTCCAGGATCCAGTTGCAGAGGGTTGTGTTTAGTCCCAGCATCCTTAGCTTAGTGATGAGCTTTGAGGGCACTATGGTGTTGAATGCTGAGCTGTAGTCAATGGTCACGTAGGTGTTCCTTTTGTCCAGGTGGGAAAGGGCAGAGTGGAGTGCAATAGAGATTGCATCATCTGTGGATCTGTTGGGGCTGTATGCAAATTGGAGTGTGTCTAGGGTTTCTGGGATAATGGTGTTGATGTGTGCCATGACCAGCCTTTCAAAGCACTTCATGGCTACAGAGGTGAGTGCTATGGGTCGGTTGTCATTTAGGCAGGTTACCTTAGTGTTCTTGGGCACAGGGACTATGGTGGTCTGCCTGAAACATGTTGGTATTAGAGACAGGTTGAAAATGTCAGTGAAGACAGTTGCCAGTTGGTCAGCACATGCTCGGAATACATGTCTCGGTAATCTGTCTGGCCCAGCGGCCTTTTGAATGTTGACTTCTTTAAAGGTCTTACTCACATCGGCTACAGAGATCGTGATAACACAGTCGTTCGGAACAGCTGATGCTCTCATGCATGTTTCAGTGTTACTTGCCTCGACGTGAGCATAGAAATAATTTAGCTCATCTGTTAGGCTCATATTACTGGGCAGATTGCTGTTGTGCTTCCCTTTGTAGTCTGTAATAGTTTGCAAGCCTTGCCACATCTGATGAGCATCGGAGCCGGTATAGTACCATTCAATCTAAATCCTGTATTGACGCTTTGCCTGTTTCATGGTTCGTCTGAGGGCATAGCGGGATTTCTTATAAGCGTCAAGTTTAGTCCAGCTCCTTGAAAGCGGCAGCTCTACCCTTTAGCTCAGTGCGGATGTTGCCTGTAATCCGTGGCTTCTGGTTGGGGTATGTACATATGGTCACTGTGGGGACGACATCATTGATGCACTTATTGATGAAGCCAGTGACTGATGTGGTGTACTCCTCAATGCCTTACGAAAATTCCCAGAACATTTTCTAGTCTGTGCTAGCAAAACAGTCCTGTAGCTTAGCATCTGCATCCTCTAACTACTTCTTTACTGACTGAGTCACTGGTGCTTCCTGCTTTAGTTTTTGCTTATAAGCAGAAATCTGGAGGATTGAATTATGGTCAGATTTGCCAAATGGAGGGAGAGGGAGAGCTTTGTATATGTCTTTGTGTGGATTAAAGGTGGTTTAGAGTTTTTTCCCTCTAGTTGCACATTTAACATGCTAATTGAAATTCGGTAAAACGGATTTAAGTTTCCCTGCATTAAAGTCCCCAGCCTCTGGATTTAGCATTTTCCTGTTTGTTTATGGCCTTATACAGCTCATTGAGTACGGACTTAGTGCCGGCATCGGTTTGTTGTGGTAAAGTGACAAACAATATAGCTGAAATGTAATGGGCGTCATATAAAGGGGACCAAGGCGCAGCGTGTTGAGTGCTCATCTTGAAGTTTAATGAAAAATCGAACACTTTACAAAATAAACAAAATGACAGCCGACAGTTCTGTCAGGTACTTAAACGAAACAGAAAACAACTACCCACGAAAACAAAGGGAAAAACAGGCTGCCTAAGTATGGCTTCCAATCAGAAACAATGATAGACAGCTGCCTCTGATTGGAAACCATACCCGGCCAAAACATAGAAAAACAAAACATAGAATGCCCACCCACCTATCACACCCTGACCTAACTAAACAGAGAAAGCACAGCTTTCCTAGGTCAGAGCGTGACATGGAAACTCTCTTGGTAAATAGTGTGGTCTACAGCTTATCATGAAATACTCTACCTCAGGTGAGCAAAACCGCGAGACTTCCTTAATATTAGATTTCGTGCAACAGCTGTTGTTTAGAAATATTCACAGACCACCACACCTTGTCTTACCGGAGGCAGCTGTTCTATCTTGCCCGACGTAGCATAAATCCAGTCAGCTGTATTTTATTAATGTCGTTGTTCAGCCACGACTCGGTGAAGCATAAGATATTACAGTTTTTAATGTCCCGTTGGTAGGATATTCGTGATCGTAGCTCGTCTGTTCCTTGATCTGGTCCCAAACCAACACATATAGACATGGTGTTCCTCAGTCACACACAGACAGACGGACGGATGGACAGACAAACAGGTGTGATATTTATAATACAAGTCAGGTGGGGTAGAGTTCTATCTTTGCTGATGGAGGTGTTGGTGTGTCACGTCTACCTGTGCATGTCTATATCCTATTAGCCCAGAAGTGAAACAACAGGAGACTCACTGACTTATTTCCTGTAGCAGCTTTTGGCCTAACAGGAAGATGCTTAATTCGCTGGCACATGCAAATGGCTGCCCGGCTGCCACCTATCACAATGAATAACCTCAATCCCTAACTGGCCTCGTCCGTCCGCCCATACTGTATGTTCCCCTTCACAAGTCATTATATGCAGGGGAAACATCTACCACATCGGCAAAATAATGGGCCTCCTTGCACACCACTCGGCAGAGATGAAATTAGTAATCTAGGACAAAAATTAAAAATGTATTTCCTTCGAACAGCATTCTGAGAGATGAGCAAGTCGGGCTGGATTGTCTTAGTGCAACAGTGCCATTTGTAAACTCTGGCATGAATTATTAACAGAGAGACATTGCACATAGTATGGAATAGTGCATAGCACAATTGTCTATGAGGTCATAGTTTATAATTGAAATAATAACAGAGTACGCTATGAACCCGCATTACCATCATGCATTTCTGAAAATTAAGGTTATTCATGTTGGAAATTACTTCTCTATTTTATTCAGATAACAGACCAAAGCAGGGTGAAATACTGTATACTGTACGCAACGTATGCGATTATTTTACCCTCCATTGTAATCACTGTTATCTTGATGTAATCACTGGCAACAAAAAATATACAACATGAAACAAACTTCTTGACGTAAAACTCTACCAGACTCACCATAGATGGGACGTTAACATACGGTTTCAGAAAGGCAATGTGCTGCCTCTGCATTCCTGACCATATGTATGGCATTGTGTAGACGAATTGCCAGCAAATTGGCTATAGTGGCCATATGCCACCAAGTTATAGTGCTGTTTTTTCATCCCAGAAGCAGTCATTTAGATGCAGCTGTATCATTTACATATCGGCATGTCAGACAAATTGTTAATTACATCTGTTTTGGGACTTGAGCTCGTACATCAAATTCACTGCATCTTTCTCTGCTGGGACTGTAACGTTAGACTCAATTTTCAATGAATAGGGCAAGGCAATGGAGTTTGCTGGTTGGGGTTTGCTGAGAACAATCAGTTGCTCAATGTACAGAATCAAAATGTACTAAATTATGTATGGATTTACAGTAAAGTAGCATAGATCTGATTTTCATATGTTACAAACGCTATCTCTATAACGACACAGAGAATGTTGAGATTTAAATGTTCAAATTTAAACTAACAAACACGACACTGGATAAAGGTGAAATATAGAGGGAGTTATAGTAATAACAAGACACTGTAGGCCTATTGTCTTTCTTCCTCCCTTTCGTTCTTTTTTGTCTTTTACACAAAAGCCCTTTGACCCCATCTCTTTCCGGTAGTGGTAGTACCATCTCTCTCTCCATTGGTATTCAGGCACGGTTTGATGAACCTGAGAGAGGAACACTGGCAACACTACTCTCATACCTCCCTATTAAAATGCAGACAAAGTGCAGGCCGTAAAAACTGCCCCAATCATATCTAATCCATTACGCACAAGTGAAAAAAACGCACAAATAGCCCTTTATTGCCGCCCGAGAATATCTGATATAAAATTTACACATTAATATTTAAATCATTCGCACATGAATCGGCCATTAAATTGTGCTCTGTGCCGTTTACAAGGACCTGCAAGTCGTGTTCTTACGAGAGGCACAAAGAGATAATGACAGTCGACAGGTCAGGATTTTATGTTGTATAACTCCGGAACTAGATTTTAAAAAGGACATTCAGAGTTTTTCAATTCGTAATCAATGTTTTTCTTTTCACTCAAAAATAGATCCCCCCCCTCTCTATTGATTCAAGCATGATTAAAAATGGATTGGCACTTAAGTCCGGTGTCTGGGGCTGTAGACTCGCTATGGCGTCTCAGAAGTTGTTTTTTTACCTTGGAGTATTATCTGCAATAAAAGTAGATTGCTCAGGAGCTGGCCAGGAGCCTCCGAGGGCCAGGAGCCTCCGAGGGCCAAAGGTCCAGTTCATAGAGGAAGAGCAAAGGAAAATAAGCAATTTATCTCTGAAAAAACATACCAAGGCACCAGCCCAGAAAAACAACCACTGAGCCTTCATCTTATAGTTTCTACACTGGTGTCAGAAAGTCTCTGTTGTAGTGTGTGTTTGTGTGTGACAATATTAAAGAGATAGTTCAGCACTCAAATGTCAGATAACATTTGTTTTCAAAATTGCAGTCTAATGGCCTCAGTCCCAAATGATGTGAAAGATTGTTATCATTGCTACAGCAGCAATAAGGTTGGCCAGAGAAAATGTAATCGCAGAGGTCATGCATAGGGTGTTGCATGTGGGTGGTATGCGTTTTGTCCTCGGGGCATGGGGTCGCAGGGGTGTGTGTGTGTCTGTGGCTGTGTGTGTGAGTGAGTGTGTTGCCCAGGGCAGAGGTTGTATGAGGTGTCATGGGAAAGCTGCAGTGTGTGACAGTTCAGCATGACTAGGAGCCAGCAGGGTTCACACACACTCACACTACCGGGAAGGTTAGACACAGGGTGTTGACCTAAGGACAACATGGGGTAACTACTGCGTAAGGTTAAAGATTAAGTTATCACTAACAACGCTGTGCCTGTGAAGGTTATCCACACAGTTGTCACCAAGTATCATCTGTCTGTCTGTCTGTCTGTCTGTCTGTCTGTCTGTCTGTCTGTCTGTCTGTCTGTCTGTCTGTCTGTCTGTCTGTCTGTCTGTCTGTCTGTCTGTCTGTCTGTCTGTCTGTCTGTCTGTCTGTCTGTCTGTCTGTCTGTCTGTCTGTCTGTCTGTCTGTCTGTCTGTCTGTCTGTCTGTCTGTCTGTGTGCATGTGTGTATATGTATGGCTGCATATGTGTGTGTGTGCATATTATGTGTGTGTGTGTGTGCATAGTTTTTTGTTTGTCTGTATGTATGTATGTCTGTGTGTGGGGCAGAAGGCACGGGCCTTTATGAAAGCAATGAGAGTCATCTACCCACCAGCCCAGTGCATTAGCCTGACATTAACAGAGTGCCACTAAGATTACTGGACACGTCTCTACTGACATACATTCAGACAGGGCTTCTCATGGCCCAGGGCGTCGCATAACATACTGTAGCCTAGTCTCGTGAGAGGGCGGAAGGGTGGAAAGTGTGTAGAAACCCTTGGAGCGAAACAGAGGGACAACAATGAACTCATCCGCAGGAGCTGTCATAGCCCCAAAGTGATGGACAACCCTCACAGCCGTCTCTTTACTTCATCAGAGGTCAGACTCACACTTTCACTGAAACCACATTCAACGTTCAACTGGAATAAACTGGATCTTATCATACAGATCTCCATACACGTTTTCTGATCTTTGCAAATTATGTTTAACAAGATCATCCAATACATTAGTAGACTTACAGGGACAACGTGAACAAAAGTTATCCAAAGTTGTTATGGACTTTCTTGGACATATACCTGTGTCAGTGAAGCAGAAAGCTCATGTATCTCACCGCACAGCTCTACAGCAATGCTAACTAGGCCCAGACCCAGGCCACTTGTCTCTGAAGAGGCAGGCTGGTGTTGTTGGAGTCTGGGTCTGGACTCAGGAACATGAGGGGAGCTGACACTCTGCAGAAGGGGAGACACACTGTGATGCCTGGCTGCCTGGGCCATGTCTCCTGATAGCTACTAGACATGGAGAGGAGGAGTGTGTAGGGGTGGAGGGTGTGTGTGTGCATGTGTGCGTGCGTGCATGTGTGTGAGACAGGGAGACAGGGAGAGAGAGACAGGGAGAGAGAGAGAGAGAGAGAGAGAGAGAGAGAGAGAGAGAGAGAGAGAGAGAGAGAGAGAGAGAGAGAGAGAGAGAGAGTGCAAAGGAGAGAGAGTCTATATTTCTTTTTAAGAAGCAGCTCATTCTCAGTCTGCCCACCATACACACT
This sequence comes from Salmo salar, assembly GCF_965601325.2. Taxonomy (NCBI): domain Eukaryota; kingdom Metazoa; phylum Chordata; class Actinopteri; order Salmoniformes; family Salmonidae; genus Salmo; species Salmo salar. The sequence goes on from NC_138309.1 coordinate 12,406,095, forward strand.
TATGCAAAGCAGAGAAATCCCTTATCTCGGAGCTGGTTCAAGGTCTGCTGCTGTTGATGACAGTTGATGACAATCCCTCAGAGACCGGGAGAATATCACCTGTGACTGTAAGAGTAAGGAAGTGAGAGAGAGGAGTTGGATGACTGAAGAAACCTACCAAGGCAACATTACTTTTTTAGAATCCAGGAATGGATTTTTCCATTGATTGGTGTACATAATAAGTCAGTTAATCACTGTGGTAATCAGACATGCTGGCACTCTCGTACTTAATTCATGTGTGTGTGTTTGAAAGAGTGTATGTATGTGTGTGTGTGTGTGTGTGTGTGTGTGTGTGTGTGTGTGTGTGTGTGTGTGTGTGTGTGTGTGTGTGTGTGTGTGTGTGTGTGTGTGCGTAAATGCTTGCGTGAGTACGTGCTCAATGTGTATGCGAGCATGTAAGTGGGTGTTTGTGTGCGTGCGCACTGTTGCCCTCATGACCACAAACTAATTCCAGTCAGTTAGTCTTCAGTGCCTTCCCCCTGGTAATCCTATGAGTGTGTTTAAAAATCCAACACATCCTGAATAAAATAATAACACAGAGCTATAGGGAATCAGCAGGTGTCAATCCTAAAACAATTACAAATGAACGATCAGTGCCTTTTACCCACCCAAACCCCAGCCCTGCAGAAACACACACAACGTTATGGACCAGACTACTGTACAGCTCTCCCTATATGCCATGCAGTGGACTGAAATATACATGGTAATTTAGCATGGCTGTCGAGAGCATTTCCCCTGCATTATGCTTGAGCAATATCATTTGTAAGATTTCATAGAGCAGAAGGAATCGATGTGCTTTAGTTGGCAAGGTCTGACAATGTATTCTCAAGGTTTGGGTAAAGAATTGAGCGAATGTGAGAAAAATGTTAATTAAAGTGAAGCCTTGCCAAACCTTCCCTTTGAGGACATAATCAAACTCACAGGGTCGATATTAGTGTTTGGAGTAAAAGTGGAACCTCAACTTTATTCACTTCTATTGTTACATTGTTAATGCTGTGTGTTAAATTACCAAGAATGAAGAGGGCCTGGAAGGATGTACAGTGCATTCAGAAATAGTTCGGACCCATTGACTTTTTCCACATTTTGTTACGTTACAGCCTTATTCTAAAACTGTTTAATTAAAAAATGTTCCTCATCAATCTACACACAATACCCCATAATGACAAAGCGAAAACGGTTGGAATCAAATTTGTACTCATCAGACCAAAGGATGGATTTCCACCGGTCTAATGTCCATTGCTCGTGTTTCTTGGCCCAAACAAGTCTTTTCTTATTATTGATGTCCTTTAGTAGTGGTTTCTTTGCAGCAATTCAACCATGAAGGCTTGATTCACGCAATGTCCTCGGAACAGTTGATGTTGAGATGTGTCTGTTACTTGAACTCTGTGAAGCATTTATTTGGGTTGCAATCTGAGGTGCAGTTAACTCTAATGAACTTAACCTCTGCAGCAGAGGTAACTCTGGTTCTTACTTTTCTGAGGCAGTCCTCATGAGAGCCAGTTTCATCATTGCGCTTGATGGTTTTTGCGACTGCATTTGAAGAAACTTTCAAAGTTCTTGAAATTTTACGAATTGACTGACCTTCATGTCTTAAAGCAATGATGGACTGTTGTTTCTCTTTGATTATTTGAGCTGTTCTTGCCATAATATGGACTTGGTCTTTTACCAAATAGAGCTATGTTCTGTATACCACCCCTACCATGTCACAACACAACTGATTGGTCCAAACGCATTAAGAAGGAAAGAAATTCATAAAATTAACTTTTAACAAGGCACACCTGTTAATTGAAATGCATTCCAGGTGACTACCTCATGATTGAAACGCATTCCAGGTGACTACCTCATGAAGCTGGTTGAGAGAATGCAAAGAGTGTTCAAAGCTGTCAATTAACACTTTTATGGTTACTTCCTGCAGTCCTATTATTTCGTAGTTTTGATGTCTTCACTGTTATTCTACAATGTAGAAAATAGTAAAAATAAAAATAAACCTGAATGAGTAGGTGTGTCCAAACTTTCGACTGCTAGTGTATGTAAATATGATATTTCAGGTTTTTTAAAATACAGTTTACATACACCTTAGCCAAGTCGGAAGTTTACATACACCTTAGCTAATTACATTTAAACTCAGTTTTTCACAATTCCTGACATTTAATCCAAGTACAAATTCCCTGTCTTTGGTCAGTTAGGATCCCCACTTTATTTTAAGAATGTGAAATGTCAGAATAATGGTAGAAAGTGATTTATTTCAGCTTTTATTTCTTTCATCACATGCCCAGCGTGTCAGAAGTTTACATACACTCAATTAGTATTTGGTAGCATTAACTTTAAATTGTTTAACTTGGGTCAAACGTTTCGGGTAGCCTTCCACAAGCTTCCCACAATAAGTTGGGTGAATTTTGGCCCATTCCTCCTGACAGAGCTGGTGTAACTGAGTCAGGTTTGTAGGCCTCCTTGCTTGCACACGCTTTTTCAGTTCTGCCCACACATTTTCTATAGGATTGAGGTCAGGGCTTTAGGATGGCCACTCCAATATCTTGACTTTGTTGTCCTTAAGCCATTTTGCCACAACTTTGGAAGTATGCTTGGGGTCATTGTCCATTTGGAAGAACCATTTGCGACTGACTGATGTCTTGAGATGTTGCTTCAATATATACACATAATTGTCCTGCCTCATGATGTCATCTATTTTGAGAAGTGCACCAGTCCCTCCTGCAGCAAAGCACCCCCACAACATGATGCTGCCACCCTTGTGCTTCACGGTTGGGATGGTGTTGTTCGGCTTGCAAGCCTCCCACTTTTTGGTCATTATTGTCATTATGGCCAAACAGTTCTATTTTTGTTTCATCAGACCAGAGGACATTTCTCCAAAACTGCCATCTTTGTCCCCATGTGCAGTTGCAAACCGTAGTCTGGCTTTTTTATGGTGGTTTTGGAGCAGTGACTTCTTCCTTGCTGAGCGGCCTTTCAGATTATGTCGATACAGGACTTGTTTTACTGTGGATATCGATAATTTTGAACATGTTTCCTCCAACATCTTCACAAGGTCCTTTGCTGTTGTTCTGGGATTGATTTGCACTTTTCGCACCAAAGTACGTTCATCTCTAGGAGACAAAACACGTCTCCTTCCTGAACGGTATGATGGCTGCGTGGTCCCATGGTGTTTATATTTGCGTACTATTGTTTGTTCAGAAGAACAAGTTGCCTTCAGGCATTTGGAAATTGCTCCCAAGGATGAACCAGACTTGTGGAGGTCTCCAATTTTTTTCTGAGGTCTTGGCTGATTTCTTTTGACTTTCCCATGATGTCAAGCAAAGAGGCACTGAGTTTGAAGGTAGGCCTTGCAATACATCCACAGGTACACATCCAATTGACTCAAATCATGTCAATTGGCCTAACAGAAGCTTATAAAGCCATGACATCATTTTCTGGAACTTTCCAAGTTGTTTAAAGGAACAGTCAACTTAGTGTATGTAAACTTCTGACCCACTGGAATTGTGATATTGTAAAGTGGTTGTTCCACTGGATATCATAAGGTGAATGCACCAATTTGTAAGTTGCTCTGGATAAGAGCGTCTGCTAAATGACTTAAATGTAAAATGTGAAATATGATACAGTGAATAATAAGGGAAATAATGTAAACAATTGTTGGAAAAAAGTACTTGTAGATGTCCTAACCGACTTGCCAAATCTATAGTTTGTTAACAAGAAATGTGTGTTGTGGTTGAAAAACGAGTTTTAAGGGATCCAACCTAATTGTATGTAAACTTCCGACTTCAACTGTATATACACATTTGCCAAAAATGTCTAAAAAACTATTTTTGCTTTGTCATTAGGTGGTACTGTGTGTAGATTGATGTAGATTGAGAAAAAAACAATTTAATCCATTTTAGAAAAAGACTGTAATGTAACAAAATGTGGAAAAAAGTCAAGGGGTCTGAATAATTTCAGAATCAAATCAAATCAAATAAATAAAATGTTATTTGTCACATGCGCCGAATACAACAGTGAAATGCTTACTTACAAGCCCTTAACCAACAACGCTTCAAGAAGTTTTAAGAAAAATAATGTATAAGTAAAAAATAGGATTAAAAAGTAACAAATAATTAAAGAGCAGCAGTAAAATAACAATAGTGAGGCTATGTACATGGGGTACCGATACAGAGTCAATGTGCGGGAGCACCGGTTAGTCGAGGTAATTGAGGTATTATGTACATGTAGGCAGAGGTAAAGTGACTATGCATAGACAACAAACAGAGAGTAGCAGCAGCGTAAAAGAGGGGTCTGGATAGCCCTTTGATTAGCTGTTCAGGAGTCTAATAGCTTGGGGGTAGAAGCTGTTAAGAAGCCTTTTGGACCTAGACTTGGCGCTCCGGTACCGCTTGCTGTGCGGTAGCAGAGAGAACAGTCTATGTGTCTAGGGTGACTGGAGTCTTTGACAATTTTTAGGGCCTTCCTTCCTCCGCCTGGTACAGAGGTCCTGGATGGCAGGAAGCTTGGCCCCAGTGATGTACTGGGCCATGTGCAGTACCCTCTGTAGTGCCTTGCGGTCGGAGGCCGAGCAGTTGCCATACCAGGCAGTGATGCAACCAGTCAGGATGCTCTCAATGGTGCAGCTGTAGAACCTTTTGAGGGTCTGAGGACCCATGCCAAAACTTTTCAGTCTCCTGAGGGGGAATAGGCTTTGTCATGCCCTCTTCACGACTATCTCAGTGGGTTTGGACCATGATAGTTTGTGGACACCAAGGAATTTGAAGCTCTCAACGTGCTCCACTACAGCCCCGTAGATGATAAAGGGGCGTGCTCGGTCCTCCTTTTCCTGTAGTCCACAATCATCTCCTTTGTCTTGATCAAGTTGAGATAGAGGTTGTTGTCCTGGCACCACATGGCCAGGTCTCTGACCTCCTCCCAAAAGGCTGTCTCATCATTGTCGGTGATCAGGCCTACCAGTGTTGTGTCATCGGCAAACTTGATGATAGTGTTGGAGTCGTTTCTGGCAGTGCAGTCATGATTGAACAGGGAGTACAGGAGGGGACTGAGCATGCCCACCTGAGGGGCCCCTGTGTTGACGATCAGCGTGGCGGACGTGTTGTTACCTACACTTACCAACTGGTGGCAGCCCGTCAGGAAGACCAGGATCCATTTGCAGAGGGTGGTGTTTAGCCCCAGGGTTCTTAGCTTAGTGATGTGCTTTGAGGACACTATGGTGTTGAATGCTGAGCTGTAGTCAATGAATAGCATTCTCACATAGGTGTTCCTTTTGTCCTGGTGAGAAAGGGCAGTACTGAGTGGAATAAAGATTGCATCATCTGTGGATCTGTTGGGGCGGTATGCATACTGGAGTCAGTCTAGGTTTTCTGGGATAATGGTGTTGATGTGAGCCATGACCAGCCTTTTTCAGTGAAGACACTTGCCAGTTGGTCAGTTCATGCTCGGAGTACACGTCCTGGCAATCCGTCTGGCCCTGCGGCCTTGTGAATGTTGACCTACAGTATTTAAAGGTCTTACTCACATCGGCTATGGAGAATGTGGTCACACAGTCGTCCGGAACAGCTGATGCTCTCATGCATGTTTTAGTGTTACTTGCCTTGAAGCGAGCATAGAAGTAATTTAGCTCGTCGGGTAGGCTCGTGTCACTGGGCAGCTCGTGGCTGTGCTTCCCTTTGTAGTCTGTAATATTTTGCAAGCCCTGCCACATCTGATGAGCATCGGAGCCAGTGTAGTACGATTAAATCTTAGTCCTGTGTTGACACTTTGCTGTATTGACACTTTTTTCGTCGGAGGGCATAGCGGGATTTCTTATAAGGATGTTGCCTGTAATCCATGGCTTCTGGTTGGGGTATGTACGTACGGTCAATGTGGGGATGACGTCATCGATGCACTTATTGATGAAGCCAGTGACTGATGTGGTGTACTCATCACTACCATCAGAAGAATCCCGGAACATATTCCAATCTGTGCTAGCAAAACAGTCCTGTAGCTTAGCAACTTCTTCATCTGACCCCTTTCTTATTGACTGAGTCACTGGTGCTTCCTTCTTTAGTTTTTGCTTGTAAGCAGGTATCAGGAGGGTAGAATTATGGTCAGATTTGCCAAATGGAGGGCAAGGGAGAGCTTTGTACACGTCTCTGTGTGTGGCGTAAAGTTGGTCTAGAGTTTTGTTTCTCTCTGGTTGCACATTTAACATGCATTAAGAGCCTGGCCACTAAGAGCGCCGCCTCTGGATGAGCGTTTTCCTGTTTGCTTATGGCCGTATTCAGCTCATTAAGTGCGGTCTTAGTGCCAGCATCGGTTTGTGGTGGTAAATAGATGAAAACTCTCTCGGTAAATAGTGTGGTCTACAGATTATCATGAGATACTCTACCTCAGGTCGAGCAAAACCTTGAGATTTCCTTAGATTTTTGTGCACCAGCTGTTGTTTACAAATATACATAGACCTCCACCCTTTGTCTTACCAGAGGCAGCTCTTCTAGCCTGCCGAAAAAGCTTAAAAGCCGCCAACTGTATGTTATTCATGTGGTCGCTCATCCACGACTCTGTGAAAAATATTACATTTTAAATGTCCTGTTGGTAGGATATACATGCTCATAGCTCGTCTATTTTATTATCCAATAATTGTTCGTTGGCTAATAGGACCGATGGTAAAGGCAGATTACCCACTCGTCATCAGATCCTTACAAGGCACCCCGAACTTCGCCCCCGATATCTCTGTCTCCTTCTGCTGCGAATGACGGGGATGAGGGCCTTGTCGGGCGTCTGAAGTAAATCCTTCCCATCCTACTCGTTAAAGAAAAAGTATTTATCCAGTACGGGATGAGTAATCGCTGTCCTGATATCTAGATGCTCTTTTTGGTCATAAGAGACGGTGGCAGACACATTATATACAAAATAAGTTACAAATAACGCAAAAAAACACACACATTAGCACAATTGGTTAGGAGATCGTAAAACGGCAGCCATCTCCTCCGGCACCATTATCACTAAGTATTTGTAGTGTATTAGAAGTGGTTGATTTAGTTCTGAATGTTTCAAGGTGAAATGTGCAATTTATCCAGGGGCAATTTCTCCAGCCCCATTCCTCAGCTTTTTTACCAACCCAGATTGCCCCTTTGAACTACAGATTTCCCCTTTAACTGTGAAAAATGTATATTGGAAATGTACAGTAAATGTTATGTATATTTATTTAGTGTTTCATATGATACATCAAACATCATTCAAGACAACTTCACATATTAAAATAATAATAAAATAATTTAACTACATTAAAATGCATGCAAACAATACATGCTTCAAAACGTCATAACATAAGGTGACTTGGACTATACAAGTAGAACTCTCCGCAGCTGTGTCCTACTACACAGTCGATCACTGGAAACCTTTTTTTATTCCATTGCTGAATACTGTAAAAGAAAATAAGTAACTATTAATGTTTCTGATATGTTTTGAATAAAAAAATGGGAAACGACTTTCATCTTGATTTTGCATGTTTGATGTCAAGGGTAGCATCCATGTTTCATATGACCTCATTCTGCTATATTCCTGTCATCTTGCTTGTTCCAGATTATCCCTTCTCAAATGGTTTCGGTTCGTGACTTTTTGATGAATTAATTACACAAGACTTTTCCAGGTAAAGTTATTGACATGAACAGCACAGCAATAATATACATGCAAATTGATGGAAAACTTTAAATCATTATGTACAGTAATAGTGTAATAATTAACTATAAAGGAGGTGATGCAAGCATGGTGCAACAACTGATTCAGAAACATTTGCTTCCAGTGAGGAAGTTTATATAAACCATTTTGAGAAATATGGCCTCTGATATTCCCTATCTTTATAGTTGAAATAAAAATACATGCAAATGAGTTTTATTGTAGGCATGCTCTCTCACTGTATTTCATACTCAGGCCTGATACTTGGATACTAGTTCTGACTAAGTATTGACTAAGTTCCTACATCTATTGATTACAGACATTTTCTTCACAGATTTGATTTCTGTTCACGGAGTGGCTAAAGTCAATACACTGTTTCAACAACCTGTATGTTTCAAGCCACAAGCATCCATCCACAAGGAACATGGACTGACATGAGATGGACAGCATTACTTATTTCTACAGTAATGTAATGAGTGTGAATCTCTGTGAGGAATAGTGAAATAGGGGAGATCAAAAATGCTCTCATCAGAGACTGTGTAGGTTTGTGGGGTTGAGTAGATAGTGAAGCTAACCAAGGACTATATATCATTGAGGTGTGATGGAGATGGAAATGAGAATGGCAACAAGAGGTTTTATAGAAGCTAAGCTGAGGTTCAAGCCTTTGTTGCGCGTGAGTGTGTGCATGTGTGTGCTTGAGAGACAGAGTCTATTCAGAGTCTGTTTTCATGTGGAGGGGAGGCAGTGTGTGTGTGTGTGGGGGGGGGGGGGCTCTGGGGACCTGCTATGTTAGAGACACGAGCTGATGAGGGAGGAGGAAGGGGGAGGCGGGGGAGGGGGGGTATGGGGAGGGGCCAAGAGGTCAGAGTCGGTGAGAGTGAGTTTAATCTGATGGGAGTTCTTCCAGGCAGACCAGCTGGAGAGCCATGCAGAGACACAGCAGTGATAGACAGAAATCATTTGCCCTACAAGAATTAGCCAAAGAGAGAGAGAGAGAGAGAGAGAGAGAGAGAGAGAGAGAGAGAGAGAGAGAGAGATGGAAATGAACCAAGCTCAACATCTTCATTAAAGTCCAAAGGGATATAATGTATTTAATATGTCTCCTCTCCTCTCATTGGAAGATGTGTGTGCATGAACATTACACACTCTCCATAATGAACTAAGATATTACACAGCAAAATGTTAGAACCAAGGTATTTAAGCAAGTGGCATCACATGCAGAGTGCAAATGGTTAACGGCACAGTTTTCTTTGTGCAGGTAAACCGTGGAGAAGACTGTGACACATATTCCTTGGTCATTAGCTTCATTGTGGTCACAAGAATGATACAACTGAAAGATATCATTAGAGGTAATGTTTGGATGGAAGCTAGAGAATAACTAATTGTTATAGGTGAATGCTAATATCCTATAGTTGCTTTTGTCCATTAATTTTGCTATTTGAAATAGAATCGGGCCATTCATTGGATCATTCTATGGCTGAAATTGTAAAGGTGACCACTGTAAACTAACCTAGCATGTTTCCATATTTCTGAGAAGTGTGTTAGGATGTATTGTTTATACAAGTATTGTCAGGAGAAACTACAAGGCCATGTGTGTGTTTGTGAGAGACAGCGTATGCCAGAGGTATGAACAGGATGTTGTGTTTTTTTCAAACCCTTGATGTTCCACACAACTATTCCAACACTGAGTAGAGAGAGAGAGAGAGAAAGAGAGAGAGAGAGAGAGAGAGAGAGAGAGAGAGACAGAGAAACAGAGAGACAGAGAGAAAGAGATAGAGCTGTTGCTTTGGGCCTCACAAATGACCTAGATACCAGGGTATGCATTTACCTCACATATCATATCACAACATCCAAGTGTACCTCACTACCCCAGTCTTACAGATCCATATGGTAACCAGCATGAAACAGGAACACACTGTTACTGCACAAAATTACCCTACAGGTAGCTTACACCTATATAATTCACTCACATATAGGTACTGTACACATGTATTCACACGCACACACAAACACTAACATGCACACACACACGCACGCACGCACGCACGCACGCACACACACACACACACACACACACACACACACACACACACACACACACACACACACACACACACACACACACACACCCTCACACCCTCACACCATGTCCCTCTGCTGACCTATCGGTTCTATATTCCTTGGTAAGAATCCTCTGCCATCCGAGGATAAGTGTAATGTTTGTTATTCTGCTCTAAGACTGAACATTTCCATCTATGTCATGCTGAGGTTACAGGTGTTAACCGCAGCCAATGGGAGGATTGATTAATCCAGAACGCAGTTTGGCTTGGGCCTTAGCTCTAAAGTGGCTGATCAGAATTCTACAGCCAGAGTTACCGATGGCTCCTCGCAGGGAGGAGAGAGAGGGGGAGAAAGAAAGGTAGAGAGAGAGGGAGAGAGCAAATGGGAGAGAGGGAGAGGAGTCTAACGAAACAAACAGGAGAGAAGGAGAGGAAGAAGAAATACAGAAAGCGAGAGAATGATAAAGAGAGAGAAATAAGAAGGAGAGAGAGAGAGAGAGAGCGAGGAGGGGGGAAAGATAAAGGGAGTGAGGGAGAGAGCGATAGAGGGAGAGAAAGATGTTCAGAAAAAGATTGTGCGAAAGAGAGAGTGAGACAGAGAGCGAGTGAGAGAGAAAGAGGGTAAAAGATAAGAGTGAGGCAGAGAGAGCGGTGAGAATTGAAATATCTAAGGCAGAAGCAGAGGTGGGGTTCCATATCAGAGCTACGAGACATGAATCTCTCTCTATCAATAAGAGCTGCACTCTCTCTGATAAAAAGGCAGCTGCGCTCCGCGCTCCGCGCTCCGCTCTGCCTAAATGGATGGTGTTCTATTGAGCGTGCAATGCTTAAAGTCTTCCCCTTCTTTCCCCCTTCTGCAAGCTCTGGCTAGAAAATTGTGGCCTGCTTCCACAAAGAGATATGGATCAAGGTCACATTTAAACTAATGGTCTTGGTTCAGTTACAGCAAATCACTCTCTGGGTTACTATAGCACTCAACCAGAAAGCGTCTCGTTTTATTAAATATTCCCACAGATTTCCCCCAAGTCTCCCTAATGTCTCCGTACACAAAACCCAAAGTAATGATCAATTAGGCTAAAGGCCGGTAGATGTAGATTAAATGGTTGGTTCTATGAATGTGATTTATACCCCACATGTGCTAGAAAGATACCCTAAAGGACTGTACATGTTCAATGGCAAGACGTTACCGAGCTGGCACATTTGGTTCCTTGGAAGTAGTGGGAACATTCATTTTGGTTTACCATTGGTTCTGGGAATGAAGCCATACATTTCCTAACCAGTAAAACTGAACGTTTTTTAAAGTGAAAAATCTGTCAAGGTACATTTTTAGGTTGCAGGGAGGTTCTGAGAACTTTTTACTCTAGTCCTTGCAAGTTTTCCTGAGAGGTTTATGAATGCTCTGAGAACAGAAATTAGGGGTTATTTGGAGGTTTTTGAATAACTTGCTTAACACTGCTGACTCATTTTGGGTTAACTTTTTTGAACTCCAAGCACAGATAGGACACATGGTAATTCATTTCCTTATGCATTAATTAAGCATGCAAAAACATCCCTTTTCTATAGTGACAAGGCCTTAGTGAGATTTGAACCATTTATCTTCTGTTCTTCAGCCATGGAATTTGTCCACTGCACCACCAGGATGGAGGTACCTTGCTAGGCTTTTTTACGCATGCAAAGCTGTTCAATTTAGTCTATCCAAACAGACCCCATTTCAAAGCAAAAAAGCAATCATTAAGATCACACTAAACAAGATTAAGGATAGAGAACATTTAGTTGATTCTGAGAATGGGAACGTATATGTTTTTAAATAACATTCTTAGAACGTTCTCTGAACATTATTAACATTTTCTTGTGGCTTTTATGGAAAATGTTCTTAACGCTCTCAAAACAATTTGAGAGCATGACTTTAAATAGACCCATGAGGAAACATGTAGGAAAAGGTATGCTGAAGTACTGAAATTCCTACAGAATATTTTTTTTTCTTAACGCTCTCTGAACTATTTGAGAACAAATTTCCAATGCCAAACCAGCTGGACAGTGTTCATAGAACACGACCAAAATTGAAATCAAATGTAACCATGTTTGAACTTTTTGGAAAAGTTCTGTTAAAGTAATGAAAAATTATGTTTATTTTCTTCGAGTTCTTTAAATGTGAGGCAGCATATAAGGAAGACTTCAGAGACCTGGCAGTGTGTTGCCAGGACAACGACCTCTTCATCAACTTCAGCAAGACAAAGGAGCTGATCGTAGACTACAGAAAACATAGCACGCCCCCATCTACATCGACAGGGCTATAGTGGAGCGGGTTGAGAGCTTCAAGTTTGTCGGTGTCCACATCACTATGGAATTATCATGGTCCACACACACCAACACAGTAGTGAAGAAGGCACGACAACACCTCTTAAAAGTCTTAAAAGATTCAGCATGGGCCCTCAGATCCTCAAAAAGTTCTACAGCTGAAACGTTGAGAGCATCTTGACTGGCTGAATCACAGCTTAGTATGGTTACTGCTTGGCATCTGAACGCAAGGCGCTACAGAGAGTAGTGTGTGAGGCCCAGTACATCACAGGAGCCGAGCTCCCTGCCATCCAGGACCTCAATACCAGAAGGTGTCAGAGGAAGGCCCTACAAATTGTCAAAGACCACACGGCAAGTGGTACTTATGCACCATGTCTGGAAGCAACAGGACCCTGAACAGCTTCTACCTCCAAGCCATAAAACTGCTAAATAGTTAGTTACATGTAACTCTGTGTTGTTGTCTGTGTCACACTGCTATGCTTTATCTTGGCCAGGTCGCAGTTGTAAATGAGAACTTGTTCTCAACTTGCCTACCTGGTTAAATAAAGGTGAAATAAAAAATAAATAAAAATAATAATAAAAAAACCCAAATAGCTACCTGGTCTATCTGCATTGACCCTTTTTGCGCTAACTCTTTTAACTAATCACAAACGCTGCTGCTACTGTTTATTATCTATCTGTCACATTTGTCGTAGTGGAGAGAAGACCAATACGCAGCGGGAATGTGGATGCTCATCTTTTAATTACTTTAGAATAAAGCATACACGGGAAAACAATAAACATGAACGACTAGAACAGTGTGGCAGGCCAAACAAAGCAGTGCTCACAAACAACTACCCACAACCCCAAAGAAAAACACACACCTGTTTATAGGACTCCCAATCAGAGGCAACTAGAAACACCTGCCTCCAATTGAGAGTCCAGCAACCCAACCTACACATAACACAAAACCTCTGCCACGTCCTGACCAAAACTAATACAATTACTCCCTCTGCTGGTCAGGACGTGACACTATCCTGTTGCCTAGTCACTTTATCCCTACCTATATGTACATCTCTACCTCAATTACCTCGTACCCCTGCACATCGACTCTGTACATCGACCCCGTGTACAGTATATAGCCAAGTTATCATGGACTCGGTACTGGTACCTCGTGTATATAGCCAAGTTATCATGGACTCGGTACTTGTAGGTAGTTGTGAAATTGTTAGATTAAATTGTTAAATATTACTGCATGGTCGGAACTAGAAGCACAAGCATTTCGCTACACTCTCATTAACATCTGCTAACCATGTGTATGTGACAAATAAAATGTGATTTGATTTGAATTTGATTTGATTTGTACCCTGTGTATTCAGCCTATTTATCATGGACTCGGTACTTGTTCCCCGTGTATACAGCCAAGTTATCGTTACTCATTATGTATTTATTCCTTGTGTTTTTATTTTTCTATTATTTCTATTTTGTTCTCTCTGCATTGTTTGGAAGAGCATGTAAGTGAGCATTTCATTGTTAGTCTACACCTGTTGTTTACGAAGCATGTGACAAATAAACATTGATTTGATTTGATTTGACATATAAAGTAATATAATGAACTACCGCAGCTGTCATGTGATTTCCTTTTGTCCCAGAGTTGTCATCTATCTTTTGGGTTCTCCAGGCATCACTTTGGACTGTTCAGTTTGCACCATACTGTTGCACCACACAACCCGTTCATTAGTCCTTCTCATCAACAGATGTTGTAGATACATTCAGTCAACCTACCAGCTGAAGCATAAAGTACACACGCACACACAGAGACACACACACAGAGAGAGAGAGAGAGAGAGAGAGAGACACACACACACACACACACACACACACACACACACACACACACACACACACACACACACACACACACACACACACACACACACACACACACACACACACACACACACACACACAGACACACAGACACACAGACAGACGCAACTTGTGTTCCTCTCCGCTCTCCGCTCTCCGAGCATCCAGCCCCCAGCTCTGCTGTCTCCAATCTCTCTGGGTACACAAAACTAACAGTCAAACCCAGATCTGGAAGTAGACAGTAGCAAGGCGCCGTACTGTGGAGAGAGACTGGGGGATGACAAACCAGCAGACCAAGAACTGTGTGGATTTCATGCAAGCTTAAATTTAAGCACGCTGTTTGGGGTCTTTATTGTTCCACTGAGACCAAACTTTAAGTGACGACGGTCACCGGGGACCGGCGCTGGCAACCACAGGCCCGCCATGCATACGGGAGTAAGGAGAGATGAGAGTCTGCAATTTGCTGAGGAGACGGGGAGGGGACGGCCCCATAGGCATAGATCTAGGATTAGTTTAGCTCACCAAGATGTAACTTTAAACAGAGGAGTAACAACATGAAGCTGACTTTTAAATCAGTGTCCAGGGCCAAAGTCTACTCTGGATACTGATCCAAGGACAGTTTTACATTGTTTTAGGACTGTGATTGATGGGATCCTTTTTCATTTAAATATTATGACTGGCTCTGAAATGTTCCTGTGTATGGGACGTTACTTTTGTCTTGAGGTGGTAGAATGAAACAGGTTGTATGCGAGTCACACACACATGCACAAACAGATGTGCACACAGACTGGACATTTGATCGTGGCATTGCTCTGATAGTGGTCTGTGACCTAAAAGAGCCTGTCTGTTCTGATCTGTCATGATGACGTTATCCCAGGGTTCAAGGTATCCTGAGCATGTGCACTTCACACAGTTCCTACTGAAGCAAGAGTAATCTGCACAGCAAGAATAATAACAGAATTGTCTCAAACATTTTAGGGCACAGAGAGGAACAAAATAGACATCGGAGGGACTTGATACAAGCAGGGATAGGTGAAGGGGAATCCCTGTGGGGAAACACAGGTAGACAGCCACCCCATCACCCACTCATGTCTCACAAGCTGAACCCAACCCCGCATTTCACGCGTTGCATTCTAGAATGATTGGAGAGGCAATGTTGTGTTCTATTTCCCCCTGGCCTTAACCCTAGGGTCCGATCAATGTTTCCCCTCTTTGATGTTTTAACCCTTGGCTGTTTCAAGGGAAAACAGCCCCTCCTTTGAACCAGATGGTTCCTGTTGCATGCTGGGAGCAGCAAGGTAGTGTTGCAGTTGTGTGGGTCCCACCTGTGGTTTTAATTATAACGCATGACGGGGGGACACAGTGGAATGTGATGTAGAGGAAAGCAGTGGTGACCGTCACTGTTCTACACTGTCTAGGAGGAAGGGAGGAAGAGAGTTTGTAGATTGAGGGGTGAATGTTATGACTGAGGATTGGCCTGTAATGGAATGTAAAATGTCAACGATTTGTGTGTTGAACATTAATAAATACTCATTCTCTCTCTCTCTCTGTCTCCCCCCCCCCCCCCCCCCCGCAACTCTCTCTCTCTCTCTCCTCTCTCTCTCTCTCTCTCTCATTCCATCCCCCTCTCTCCATGGGTGAGGTTTTCATCCGTTTGAGATGTGCTGAGATGTACTTTGCACAATGACATGCATGTGGTATCTCCCCAGCTGTCTTGTTTTCATATCTCCCTTATTATCTCTATCCTCCCCTCCATGTCCTGAAGTGATCTAACTCTTAAACGTTAAGTCCCCTATTGAGAGGACTTTGACTGGTTTCGGACCGGTTCCCGACCGACACTTTTGTGTACAGAGCGCTCTGTGAACGGCGCACATCAAATGCTCTGCACTCCGGGAAAACTCTGGTTGTCCAACTTCACATGCCGCTCACCGCTCTCATCTGAGATGCAGTATGTGAAATCTGACACCTCATTTGCATAGGAAGCGACAAGTCACATTTTCTGGCCTATACAGACAAAGAATCGATTTCCTTCGGGTGTGAACCTCGCAGCTCTGCTTACAATACGGCATATGAAACAGGAGACCCTAGCGATTCCAGCAAAAGCAGTATTATTATCTCGCTGTGATGTTCTCAGATGGATTTAGAGTTCTCAACATGAAAAAATGCAAAATCATTTTGTAGAATTGTAACAAGACCACTTTCTCTTTGTCACAGAGGGACGCAGCTGAAGATGTAAAAAGTCAGCAGGCATTTGAATGGAGTTTCTGCGTCGCTCAGAGGACGTTGTGCTCTGCCGTCAGTTATATGAAATGGTGGCAATTTTTTACTGTCACTAAATATGATCATATTTATTTTACAGTTAAAAGAAATATTAATTATTGTAGCAAGTCGTTTATAATTTGCTTGTTACTATATTTAGAAAGCATTTAAATAATTTCAAGCCCTATTCTCCCACTTTTATTGAATACACCAAAAAAAATGTATGTAGTTGTTTCAACTATTTATTATGAAGTAACTGGTTCCACAGCCTTTTGTTTTGTGTTTGTTTACTCAACCTTTTGGTCCAAGCGTTAGCTGAACAAACAAAAAAATTGTTGGCCCAAACTTAGCTCCACCTTGAGAAAATGTAGGCAAAAATTATGTCGACTTAAAATAATGTGTTTGCTCAACTTGTTTCATATGTTTAATCAACTACAAATTATTATTTGGGCATCTTTCCGAAAATGAAAAGGTTGGGGAACTTGTTACACGGATAGTGCTTTTAACATACAATTTTTTCAAGTTATACATTTGACACACATTTACTTTGTGCATTTATACAGTAATTATTATTCAACATGTCCTCACCTGGGATTTAAACTCACAAGGTCTTGGTTCATGGTGTTCCGATGTTTTTTCCTGTATTGTTGTTTAATGTTTTGGGGTCATATTACTCTGTTTTAATGTTACTCCTTAATCACTATGACAAATAAAATATTTTTCTTGATTGTACTTGTAACAGAGCTGAGATTTACTTTGAAGTTGTCCCCACATGCTTCAAGATGGCCACCAAGAAAGCTAAGGTAACTGAACTAAATGACTATCGCCCCATTGCACTCACTTCTGTCATCATGAAGTGCTTTGAGAGACTAGTCAAGGATCATATCACCTCCACCCTACCTAATACCCTAGACCCCACTCCAATTTGCTTACCGCCCCAATAGGTCCACTGACGATGCAATCGCCATCACACTGCCCTATCCCATCTGGACAAGAGGAATACCTATGTAAGAGTGCTGTTCATTGACTACAGCTCAGCATTTAACACCATAGTACCCTCCAAACTCGTCATTAAGCTCGAGACCCTGGGTCTCGACCCCGCAACTGGGTCCTGGACTTTCTGACGGGCCGCCCCCAGGCGGTGAAGGTAGGAAACAACATCTCCACCCCGCTGATCCTCAACACTGGGGCCCCAAAAGGGTGCGTTCTCAGCCCTCTATTCTTACTCATCCCTTTACATTTGTGTGTATAAGGTAGTTGTTGTGAATTTGTTAGATTACTTGTTAGATATTACTGCATTGTCAGAACTAGAAGCACAAGCATTTCGCTACACTCACATTAACATCTGCTAACCATGTGTATGTGACCAATACAATTTGATTTGATTTGACTTGTAGCAGTACAGGCAGGGTGGCCTAGCAGGAAGATTGGAATGCCGTGAGCCAAGCGGTTGTGAGTTCTTAGGTGAGGGCATGTTGAATATTAATTTCTGTATAAATGAACATGCACAATGTAATCATGTATGTCAACGTGTGTCAAATATGTAAGTCAAAAACATTTATGTTAAAGGCTTTCTGTGTGTGTGTGTGTGTGTGTGTGTGTGTGTGTGTGTGTGTGTGTGTGTGTGTGTGTGTGTGTGTGTGTGTGTGTGTGTGTGTGTAACTAGATCTTTGTCCTTCCAAGACGGCGCAGCAGTAAGACGTGTTTGTTTTCGTCCCATGTAAATATAGTATTTTTTTTATTATTTTGTACACATTTAATTATATTTTAATCTCTTTTTTCCATTTTTGAATTAAATATACCTTCCTGCAACCCGCCTCACCCAATGTGGTACGGATCTGCTATTTTTTAGACCTTATAACTGGAACTTCCATCAGAAGCTAGCCATCCGAAGCTAGCCATCAGTAGCTAGTCAGCTAATTAGCTACTAGCTATTTAGTCATTGTTAGCCACTGCTAGCGGTCTTTACCTTTAGCTCGGACTCCAGCCGCTTTAGCCCGGATAGCCCGGATAATACCTGCCAGTCTGCCCAGCGCGATATCAGCCCTGAGCATATCGGACTGCTTTTTTCCCACTACATCACCAGATTACTGCCGCAAGCTCTGGACCATTACACCGGATATTCACAGCTAGCTAGTTGCTACTGAGTGGCTATTGTGGCTAATGCCCTTGTCCAGAAGCATGCACCAGTTAGCCTTGAGCTAGCCTCGAGCTAGGCCCATCTCCCGGCTAGCAAACGAAGTACACCAACTACAATGCCTCTCTTGCCAATTGGCCTGGACCCTTTGCCGACATGGAGCCCTGCTGATCCATCACAACTGATCTGCTGGTCTGCTGACGTTATTCACCCGCTCGCCTAGCATAGTAAACGACTACCGAACGGCTCCCTGTTTCATCTATTGCTGCTCATTAGACCCTATGATCACTCGGCTACACAGCTGATGCCTGCTGGACTGTTCATTAACAGGGTACTTCATTTTGTTTAACTGTCGGCCCCAGCCTCGAACTGAGGCCCTTTGTGTAGCTAACTGACCCTCTCTGCCCATACATCGCCATTTACACGTTGTTGTTGTCCTAGCTGTTTACCCATTGCTGTCTCACCCGATGTTGTCTTAGCTCTCCCAATCAACACGTGTGATTGCTTTATACCTTTCTCTAATGTCAATATGTCTTGTATACTGTTGTTTAGGGCAGCTCTCATTGTTTTATTTTACTGCGGAGCCCCTAGTCCTTCTCAACAAGCCTCAGATAGCCTCCTTGTCCCACCCCCCACATATGCAGAGACCGCACCTAGCTTAACTGGCGCCTCCAGAGATGCAGTTCTTATAGCCTTTAGCCGTACACTCATCATACTCCTCCTCTGTTCCTCTGGTGATGTAGAGGTTAACCCAGGCCCTGTGTGTCCCCAGGCGCTCTCATTTGTTGACTTCTGCAACCATAAAAGCCTTGGGTTCATGCATGTTATCATCAGAAGCCTTCTCCCTAAGTTTGCTTTATTCACTGCTTTAGCACACTCCGCCAACCCTGATGTCCTAGCCGTGTCTGAATCCTGGCTTTGGAAGGCCACCAAAAATTCTGAAATTTCGATCCCCAATCACAACATTTTCCTTCAAGGCAGAACTGCTAAAGGGGGCGGAATTGCAATATACTGTAGAGATAGCCTGCAGAGTTCTGTCATACTATCCAGGTCTATGCCCAAGTAGTTCGATCTTCTACTTTTAAATATCCATCTCTCCAGAAGTAACTATAAATACCTAGGTGTCTGGCTAGACTGTAAACTCTCCTTCCAGGCTCACATTAAGCGTCTCCAATCCAAAGTTAAATCTAGAATCGGCTTCCTATTTCACAACAAAGCCTCCTTCATTCATGCTGCCAAACATACCCTCGTAAAACTGACTAGCCTACCGATCCTTGACTTTGGCGATGTCATTTACAACATAGCCTCCAACACTCTACTCAGCAAATTGGATGCAGCCTATCACAGTGCCATCCATTTTGTCACCAAAGCCCCATATACCACCCACCACTGCGACCTGTATGCTCTCGTTGGCTGGTCCTCGCTACATATTCGTCACCAAACCCACTGGCTCCAGGTCATCTATAAGTCTTTGCTAGGTAAAGCTCCGCCTTATCTCAGCTCACTGGTCACCTGCGCTCCAGCAGGTATATTTCACTGGTCATCCCCCAAAGCCAACACCTCATTTGGCCGCTTTTCCTTCCAGTTCTCTGCTGCCAATGACTGGAACGAATTGCAAAAATCACTGAAGCTGGAGACTTATATCTCCCTCACTAACTTTAAGCATCAGCTGTCAGAGCAGCTTACCGATCGCTGCAGCTGTACACAGCCCATCTGTAAATAGTCCATCCAATCAACTATCTACCTCATCCCCATATTTGTTTTTGTGTTTCTGCTCTTTTGCACACCAGTATTTCTACTTGCACATCCTCATCTGCACATCTATCACTCCAGTGTAAATTGCTGAATTGTAATTACTTCGCCACTATTGGCCTATTTATTGCCTTACCTCCTTACTTCATTTGCACACACTGTATACAGCTATTTCTATTGTGTTATTGACTGTACGTTTGTTTATCCCATGTGTAACTCTGTGTTGTTGTTTTTGTCGCACTGCTTTGCTTTATCTTGGCCAGGTCGCAGTTGTAAATGAGAACTTGTTCTCAACTGGCCTACCTGGTTAAATAAAGGTGAAATAAAAAAATAAAAAAATAAAAGGTCCACAGCCTTTTTTAGGTAAGATGCCCAAATAATCATTTCTAGTTCAATGAACATAAGTTTGGGCCAACAATTGTTTTTTGTTCAGCTACTCTAACAGTTGGACCAAAAAATGGACTAAACCAAAATAAAGTCTGTGGAAGCAGGTACTTAATAATTAGTAGTTGAAACAACTTTCTTTTTTTTTTACAGTGTAGAAAAAAAGTTATTTATGATTTTTCAGATTTTCATATTTGTATCATATTTGTACTCCGCACTTGAGCTTGTGTCCTCAAAAGTTACTACACCTCAGCAATTTATAACTAGTTTTAACAGAAAGGTGAGATTTTAATTATTCTGTCAGTATAAGTATTACTAGGTATTGTGAATAAATAATTAAATAATTACAATTGGGTATGTCTATTTAGATGGAAATCTACATTTTGACATAACATTTAACAGGCTAAATTCTACACATACAGTACATCCTTATATCCTCCTCTTCCTTTGCTCTCACTGGCGTATGATTTGTGTCTGTCACTGCTGTGTCTCTGCATGGCTCTCCAGCTTGTCTCCCTGGATGAACTCCCATCAGATTAACTCACTCTCATCGACTCCGACCTCCCGGCCCCTCCCATGACACACACACACACATGTGCACGTACCTACCCGCAAACAGACACACAGGCCCATGCATACACACACGCACGCACGCACGCACGCACGCACACACACACACACACACACACACACACACACACACACACACACACACACACCCTCCACGCACACTCATGTCTCCAAACCCCACCAGGATCCCGAGGGTCCACCTCTCCCCTCTCTCTGCTAACACCTCTCCCTCGCTCCTCCTTTTGACATTTCTCTTCCCTATATCATCTGAGAAGTCCAGCTGGGTGTTAGGTTATCTGTGCGGCTAGAGATGGGCGCTCCAACTTCACCCCCTACTAAGCCCTCATCCCGAACCTCGCCCCAACTAGGTCCTCACTAGGCCCCCCAGTGAAGCTCCCAAACCGTTCCTCCAATAGGCCCACATGTAAGGATCTTTATCCAGGTCAGGGTGAGGAGTCCCCATGTTGCCAGAAGTATACCACCCTGCATCCCACAGCTGGCTTGCTTCTGAAGCAAAGCAGGGTTGGTCCCTGGATAGGAGACCAGATGCTGCTGGAAGTGGTGTTGGAGGGCCAATAGGAGGCACCCTTTCCTCTGATCTAAAAAAATTATCCTAATTCCCCAGGGCAGTGATTAGGGACATTGCCCTGTGTAGGTTGCTATCTTTTGGATGGGACGTTAAACGGGTGTCCTGAGTCTCTG
Organism: Salmo salar; assembly: GCF_965601325.2. Taxonomy (NCBI): domain Eukaryota; kingdom Metazoa; phylum Chordata; class Actinopteri; order Salmoniformes; family Salmonidae; genus Salmo; species Salmo salar. The sequence continues at coordinate 12,427,794 of NC_138309.1, forward strand.
TGGTCAATAAAGATCCCATGGCACATATGGAAAGAGTAGAGGTGTTAACCCTGGTGTCCTGGCTAAATTCCCAATCTGTCCCTGATACCATCATGGTCACCTAATCCTCCCCAGCTTACAATTGGCTAATTCATCCCCCCTCCCTTCCCCTGTAACTATTCCCCAGGTCGTTGCTGTAAATGAGAATGTGTTCTCAGTCAACTTACCTGTTGATATATATATTTTTCTTCCTTCACCCCTAATATATATATATAAATAACAAAACAAAAAAATCTAGCTAAGTAGCTTTAAAAACTCTGGTAAGACGAAGGCCTTACGTTTGCTGTCCCAGGTTCCTTGTAGCTGTAATGCCAAACTCTGGAGTACACTTCATCTTTAATGTTTAGTTATTTTGACCCCAACTTTTAAAAGGCTTCGGAAAGTTAGTTTGAGTTATTTCTCTGTAATGTATTCAGCCAGGAATCTGGAGGATCTAGGCTGTTTTTTTTCTTCCTTCGCTCCTAGTGTGTGTTTCATGCTAGTGTTTGCATGTGTGCGTGTTTCATACCAGTGTGTGTGCATGTGTGTGTATGTGTGTATCTGATATCTGTAAGATGCCTGTAGGCTGGTCCCACGAGAGAAGCTGAGCGCTCATTCGACACAAACAGGGTCACAGAACAACGCCTCAGCCAGTTGTGTGGAGTTTACTTAAAAATTTGCCAAGCATTTCTGCAAGTACATCACAGACACATCACAGCCAGTCAACTAGGTTTTCATCTTGAATAACAAACTAACTATGATGCCGCGTAAAATAATGCAGCGAAATGGATCTGCTGATATTCTGTGTAAGTTGAATTAGATCATGCAGTCATAAGTCATAAGATCATAAGTTCATCAGAGCAACACACAATAATGTTTCCCTTGTCTCATAGATGTAAGTATTGATCAAGTTATTATTTTCACCTATGATCTCACCTGCTTTATTTACCCTCTCATGTAAGATGTCTATTGTCATTCATAACAAACAGTTAGGGTTAATCACATAACAGGCCTGATAAAGTGAATGACTGGCAGGAATAATATGCAGGCTCTGGTTTCAGGGTGACAAGCAGAGGACACAACAGCTGTTGTCACATGCAGACCTTGCTGTTCTGATTGTGGACCGATGTCAGACCTCCTCCTCCCTCCCCCTCTTTCCTCCCTATCTTGTCACCCCCACGCTTCTCCATCTCCTAATTTTATCGCTCTCTTATTTTTTGGTCTCCTGTCACTATCCCCTCTCCTCTTCTCCTCTTTGTCCCCTCACATCTCCGACTGTTCCTCTCTTTGTATATTTCTCTCCTCCGTGCCCCTTAACCTTCCTCTCTCTTCTCTTCCCCTCTCTCTCCTAGCTCCTCCATTCCCTCCCCACTATGAGTTCCAGTGATGGTTCGGGGGGCATGTAGCTTTCACCATGGTACCAGAATGTTGTGTAATTGTGGCTCATGAGACTGTTTCCCTGACAGCTGGTCACACCTGGGCAGTCTTCTGTGTAGAGGAGAACCCCCAACACTAGTCATTGGTATGCTGGGAGTCACGGCATTAGGGCTGTGGGACTGCAAAAAAAACAGTGTTCTGGACCGCGTGTAGGGGAGTGTAGAGGAGTGTTGACGGGCCTACTGGACATGTGTCACAGAAACAGGGTGAAGTCTCAGTGACACCCAGTCACTGACAGGTCTATGAGTTTAACATACTCTCCCTAGCCTGCTTTATACCAAAATGTGGATAATATACATACATAAAGTGTAGACCTGTGCATTGTGTCAGAAAAACTTACAGAGACTACTGTACTTGATTGACAGGTTGAAAACTGGTGTTTTTTTTCTCCAGTTCCATACAGTAGGTACTGTTTTGCTCTTTAGACTATTCCGAAGGAAAGACTGAATGATGTGTTTGGATGTGAGTTACATAGAACGAGATAGAGTGAGAAATATGGAGACAGATATGGAAAGAGTTAGGGACATTCATTTTCATACTTTATTCCTCTGACAGCTTGACACCGAACAGGTCCTAGAACCGTGAGTCAAACCTGTGAACTCACCCTACGGGACGAGGAGAGGAAACGAAAGCCTTTGTCATGGAGATGGCAAGTTAAATTATTCTGCAGTATGATAAGAGATCACTCTGAGATCAGTGGGCAGAGTGGCTGTCTGAAGTTACACAGATGAGAGAGAGGGAGAGAGAAGAGGAAGGTGAAACAGTGGGGGAGAGTGAGAGTAAATGGGAGGAAGGGGGAGTAAGAGGGAGAGAGAGAGAGAAAGAAAGAGAGGACCCCTTTGTAACAATCATCACTGATTTCTTACACTCATAAGTCAGGAATGATTTTGGGGTTACACATAGTAAAAAAAGCCACTGAAAAACGAAAAAAAAAAAAAAATTTAGAATGTACGAGATATTTTTCAAAGGTTCCTGTTATTTTGTAAGAACAAGAATGAGCCCCTGATGTTCAGACAAAGATTTGGGGTTCAGGATGTGGACATGAAGCTAGGGTTAGAGTTAGGGTTTGAGTTACGGTTATGGTTAGAGTTAGGGTTAGATTTATGGTTAGAGTTAGGTTTAAGAGGGTTTCTGTTTGGGCTGGTACCTTGGGTTGCACGGGCCTATTGCAACTTCCTTCTCTGTTTGCGTATTGCAAGTTAGTCTGGTCTGGAGAAGGTGGGGGAACGTGGGGCAGTTGTTTGCCTGAGAGATCAATGGAGGCCTAGAGCTCAGAGGGGTCACCTGCGACAGTTCAATGAGAGGAAGACAACAATGAAAGGAAAGCAATGGTTGATTAAGTGCTGAGGGTAAACAACTAAAACAAAATATTATAATAAAGCATGCAAGCTGGATCAATAAATTAACAGATAAATAATTGAATAAGCAAATAATATAGTAAATAATGAAAAATCATACCACAGAATAGGATTGGTAGGTAGCCTAGTGGTTAGAGAGTTGGACTAGTAACCGAAAGGTTGCAAGATTGAATTCCCAAGCTGACAAGGTAGAAAAAGTTTTTCTGCCCCTGAACAAGACAGTTAACCCACTGTTCCTAGGCTGTCATTGATAAAAATAATTTGTTCATAACTGACTTGCCTAGTCAAATAAAGATTAAGGGATTATGTGCTGCAAAATAAATGCTATGGTAAAGAGTTTAACATAAGAAAATGAAATAAATAAAAGACAAAACACTGCAAATATATATATATTTTTTTACTTCCTCCTGGTGTTGGTGGCCCTTCTGGCTCTCCTAATTGGGTCTCCACAGACCCCTACAGGTCAAGGCTGTATACTATTCTGTACCATTCAAGCCAAGTGGAGCAAGGTTTTGAGTTTGGCTATCCACCTGGATTCAGCTGCTCTTCTCTGGGCTACGGTCCAGGAGGCTTTTGTCTCCGGAACGGTGATGCTGAGGGAGGTTGTGGGGTGGGTTTGAAAGTGTTTGACCAGGTGTTTTGACCAGGTTTGTTGTGTGTTTTTTTTCAATTGTGTAGAATTGTTGTTTGAGGCATGTCAAGATGTTGTAGCAAGTTTCTCTTATGTAAATGTTGTGACATAGCTTGCATGTTTGTCCTCTGAATGGTCATGAATTGTGGGATAGGACTAGAGGTGTGTGCATGTGGATATTGAATATGTGGGAGTTGTCTATAGTGCTGTCGTTCAGTAGGTGCTCTGGGGGTGGGTCTGTTGAAAATTAGGCAGAGACTAAGAAATCCCTCAGGTAGTGGTTTCTGCCGTAGCCTGATATATGTTTGAAGTCCTGGAGTGTGGGGGGGGGGGGGGGGGGGGGGGGTATGTTGTTTGTGGGTGAATGCAGCTTCGAGTCTGGAGTAAAGTTATTTGTTTGTGTCTGAGATGGTGCTGACGAGGGGTACAATCTGGAGTTTGGTCTCTTTTGGGGGGGGGGGTCTGGGAAAGGTCCGAGGGTGGAGGAAAGGGATGGGGCCGCGGGGATAGGGATATGGACCTGGATTAGGGAAAGGGTAAAGATTGGGTGTGGGCTGTTCACCCAGGTCAGGATTCAACATAGAAAATCTAAACTAGACACAACCCCATCATGCCCTGACCTACTCTACCATAGAAAATAAAAGCTTCTATGGTCAGGACGTGACATCTAATGTTTATTTGTTTTTTTATTTAACCTTTATTTAACTAGGCAAGTCAGTTAAGAACAAATTCTTATTTACAATGACGGCCTACCAAAAGGCAAAAGGCCTCCTGTGGGGATGGGGGCTGGGATTAAACTGAACAAAAATAAATAAAATATAATTATAGGACAAAACACACATCACAACAAGAGAGACAACACAACACTACATAAAGAGAGACCTAAGATAACAACATAGCAGAGCAGCAACACATGACAACACAGCATGGTAGCAGCACAACATGACAACAATATGGTAGCAACGCAACATGGTAGCAGCACAAAACATGGTACAAACATTATTGGACACAGTCAACAACACAAAGGGCAAGAACGTAGAGACAACAATACATCACGCAAAGCAGCCACAACTGTCAGTAAGAGTGTCCATGATTGAGCCTTTGAATGAAGAGATTGAGATAAAACTGTCCAGTTTGAGTGTTTGTTGCAGCTCGTTCCAGTCGCTAGCTGCAGCGAACTGAAAAGACGAGTGACCCAGGGATGTGTGTGCTTTGGGGACCTTTAACATAATGTGACTGGCATAACGGGTGTTGTATGTGGAGGATGAGGGCTGCAGTAGATATCTCAGATAGGGGGGAGTGAGGCCTAAGAGGGTTTTATAAATGAGCATCAACCAGTGTGTCTTGCGACAGGTATACAGAGATGACCAGTTTACAGAGGAGTATAGAGTGCAGTGATGTGTCCTATAAGGAGCATTGGTGGCAAATCTGACGGCCAAATGGTATAGAACATCTAGCCACTCGAGAGCACCCTTACCTGCCGATCTATAAATTACGTCTCCATAATCTAGCATGGGTAGGATGGTCATCTGAATCTGGGTTAGTTTGGCAGCTGGGGTGAAAGGGGAGTAATTACGATAGAGGAAACCAAGTCTAGATTTAAATTTAGCCTACAGCTTTAATATGTGCTGAGAGAAGGACAGTGTACCGTCTAGCCATACTCCCAAGTACTTGTATGAGGTGACTACATCAAGCTCTAAACCCTCAGAGGTAGTAATCAAACCTGTGGGGAGAGGGACATTCTTCTTACCAAACCACATGACATTTGTTTTGGAGGTGTTCAGAACAAGGTCAAGGGTAGAGAAAGCTTGTTGGAGACTAAGAAGGCTTTGTTGTAGAGCATTTAACACAAAATCTGGGTAGGGGCCAGCTGAGTATAAGACTGTATCAACTGCGTATAAATGGATGAGAGAGCATCCTACTGCCTGAGCTATGTTGTTGATGTAAACTGAGAAGAGTGCGGGGCCTAGGTTTGTGCGTGAATGTAATGATGCTGATTAAACAATTGGCAACCTGAAAATGCTAAATAATTTTGACTGGAAAAAATGCAATTTGCAGCACTGGAGCTGCAAAATCATTCCTCAGTTTGGTTTTTGATTGCACTTGACTCCTAGCCTCTCGTTTTGGCTCATTTGAGAGCTACAGTACTTGAAACATACAATCAGAAAGAGAGAGAGAGCTCTGTGCCCAACATTTGGAAAGAGAGAGTGATGTAGAAAGAGAGATAGAGAGAGAGAGATAGAGAGAGAGATGGAGACAGAGAGATATAGAGAGAGAGAGATGGAGAGAGAGAGAGAGGGAAGGAGAGAGAGAGAGGAGAGGAGAGAGAGAGAGAGAGAGAGAGAGAGAGAGAGAGAGGGAGAGGAGAGAGAGAGAGAGAGAGAGAGAGAGAGAGGAGAGAGAGAGAGAGAGAGAGAGAGAGAGAGAGAGAGAGAGAGAGGTTCTGACAGCGGATCAAAGATGAGATGAGGTCAGGGGTCACAGCTGGTGGGGCAGAGGACAGCACAGAACACTGTCCCAAGATGGACACACACATCACTCAAAACACACACACATAAATACACACACACACAGTGCAGCTGGAGTCTGACTGTCATTTTACAGTTCAAACACTGATAGACACACACACTCATGCACAGTACATGTACACATCACATCCAGGCTTCCCATGTTAAATTGATCAGCCCTAACTATGGCAGTGTACAGTACCCCATACAGATCAGCCCTAACTATGGCAGTGTACAGTACCCCATACAGATCAGCCCTAACTATGGCAGTGTACAGTACCCCATACAGATCAGCCCTAACTATGGCAGTGTACAGTACCCCATACAGATCAGCCCTAACTATGGCAGTGTACAGTACCCCATACAGATCAGCCCTAACTATGGCAGTGTACAGTACCCCATACAGATCAGCCCTAACTATGGCAGTGTACAATACCCCATACAGATCAGCCCTAACTATGGCAGTGTACAGTACCCCATACAGATCAGCCCTAACTATGACAACGACAGAGTTTTAATTTCAGACTCAATAAGGAGAGAGTAACGCTGAGAGCTTTCATCATATCAGGCAGGCTCTGCTCTTCTCATCATATCACCCCAGCTCGGCTCTTGTCTGCTCATCCTGTCTCACATTACCTCCCTTAAGGACGAGCTCCAGCTTCTCTCTCATATCCCAACTAATATTGACAAATGAGCTCAGGCCTGATAGCTAGTACAGCGTATACGTGCTTCTGTTTTTCATGGCAAAACAACATTAGAATTAACCAGTCTTGCTTGCTCATCAAAATTAAAGAGTGGGTTTTCTTTCAAGCATTAAAAAACATTACAGAGAAGGCAGGCCCTGTGTTTTTGATTGAAGAATGAAAAAAATACACCTCTCTCTCTCTCTCTCTCTCTCTCTCTCCCTCTCTCCCCCCTCCATTTCTCCCTTCTTCTCCTCTTCTTCGGCACTAATTCTAGTTGGTGATGAGTCGCTGGCTCATTTCCCTTTTCAGACACACACACACACACACACACCCTTTTCCCTCATCAGGGACGTTAGCGGAACGTTGTGGAGCAGGAGGCTGTTGATGCAGTAAACACAGGGAGGGCTACATTTAAGATGGCTGCTCATCTGCCACCATCACTATTCTATGTCGCTATGCTAATGGCTGCAGCAGAATAACTTAAGTGTAGATAATAATAAAAGGGTAAAAGAGGGGACTTGTCGTGGCTTACTACCGTATGTGTCAGGCCAGGGCGCTAATTTGCTGTCAGACCTCATATACTGTAGGATTATTGTTTTATTCTCTTTGTTTTTTGGTTAATTATTATTGCCCTGATGTCTCCTACCTACTGTACATTGTTTATGATGCTTAGAGGAGACAGTAGAAGGCATAGTAATGCGGTGGGTTTGGCTCACTGAAGGATGGTGGGAGGAACTATAGGAAGACAGGCTCATTCTAATGGCTGAAATGGAATCTGTTTGATGGGTTTGATACCGTTCCATTTATTCCATTCCAGCCATTACAATGAGTCTGTCCTCCTATAGCTCCTCTCACCAGCCTCCACTGGTTTGGCTGGTAATAATTGTAAAATGAATAGCTTCTATCCCCAAGCCATAAGACTGCTGAACAATTAATCAAATGGCCACCTGGATTATTTACATTGACCCCCCCCACCCCTTTGTTTTTACATTGCTGCTACTCGCTGTTTATTATCACTTTACACCTGCCTACATGTACAAATTACCTCAACTAACCTGTACCCCTGCACATTGACTCGGTACCGGTACCCCCTCTATATAGCCTCGTTGTTGTTATTTTGTTGTGTTACTTTTTCTTTTTTTCTTTTTTTTTACTTTAGTTTATTTAGTAAATATTTTCTTAACTCTATTTATTGAACTGCATTGTTGGTTAAGGGCTTGTAAGTAAGCATTTCACGGTATTCAGCGCATGAGACAAACACAATTTTATTTTATTTAATAGTCATGCAGCAATGCAGGCAGGCAGGGGAATTTGGCTGAGGGAGGCAGGATACTTTGCAGGCTGGTTGATGCTCCCCGTCATGTGTTCTCAGGAGCCTGGGGGATGGGAGCTGGGGTGCTGGACGTGGGCTGGGGTGCTGGGGAAGTGAAGCAAGGGTAGCCTCTCCTCCCTCCAACACAGGGCCATCAGGGCCAACGCAAGGAGTTGAAGGCCAACTCCAGATGAGAAGAATTGACAGGAGAGTGGTGCCAAATTAGAAATATTGTTCCTCTCTCACTCACTCTCTCTCCCACTCACTCTCCCCTCCTCTGTCCATTTCTCCCACACTCTCTCACTCTCCATCAGCCTTTACCTTGCTCCATCCCCGTTCTCTCTCCCTCTCTCTGTCTTTCCACCCTCTGTTGAGTGAATATCTGCCAAAAACACATACTGTAACGCGGTCTCCTTGGAATAATTGCAGGAATCTGCCACACACACACATACACTAATGGCCTTCTGTTACCTGCGCTCTCGTGGCAGGCAAGACTCTGCGTGTGCCGCGTAGATAATGAGATGTATGCGATGGTGCTTTTGTGTGTTCTGTAATTAATATCAGACATGAGGTGAGAGGTGCGAAGGCTCATATGCTGCCAGCCGCCTGCCGTATCTACTTACATATACCTTGAAACGTGTTCAACCTCATCTGACAGATCGCACCGTAAATAGTAACTTTAACGTCAGCACCCCTGTCGTTTTTCTAGTCGGTTGTTTGCTCTGATTCTTGTCATGGTCTACGGTATCGGATGTACGGTGTTCTTGGTGCTCTCCATCATTATCCACATTATATATCTCCTCTCTTCCCGTGACTTCCTGTACCTTCCCCATCTTGGGAATATTCAGACACAGCTGAATACAGCTCTGCCACATTCCCCAGGTATGCCTGAGATATTTCCTCCCTTGCTTTTTCCGGCTGCCTCGCTTCATTCAGCTCCAACCATTAATAAAGTTTATTCTCTTCCTGTATTTTTTCCGCCTAATTCCCACTTTTCCAGCAGGCAAGTCACAGCCTCCTCGCTGACTCTGCCGTTCCACTTCCTGTGCCTGGCCTGGAAATGAAAACACAAACATTTCAAACTATCGCTAATTATAGTGTTCTACACATAACATGACTAGTAATGGTGTTAAAGTACATGTATATGCTGGATGGTAGTTGGGTTTGCACAAAATGCATCAGCGGTTGCTTATACTGATTCATTAACAGGTTGATGTTGCTATATGGATGTGGATTTTAGTTTGACGTACAAAAGCATTTAATATGTTCAAGTCCCTGTAAGCTGCGAGCTCTCCTTGTTATCAATGTCCCATCATTACAACGATAATGATCCCTAATAAATAAATATAATAATGGTGATAAATAGCGACTAAGATTGCAGCTAGGTACGTCACTGAGTTTAAAAGCAAGCCTAGCGGTCATTTCCATATCGGGCGTGTGACTTCCGTGAAGACAGAAAGCAATTCCACTTCCCATTGTCTCACACTCTCAACAGAGAAAAAGTTCCTCTGTTTTCGTCCACATCACTTCCATAACAAGACATTATACCTTTGATCAAGGAACCACTAATAGCATATTAAGAAGTAATAATAACAGAAAATATGTAACTTCTGATACACAACATCAGAGTCAACTAATTAGGTCCATCTGCTTCCCATTTACAAGACTTGGGTGAAAATCGGTCAGAAGAAGCATTCATAGCTTACGCAACGCACCTCCTGCATGTGGTGTTATGTGTAGCTATAGCCTTGTGGTTCCTCAGGCTCAGTCCTGTCATTATTCTACATTATGCTGTATCCTGGAGGCATTTTCGCTGAGATAAAAAAGAAAATATGCAATGCAAGTTGAATATTAGTTTATATTTCAGCAACGTTGAGTGCATTACAATAGTTTTTCATAATTGGGAATTGTGCTGTAATGATGTAGGCCTATGATGAAGATGATCATTTTAGAACTCTAACATATAGTATAGTGTATATGGACAAAAACACCATAAACAGGCCATGTTAAGAAAGTGTTTCTGGGTAGGTTGTACAGCTATGTGCTACCTGACTGAAGATAAATTATACACACCAAAAAAATATACAAACAAATGTGCCATATCCTTTTTATAACTTAGTGATAACAGGTAAGTGATACAGTAGGGGAAAGCGTAAAGACACCTTATGGTGTGGGGAAATTACCATAACAAGAATAACTGAGGTGATGAGATGATGGATAGTTGAAATACCAGTGAAACGAATAGCAAGAAGATTATCTCATAAGACATGGAATTAAAATACCCTTTTACCCGGGCGTCATCGGAGGCAGTGACAAGATCATACTTGTCACGTTTAGATTAAGATTTAAGATTAAGATTACTATCACTTTATTTGTCTATTGCACACAAGGTTCAACCGAAATTGGACTTTCGCTTTTAACTCAAGTCCTCCAAAGGCCATTTTAAGTCCATGGCGCCTATCAAAATATGTTTGATTGAATTAAGTTCAGCTGCATTACAGTTTCCCTTATATATTTCCCCTCAAAATGTCTTTGTTCTTGTTTTTTGTTGTTAGTGCAGTGTTTTCTAAATTATGCGGTTCTCAGCTATTTTTTTGTCTGTTTTTTATATTTTGTTCCTCTGGAATAGATGTTTACATGATACCAGTTCCTAATGAGACCTGGTAACCAAGGAGACAGTCACAAAACTGTCAAGTTTCAAGTCTTTTCAAAAATCTCATGTGGGGTGTGTTCTCCAACTGTCAAAGAGGCACTTTCAACATGACATCTCCTCTGGCGAATTTTCTGGCGAATTCAGCCAGTTTGTGAACTGTTTTCATCAAAACGCATTGTCACTGACTCTCTCTGGAGATTCAAAAACTGCACAAAGAGCAGACTGTTGAATAAATAAAATGACACAAGCAATCAGGTTTGTAATTCTTCTGCTGGGTTGCCATACAGTTCTCATTCCCAGTGGTTCAATGAACTAAAATGCATCAACTGAATGACAGTATTGGATGAACACTTGAAAAAATGGCAATTAGAAATAAATCACATACATTTTCTGTAGAACATCAGTACTTGAGGGAGTTGAAGCAATGACATCAAATTTATGTTGAAATGTTTGAAAGAGACTGGGGTCACATTTCTCTTTCTCTCTGTATTTTATTTTATTTATTTTTCTTACTTTTCCTTTTATATTCTTTATCCATAGATAAAAATATATCCTCCATGTCTCACCTACACCAGTGTAGCATTGAAGACAGATTGTGCTTGACAGCAGAGTAAAAGTTGTGCTTTGATTCATGTCAGACCATTACATGGCCCTAGCAGTGTAAGTGTTGATGCCCTTGAACGAGGTGTTAAGTGTGACCGACATTGAAGGGTTGAAGGATATCAAAGACATGCTTAGATTAGAGTTTAATAGAGGAGAGTGGATAGGGTCCTCTTCACCAGGGGTTGTAACCAGTTCAGGGAACAGAACCGAGAACGCGAAACCGAGAACGGAAGTGATCTCTAGTGTTCCGAAACAGAACCATTATTTTAAAAGCATTTAATAACCTTATTTTACACTCCAAGCATATTTTTTTTTAAAGCGCCTATGCAAAGAACTTACTCTTTCTCTCAGAAACGTCTTCTTAACTACTGTCTCACTCAGAAACTTCTCCTTAACTATTGTTATAACGTTTCACATTGGACTTATTAACTACAAAAATGTAAGACGTGATTTTAATTCTGGTGCCGCTCTGCACACACAAGCCTGTCAGCTAGCTCTGGTTCTAGGGTGAGAAATTGAGCCAACTCTCAAACGTTCAAGTACTGTACGTATCTTAGTATAATTCTTTAATTGAGTGAAGTAGTGATAGGCCTACTAGTAATATCCTAAACACATTATAATGCACGGCATATCACGATGCCCAGTGCTTCAAGCCTCCTCTTTGCCTTGCTCTCTTCGCAACCGCAAAATTTCAGTCACATCTCGCGCCATAAACTTGTCTGTCTATCAAGCATGTAAACAACTAGCTTGCCTGCTCCATTGCAAGCTGCTCTATCCACAGTGATTTGTGGAGTAATTTCATTAGCCCAATGTAACAACTATGTCGATTTCAAAGGTTAAAAAAGGAACAGAAAGGAACGATATAAACCTGTACTTGAAAAATAAAATATATATGTTGGTCGGAACAGTGGAAATTAAAAATTCAATTGTGAACGAAACAAATGGAAAATAATTTACTCATCACGCTGTATTTATTTGAGTGTAAAGGCATGGATGGTCTGTCTGGAGGATTTATCCAAGATGAGACCGCATCGATTATTCTCGGAGCTGTCTAACATGCCTGACTGACATGTTTTCTGACATGATTACACCCAACTGGAGGTTGGTTGTAAACGCCCATCTGGTGTTGAGTTGGCGTTGCATCATCGGGGGGAGGATATGTGTGTGTCTGTGTGTGTGTGTGTTGTAAGTGAACCTAAGCTAACCCCAGACTCCCTGTCAAATAACACCCTGCATCTCTCCATTACACGATTACACATACACGTCATCAAGTAGAACCCATATTAGATTAGAGACAAGACACAAACACACACACTTTACACCCACCCCCAAACACACACATAAACACCCCTCCCCCACTCCCCCCAACCCACACACACACACACCACACACACACACACACACACACACACACACACACACACACACACACACACACACACACACACACACACACAATAATTTTCCAATAACAATAACCTCCCATTCAAATAATTGTATAATGTTTCCTACTTTGTTTTCTCTATCCATCCTTCCTGTCATCCTTTTCCATTCACACATACGGTGCAGTGAACAGCGGGAGACGCCCCTTCTACTCCAACAGAGCCAGCTTTCAATCACACAACACATGACGGCATCCCGATGAGTGACAGCTGAGGCAGATGCACATTTCACTGAGGTGAGTAGGGACGACACAGCTGTGTGTGTATATGTGTGTGTGTGTGTGTGTGTGTGTGTGTGTGTGTGTGTGTGTGTGTGTGTGTGTGTGTGTGTGTGTGTGTGTGTGTGTGTGTGTGTGTGTGTGTGTGTGTGTGTGTGTGTATTTGGCCCATGGTGACCTGTTTACAAGGGTCAAGACGGGACGGTGAGGGGGAGGGAGGGGGGCGAGACAGTGTCTGGCTGCAGGGTGAGGGCCACAGGGCAGGTGAGAGGTGAGTCATCGGAGCGAGGAGCGAGACGGGGTAATGGGTGAGTCAGCCTTATGCCCACAGCCCCAATTCCTTCTATCATAGCCCGCAAAAGCACACACACACACACACACACAAAAACACACACATACGCAGAAACATTCACACACGCATAAACACGTCCATCCTAACTCAGGAGCTGTCCGATCGCATTATATACAGTCATGTCACTTTATGGTTTTTGTCCTAAACATTTAAGAGTAGCAAGATGAATTAGCCATAGAGACAACTAAACAAGAAAATGTAGTATTTTCACATTGACTGACTTTCAGAGTTCAATCAGTCTTGTCAGCGAAATGATATACCTCGGTTTTGGGATTTCATAAAGAATTCAAATGTCTGTCTGTCTGTCTGTCTGTCTGTCTGTCTGTCTGTCTGTCTGTCTGTCTGTCTGTCTGTCTGTCTGTCTGTCTGTCTGTCTGTCTGTCTGTCTGTCTGTCTGTCTGTCTGTCTGTCTGTCTGTCTGTCACTCACTCACTCACTCACTCACTCTCGTTAGTTAACTGAATAATCACCTGGCATTCAACAGAAGTGAAAATGTCAAGGTCATATGACTTTATCTTCCCTAGAATTACTTATCCCCACCTCGTCGTCGTCTCTCCCCAGTCACTCAGTCTCTGTGTGTGTGTGAGACAAGGTCCTGCTTTGTGTTTTATCATAAAAACTACTGCAGATTAATGAGAGATTCACGATGAATAAGAATCTAATATTCCGCAGTCAGAGCGGCTTTGAAATGTTAAATTATATATAAAGCGCAGAGGGGTTTTGTTTGGGATTTCTTCACGCTGTTGAGAGGCCAGTCTCCAGGAACTTAATTGTAGTGTTTTTGAAGTTCTGAAATATGCATGTTTTTGTACAGTAGTATTGCTGCCACAATGTTTTATCAATGACAAACATACTTGAAGTATTACAATCATTTTCAAAACCTACCCACTGGGCAAAAACTGGTTGACGTTGTTTCCACATAATTTCAACCCAGTGGGTAGTGAATATTTTTGTTCTAGATATGAAAAGAAAGAGATTTTTTTATTTTTATGAAAGTGATCAATTTGAAGTCTATTTGGTTTGAATTTAGTGACAAATAAATCTGCATCATTAACTTTATACATACGTTTGTGTTTTGTGACATTGAAAGATGCAAATCTTTTTAGGGACAATATAGCTGCCATTTATAATCTACCCTCAGATTGTCAAAATGTCCTCTAAACTCTGAGGTTCACAGAAGATGCCAAGTCATACTCCCATTCCACCCCACCCCCACACTCAGTTGCCCCTGGGACTATAAGGCATATTTATGTCCACTCTGGCCCTATAAGTGCCCTGATCATTTCCTGTGTCAAAGCAAATCCACCAAGGCCACCTTCCCTTTAATTAAAAAAACAAGCTTTGGCCTGCTCTATATCCCCCAGTATTCAGCATACATCTTAATGAGATGCATGGACCTTTTTCTGTAGCAAAGGAGGGGGCTTGAATTTAAAATTGCAGTATAATTACAACAAACTTTAGTACTGACAGAAAATCATTAGGCTGTTCTCCAGGTGAGGAGCTAGGCCGCATGGCAGTGTCGATGGAAAAAACACATGATTTCACATGTGGAAAATCACATGTTTGTCCATAAGTTTTGCACATACAGTTGAAGTCGGATGTTTACATACACTAGGTTGGAGTCATTAAAACTTGTTTTTCAACCACTCCACAAATTTCCTGTTAACAAACTATAGTTTTGGCAAGTCTGTTAGGACATCTACTTTGTGTATGACACAAGTCATTTTTCCAACAATTGTTTACAGACAGATTATTTCACTTAAAATTCACAGAAAGATCAAAGTACCCCAAATCTAGAGGTTGTGAGTACAAAACCCAGCTCTGGGCATGTTGAAAAGTCAGTACTAAGTGATCATGTCAAATGTAATGATGTCGTCATTGGTTGAAGATTTGTACACTATTTTAGCTGAAAAGTGTACCTCTTACCGTAAAACCCCAATACCATTTCATTACTTTCCTTACATTAAAAATGAAAAGTGAAATTGCATTTTCAAAAAACTAAAGAGATACATGTAAGGTCTGTTGTTCACATGTGAGACCATATGTTCACATGTATTCAGTATGGAGTTCACATGTTAACCACACCATTCCACATGTGAGGAGAATAACATGTTTACACCTCACATGTGAATTGCATTTATAAATAATCACTTATATTACGGCCATTTTAATGTAATTTAACACTTCATATGAGCTGTCCCGTGATGTGTTCGCTTGCGACCAATTACAAATAATCTACAAAAAATACAGAGACACGTTAAAAGTACCTTTTCTTAGCTCCTCCTCGTGGCTGATTTAATGATCTTTGTCATGCAACAGAGTGTGTATTTCCCCATTAATATTTACCATTAGTGTTTCACAACAAGGTGACAACAGGTGGTGTTCCTTTCCGTCCCAGCAGTCCCTGTCCTTGGTCAGATGCCACTGAGGTGAAAGAGAGAAGACAGTGAGGCAGTTACGCTAGCATCTCTCTCCTGGCTATGCCCCAGGCACTCTGATTGCTAGATGTAGCATGTGGCAAACCTACCACAGAGGGCAGAAAGGACCCGGTGACGAGGTGTGTGTGTGTGTGTGTGTGTGTGTGTGTGTGTGTGTGTGTGTGTGTGTGTGTGTGTGTGTGTGTGTGTGTGTGTGTGTGTGTGTGTGTGTGTGTGTGTGTGTGTGTGTGTGTGTGTGTCTGTGTCTGTGTGCATGTGTGTGGACGTGTTTAACTTTAGGTCCCCAGAAGTCCCCACAAGAAGAGTAAACAAACAAATTAGACCAACTTGGTCAAATACTATTTCTAGGGGGTTTAGGGTTAAGGTTAGAATTAGTGTTAGAATTAGGTTTAGGCTTAGGAGCTAGAGTTAGTTTTAGGGTTAGGGTTAAGAGCTAAGGTTAGGTTTAGGGTTAACGATAGGTTTTGGGGTTAAGGTTAAGGTTAGGGAAAATAGGATTGTGAATGGGACTGAAGTGTGTCCTCCCCCCACAAGGTTAGTTATACAAGACTCTGTTTGTGTGTGTGTGTGTGTGTGTGTGTGTGTGTGTGTGTGTGTGTGTGTGTGGTGTGTGTGTGTGTGTGTGTGTGTGTGTGTGTGTGTGTGTGTGTGTGTGTGTGATAAAATGCCATCCCGTGGTTGCATCATGTAGTAAATGATTCCCTAACTAAGGTTTATACTTTTGGTTTAAAGACAAAACATTTTTCCCAGTCCTCCTCTTTCTCTGACATGATTGGAGCAATCATTTCACTACTTCAAACTGATGGGACTGGCTAGACAATGCATGCCACATCAGGGAGGAGTAATTGCTAGTTACCTAGGCCTACAAAGTGTATACTGTACAACTACCAATTGGTAAAAATAATATGATATAATTACAGCAGCGTTAACAGAATTGCTGTCCCTGCAACAACCCATATTGTTGTTGTGTATTTTACTTCCCTCTTTCTGCCGAGGTGAGCCTCAATGGCGCTGGTCTAGCATTTGTAAAGCTGTTGCTAGGAGCGATCAACAGAAATGTCAGACGACTCAGCAAGCGATGAAATTTGACATATGGCATCAAAGCGTCATTAGGATGGCTCCTGCTGCAGACCAGGAAGTCTCTTTCAAGAGGGGGCTGGGGGCTATTGAGGGACGAGGAAGGGCAGGAGATGGTTTGAGAGACACGGTCCCTGTTTGTTATTATCTGTGTAGTGATTCTCAGGGGCCAGGCCCTGTTTACCAGAGAGAGGGGATGGTCTCTGTGTAGTGATTCTCAGGGGCCAGGCGCTGTCTAAAGAAAGGGGATGGTGTCTGTGTAGTGATTCTCAGGGACCAGGCCCTGTTACCAGAGAGAGGGGATGTTCTCTGTGTAGTGATTCTCAGGGACCAGGCCCTGTTACCAGAGAGAGGGGATGTTCTCTGTGTAGTGATTCTCAGGGACCAGGCCCTGTTACCAGAGAGAGGGGATGGTCTCTGTGTAGTGATTCTCAGGGGCCAGGCCCTGTTACCAGAGAGAGGGGATGGTCTCTGTGTAGTGATTCTCAGGGGCCAGGCGCTGTCTAAAGAAAGGGGATGGTGTCTGTGTAGTGATTCTCTGGGGCCAGGCCCTGTATAAAAGAGAGAGAATGATCTCTACAATATGAGGATGGTATTCTTTACTAATGTGTGCCAAACATCTCGGCTGTAAGTGATTATAATGACTTTAAATGTGTTTACAATTAACTTACCTCAGATAATAAAAGTAGAGATGACAGATGGGTTTGAGCAAGCATCAATTTCCTCTCTAGGATTTTAACAAGCTGACACATTTTATAGACATGATCAGAAGATCCTCTATCATATTGTCACTGAAACATGCCTGTTCCTCCACATTATCAAAAGGAAACTGCCGACCTGGACCTGTGCTCAGTTCTATAGTTACTTATCCCCTGGACTGTCTCTGGGTCATTTGATAGGTGTATTTCTGGATGACGTGGCGGCCCTCTCATCGGAGTTAACAGCATTACTGAGCAGTGTGACCGCCCTCCTACGAGTGTTCAGGAGGACAGGGTGATTTAGTCTCCCCGTGATCATTTTATCACTGGATGATTTTCCCCTAATGAGGATCTACATCACAGATAACCACACACAAGCAGCGAGGAGCTCAGATAGCACCATAAGTTGATTGTTGCCTGCCCCACAGAAACATGTAATGTGCACACACACACAGATGCACGCACACGCACACACACAGCTTTATCGAAACTTTTTTCCCTCCTTGATAATATTCATGCACAAGCACACACAAACGAACAGAAAACACACACAAACTAGCAGTTCATTGGTGGAGACTGAGTCATGAACATTGCTTGGGGTTTGATGAATGGCTGTTTTCCCCTTCCTCAGCATTGCAGCATTGCAGTTTTAATATGCATGTTCCACAACGCCACTCTCTCTCTCTCCTTCGTTCTCTCCTTCCCTTTCTCCCCTTCTCTCTCTCCTTCTCTCCCTTCACCTCATTGTGAGGAATCTCTTCTTCTTTATTAAAAACCATTAATTATACCAGACACATAGTAATGTCTGGGAATGTTTTCGGGGGAGAAAAATGAGAATAACGTCATCTATAAAGGTAAAAACACATTATTTTCAACAGCAACATTTTGAACAACTTATTCCAAGTTGGCCCAATCCAAGCCCATAATAGTGTAATATCTGAATTATTACAGATTAATATATTCACAGAGGGATTATACTCTGACCTATATTTTATGTTTTGGGCCTTATTGAACCAATTTATTTTGGGCTCCCGAGTGGCACAGCGGTCTAAGGCACTGCATCTCAGTGCTAGAGGCTTCACTACAGACCCTGGTTTGATTCCACGCTGTATCACAACCGGCCGTGATTGGGAATCCCATAAGGCGGTGCACGATTGGCCCAGTGTCGTCCGGGTTAGGGTTTGGCCGGGGTAGGCCGTCATTGTAAATAAGAATTTGTTCTTAACTGACTTGCCTAGTTAAATAAAGGTTAAATAAAAAGATAAAAACCGGAATAAAAAGAACTAGTGAAGTTATCTTAAGGTCTCCATTTAAAGGTCAATAAGTGAGTGAAATTTAAATGTTGAGCTTGAGCCAGTGCCCCATATCTCAAGCAGCACTTTATGGACAGAAGAATCAAACTTTTGTACTAACAATTCTTTAGTCTGGAGTTTATATATTATTAGCCTTTAAGAATTGATCATGTTGAATGGAAGTCTTTTCTAGCTCTACTTGTCTACCTCAAGTCTACTCACATTGTAGTAATTATGGCCTTGTATATAATGCTGTAACTTAAATCATACTGCTGTTGTACAGATCATTGATGCAATGTGGTATTTAAGATTGTCACTTTGATGTAAAGCCAAGTTTCCTTATGTCGATTAAATATGAATTACAGTATGCTTGCTAATTTGTCTTTGTTAAAAAATACAGCAGTTCTGTTTGAAATAAGTGAAAGTTAAATGCCAGATTATCAGAGATAAAGAGCAATTCCGTTTTAAAGCCTCTGAATGGAACTGGATCCCTACTATTTCAACATAAAATGCATTTTCTAAATGGTAACAATATTTCCTGATTTGTCCAGTAGGACCTCTACAGCTGGACAATTCAACATTTCCATCATTCTTTACTCTGAGGCTGATTCAGACCTGGGTCACTAAGTGGGTGACCTCTCTGGCCAATCAATTATGCTAAATTGATCAATTACCAGGTAGAATAGAAAACCAATGGTACTTCAGCCCTCAAGGCCTGGTAATTTTGTTCTAGTCGAGAGATCAAACTGTGACTACCTCACTGAATGACCCATTACGACTGAGTAAAATGACGGTTAATATTTTTCAGCAACAAAAACACTATTATGTAGTCATTTGTAGCAGTCCATTTTCTCCATCCAACACATAACATACCTTTTGTCAAATCAATGGGGTTTGTTGTACCAATGATGTGGATGTGTGGGACTGGTGAGTTGGGATTTGACAATGTCAAGTGTTTTATTGATCCAACAGAACTCACAGACGTACAGTGATGTTTTCTCTTCAAGAGTGAACCATCCTGGTTAAATAGAATTAATGAACTAAGAAGGAGAGAGATGGGGAGAGAGAGAGAGGGGGGGAGATGGAGAGTGGGGGGGGGGGGGCAGAGGGCGAAGCACAGAGGTATTTTTGTGCTTTTCATATTGTGATCATTTTTCAAAGATAGGACGAGTATCTTTTCCTCATCCCTTCTTCCTTCATTTCCCCACCCTTGTCTCAGACACATCAGATGAATCTACCCTAAAAAACACAGGCTGAAGCCCTCCTCTCTCCACACACACACCCCTACCCCCCTCCACACGCACACACACACACACACACACACACACACACACACACACACACACACACACACACACACACACACACACACACACACACACACACACACACACACACACACACACACACACACACACACACACACACACACACACACACACACCTTCCTTATCAATTCACTACCAGAGGATTTGATGGGCTGCGTTCCCCACCCTCCTATTATGGTAGCTCCACAGTGTATTCACAGAGGGGGATTGAGAGGAGGGAATCTGCTCTCTGCATCATTGAGGACATTTATATAGAGGGCCTCCAGAGGAAAATGAGATGGATAATTTTTTTTGGTGTCCTAGGAGCCACTTCACCGTAATACGTTTCCACCCAATTTTACCTTCTGTTGATGTTTTGGCTTGGATTGGGAGACTATTGGCAGAGAAGGTCCCGGTCTATATTGAAGGCTGGTGTCTGGAGATAAAGTCAGGACAAACAGAGAGGTTATAGAATGAAAAGATCCTTTTGATTGTGGCTCCTTGAGTTTGGATGCAGTTTGAAGGCCCAAGATTTCTAAATTCTTAGCCTGGGAATAGGGACATTATGCGTGAAACTTTGAATAAGTTGGTTGTTTGTGAACCAAAAGAGTATTGTGTCGAAAGACAATTGTTTGTGTAGAAAGTATTATTTTTCTACATTAAAACCAGTAAAGCTAAACCACAGTAAAGCTAAACCAATCTCATTCCATACCCAGTGTTCTCAACTCTTCAATCAGGTCTGTGATGCCCATCAAATAAATTCAAATGAATGGTTATTTGTCACATGCTTAGTAAACAATAGACTAGCAGTGAAATGCTTACTTCCCAACAACGCAGAGAGAAAGATAATAGAGAAACAATAGAAAAGTAAAACATGTAAAAATAAAAGTAATAATGAATACACAATGAGTAACAATAATTTCGCTAAATACACAGGGTACCAGTACAGAGTCCATGTGCAGGGGTACGAAGTAATTGAGGTAGATACTGTATGTACATATAACTAGGAATAAAGTGACAGATCATAAACAGAAGCAGTGTAAGTGATTAGTCAAAAAAGTTAGCGCAAAAGGGTCAATGCAGATTGTCCTGGTAGCTATTTGGTTAACTATTTAATTAATTATTTAGCTAATGGCTTGGGGGTAGAAGCTGTTCGGGGTCTTGTTGGTTACAGACTAGGTGCATCGGTACTGCTTGTCGTGCAGTAGCAGAGAGAACAGTCTAAGACTTTGGGGGCTGGTGTCTTTAAAAATTTTTAGGGCCTTCCTCTGACACCGCCTGATATAGAGGCCCTGGATGGCAGGGTGCTCGGCCCCAGTAATGTACTGGGCCGTACTCACTACCTCTGTAGCGCCTTGCGGTCGGATGCCAAGCAGTTGCCATACCAAGCGGTGATGCAGTCAGTCAAGATGCTCTCAATGGTGCAGCTGTATAATTTTTTTGAGGATATGAGGGCACATGCTAAATCTTACAGGAGGGGACTAAGCACACACCCCTGGCCCTGAGGGGCCCCCGTGTTGAGGGTCAGCCTAGCAGATGTGTTGTTGCCTACCCTCACCACCTGGGGGAGGCCCGTCAGGAAGTCCAGGATCCAGTTGCAGAGGGATGTGTTCAGTTCCAGGGTCCTTAGCTTAGTGATGAGCTTGGAGGGCACTATGGTGTTGAATGCTGAGCTGTAGTCAATGAACAGCATTCTCACATAGGTGTTCCTCTTGTCCATGTGGGAAAAGGGAGTGTGGAGTGCAATAGAGATTGCATCATCTGTGGATCTGTTGGGGCGGTATGCGAATTGGAGTGGATTCAGGGTGTCCGGAATGAGGGTGTTGATGTGAGATGCTTTTCAAAGCATTTCATGGCTACAGATGTGAGTGCTACATTACGCGGGAATAGTCATTTAGACAGGTTACCTTAGTGTTCTTGGGCGCAGGGAATATGGTGGTCTGCTTGAAACATGTAGGTATTACAGACTGTGTCAGGGAGAGGTTGAAAATGTCAGTGAAGACACTTTCCAGCTGATTGTAGGACACTAACATGATTACAGGAAGTTGCAACACTAAAACTGCCTCAAGGAATCTAGTCACTTTTGCCAAAATCAAGCTGTGAAGGGTTGTTTACAATCAAACCAGACACAGCAGAGGTTATCTGAAAAATTATGAGATAAAGAAATAAGCAATACCAAATCTGAATCAGGGTTCTTCAAGTGCTGTTGTCATGAAGCATTGTCCCTTGGAGACCCATCAGTTGTCCATAATGTGTTTCAGTATTAAGAGGATGTGATGATCCTTTATTGAAATCTGGCTCTCAATCTGGGAAAATAATCATTTAGTTTTGCTTTTGAGTTATTCCTAGAAAACAACAGTTAAAGTGTGATTCAAATATGTCGCTTAACGGACCAACTGAAATCCCAGGGGTAGACAATTTGGCAGATGTTAGCTGACAGTAGGGCGCTGCCTCGTGTCAGTCTGTCCCCAGTCGTGTGTTCTTCAACTGACCTCATGTCCACTTGTGCATGCAGCCATTTCAAAGAAATATGTCTTCGAAAAGTAGCTGTTGGGAAGGACAAGAAAAAGAAGAGAGAGAGGATTGGACACACATACACTCCCTTTCTCATTCGCATTCTCTCTCTCTCACACACACACACACACCCTGAGAGAAAGAGAGGTCCCTGCAGACTGTGATGAAGACGAAGGAGAAGGAGAGAACTGGAAGCCAAATCTGCCCTCAGGGCACAATAACTCACCGCTTAGCTTCCACAGGAAGTCACCAGATTAGGTCTGAATCACATTTCTCCCCCTCCCTATCCGCCCGCCATCTTTCCTAGCCATGATTAGCATGATGCCTGGGCGCCTATAAACCCACTGCCATCCTTATCCCCCATACCGGCGTGGGAGAGGCACTGGCAATCTAGAGGGAGTGGGAGAGAAAGAGAGAGAAATAAACTGTGTGGAGAGAGAGAGAGAGAGAGAGAGAGAGAGAGAGAGAGAGAGAGAGAGAGAGAGAGAGAAAGAGAGAGAAACTCCAGAAAAAAAACAATAGAATGAAGGAAGGAGTTCTTAATGGTAGGGCAACTTTGTCTGAGTGATTGAATGTAAAAGTAGAACATAATTTTTGTATTTCAGAGAACAGAAGCCAAATGTGGTCTTGTTCATAGGTGAACCGTTTCTCCACTTTGCCTCCTACATGAACATGACATGTCCATCAAATCCAAATTATACATGCCAATCAAATCTGTGTTCTATCTTAAGACATTTTGAAAAGTACCCGTTTGAATGATTGGTAAAGATGCAGAGAGGGGATTTGTTAAAGGACAGAATACATTGAGAATGAAGGGTGATTGGGATCAGTAGAGAGGATTAGTATAGGTCAGGGCGGAGGGAGTGTCATTGCCCCCTGTTAACATACTGTTAAGTATTTTGGAATGGAAAGGTGCCTCTTTCCTCTGGCTTTTGTCCATCCATAGCAATGTGATAGAACTGTTCCTGTAGCTTTACAAACAATGTCATTTCAGAGGTATATACAGTGCATTCGGAAAGTATTCAGACCCCTTTACTTTACACATTTTGTTACGTTACAGCCTTATTCTAAATGGATTAAATAAAAACAATACCTCTATCTACACACAATACTCCATAATGACAAAGCGAAAACAGGTTAAGATTTTATTTCTCACATTTATTAAAAATAAAAAACAGAATTACCTTATTTACATAAGTATTCAGACCCTTTGATGTGCATCCTGTTTCCATTGATCATCATTGAGATGTTTCTACAACTTGATTGGAGTCCACCTGTGGTAAATTAAATTGATTGGACATGATTTGGAAAGGCACACACCTGTCTATATAAGGTCCCACAGTTGACAGTGCATGTTAGAGCAAAAACCAAGCGATGAGGTCGAAGGAATTGTCCGTAGACCTCCGAGACAGGATTTTGTCGAGGCACAGATCTGGGGAAGGGTACCAAAAAAGTTCTGCAGCATTGAAGGTCCCCAAGAACATAGTGGCCTCAATAATTCTTAAATGGAAGAAGGTTGGAACCACCAAGACTCTTCCTAGAGTTGGCAGCCCGGCCAAACTGAGCAATCGGGGGAGAAGGCCCATGGTCAGGGAGGTGACAAAGAACCTGATGGTCACTCTGACAAAGCTCTAGAGTTCCCCTGTGGAGATGGGAGAACCTTCCAGAAAGACAACTATCTCTGCAGCACTCCACTAATCAGACCTTTACGAATGAGTGGCCAGACAGAAGCCACTCCTCAGTAAAAGGCACATGAAAGCCTACTTGGGGTTTTCCAAAAGGCACCTAAAGACTCTCAGACCAGGAGAAACAAGATTCTCGGGTCTGATGAAACCAAGATTGAATTCTTTAGCCTGAATGCCAAGCATCACGTCTGAAGGAGACCTGTTGCCCTCCCAACGGTGGAGGATGGTGGTAGCAGCATCATGCTGTGGGGATGTTTTTCAGCGGCAGGGACTTAGAGACTAGTCATGATCAAGGGAGAGATGAGCGGAGCAAAGTACAGAGATCCTTGATGAAAACCTGCTCCAGAGTGCTCAGGACTTCAGACTGGGGCAAAGGTTCACATTTGAAGAGGACAATGACCCTAAGCACACAACCAAGACAACGCAGGAGTGGCTTCGGGACAAGTCTCTGAATGTCCTTGAGTGGCCCAGCCAGAGTCCGGACTTGAACCCAATCGAACATCACTGGAGAGACCTGAAAACAGCTGTAAAGCGACGCTTCCCATCCAACCTGACGGAGCTTGAGAGGATCTGCAGATAAGAATGGGAGAAACTCCCCAAATATAGGTGTGCCAAGCTGGTAGTGTCATTCCTAAGAAGACTTGAGGCTGGCTGTAATTGCTGCCAAAGGTGCTTCAAGAAAATACAGAGTAAAGGGTCTGAATACTTATGTAAATGTGATATTTCTGTTTTTTAATTTGAATACCTTTGCTAAAATTTCTACAAAGCAGTTTTTGTTTTTTCAGTATGGTGTATTTTGTGTGTAGATTTATCAGGATTACATTTTTGTAATCTATTTTAGAATAAGGCTGTAACGTAACAAAATGTGGAAAAAGTCAAGGGGTCTGAATACTTTTTGAAAGCACTGTATATTGTCTCCCTCAAAATGTATACTTTATATCCACTTTTTCTGCTGTCATTCAGTTTTGTATGGTTTGTCTGGTAACTTAGTATAAAGCATTCAAGTAGGCAGGTAGCTTCAATATACAATGCATTCGGAAAGTATTTAGACTCCTTGACTTTTTCAAAATGTTGTTACGTTACAGCCTTATTCTAAATTTGATTAAATTGTTTTCTTCCCCCTCATCAATCTACACACAATAACCAATTATGACAAATCCAAAACAGGTTTTTAGAAATGTTTCCAAAAAAAGAAAAAAAAAGAAGAAAAAAAAAACATTTACAGAATTATTTAGACCCTTTACTCAGTACTTGGTTGAAGAACCTTTGGCAGCGATTACAGCCTCAAGTCTTCTTGACGCTACAGGCTTGGCACATCTGTATTTGGGGAGTTTCTTCCAGTCTTCTCTGCAGATCCTGTCAAGCTCTGTCAGGTTGGATGGGGAGCGTTGTTGCACAGCTATTTTCATGTCTCTCCTGAGATGTTCAATTGGCTTCAAGTCCAGGCTCTGCCTGGGACAATTCCTTTGACCTCATGGCTTGGTTTTTGCTCTAACATGCACTGTCAACTGTCGGACCTTATATAGACAGGTGTGTGCCTTTCCAAATCATGTCCAATCAATTGAATTTTCCACAGGTGGACTCCGATCAAGTTGTAGAAACATTTCAAGGATGGTCAATGGAAACATGATGCACCTGAGCTCAATTTTGAGCATCACAGAAAAGGATCTGAATACTTATGTAAATAAGATATTTCTGTTTGTTTTATAAATTAGCTAAAATTTCTAAAACCCTGTTTTCACTTTGTCATTTAAGTTGACTGAGAACACGTTCTCATTTACAGCAACAACCTGGGGAAAAGTTACAGGGGATGAATGAGCCAATAGTAAGCTGGGGATGATTAAGTGACCATAATGGACAGCTTGGGAATTGAGCCAGGACACCAGAGTTAACACCCCTGCTCTTACGATAAGTGCCATGGGATCTTTAATGACTTCAGAAAGTCAGGACACCTGTTTAACATCCCATCCAAAAGACAGCACCCTACACAGAGCAGTGTCCCCAATCACTACCCTGGGGCAATGGGATATTTTTTTAGACCAGAGGAAAGGGTTCCTCCTACTGGCCCTCCAACACCACTTCCAGCAGCATCTGGTCTCCCATCCAGGACCAACCCTTCTTAGCTTCAGAAGCAAGCCAGCAGTGGGATGCAGGGTGGTATGCTGTGTAGATTGATGAGGGGAAAAATATTTTTAATCCATTTAATAATAAGGCTGTAACGTAACAAAATGTAGAAAAGGGAAAGGGATCTGAATACTTTCCAAATGCACTGTATATGTTATTTACATTTACATTTAAGTCATTTAGCAGACGCGCTTATCCAGAGCGACTTACAAATTATATTCAAATGCATTTATTGTAAACAATGACACACTGTTGATGTAGTTTCTGTTCAGTGGAAGTATTCCACAAGTAAAATATGTAATTATCCTCTATATACAGTACAACCACAGTACACTCTTAGATCAAAGGGTTCTTTGGGGTTCTGTACAGAACCTTTTGGTTCTTTGGACGAAATTAAAGAACCCTTTACTAACAGCTTACCAAAGCTAACCCAGTCACATCAAACTCTGAAATGACAGCTAACATTCCCTTTTAAATTTGTTTTATCTGTTTCCTTTGACATTTATATCCATATTAATGATGCTTCTGCATGATTTCACCTGGTCAGAAAAATGGCTAGCTGATGTCCAACACCGTTAACTCTCTATGACAAGGGGAAGATTGAATTAATATTTTGCGACATAGTTGCTGAGGTCTGAGTGGCAAACAAAAAGGTTTGTACAAACCTGTGCTGTTGCAAAGTAAATGCTCGCTAGAAGCAATAGGAAATAATGTGATAAATAAAAGCATACACTCTTTAGATAAAAAGAAGGTTCTATATAGAACCTTTTGGTCAATTCAAAATGTAACTGCAATTCCGATTAAAAACCCAACTGCCAGGGCCTCCCGAGTGGTGCAGTGGTCTAAGGCACTGCATTGCAGTGCTAGCTGTGCCACTAGAGATCTTGGTTTGAGTCCAGGCTCTGTCGCAGCTGGCTGTGACTAGGAGACCCCTGGGACAGTGCACAATTGGCCCAGCATCGTCCGGGTTAGGGGAGGGTTTGGCCGGCAGGGATGTCTTTGCCACTTTGCGCTCTTGTGGCAGGCCAGGTGCATGCACGCAGACACTTTTGCCAGGTTTACGGTGTTTCTTTGGACATATTGGTCTGGCTTCCGGGTTAAGCTGGCATTGTGTTAAGAAGCAGTGCGGCTTAGTTGGGTTGTGTTTCGGAGGACGCATGGCTCTCGACCTTCGCCTCTCCTGAGTCTGTACGGGAGTTGCAGCGATGAGACAAGACTGTAACTGGATACCACGAAATTGGGGAGAAAAAGGGAAAAATACTAAACAAAAAAAAACAGCTGCCAATCCATTGCAGCAAGAGGACGCTGGTTGATTCAACTTGCAGGAAGCCTACCAATAAGCACTTCATTTTTTCAATGCGAAAGTAAGCATAGTTGATTTTTAATTCAAATATATGAAGCCAAAGTCATATGATAAACTATAGGCTAAATAACTAGAGTTGAAACGTTATTAGAATTTAACCCTTGTGTTGTGTTCGGGTCTGTGGGACCCATTTTCAATGTTTTCTAAAATAAAAATTATACAATTAATCATTTTTTCAACCTGAGACTCATTGGCCTTGGCTCATTTTCTTGGAAGAACATTGAGCGCACACTGTGCACCCCCCTATACATTTATATTACATATGTTGTGTTCGAGTCCACTGGACACGAGTGTAATAAAAGTGTGGAAAAGTGTGTGTGTATGTGAAAACAAGTAACATTTTTACAAAAAGGTTTGCTGTGTGCCTTCACTCTGTCTTCCTCCTCCCTGGGCCTGCTGTTTCAACATAGCACAAAGAACCTGTCTGTCTCCCTGCCCGTCTGTCTTCCGCTTTTCTCACACTCTTAACCATTTGTAGTGTGTGAAACTACATAATGTCTTGCGGGAACCTGCACAATGTTATTTCGATACATTATTTCGATACATTGTAAAAAAATGCAGTATTTTCCAACACTCTACCCCAGCCAGCTGCAAATTGGGGGAGAGACACAACAAATAAATAGCTTTGCATGTGTGGCTCCTTACCACAATCAATCAGTATGGCAAAGGACCAGCCCGTCAGCAACCAGCTCATCAGCAGCCTGCAGGAATAGAAAAATGGATGTAAAAAGATAGTCTTCTTGCCCAGGGAATGAGCCACCCCGCATGGCTGCCAATGTGATAAGAATGCAACCAGGGCCGACGCGAATGGCAGTTACTCATTTGCCGGACAAAAAGTATTCTTTTTAACTGTTCATCCCAGACACCATCCAGGAAATCATTCTGGACTGCACTAATTTGGAGGGGAGCCGAGTTTTGGGAGAGAGATGGACCAAACTAATTTACATGCATACTTTGGGGTTCTTATCCTTGCTGGTGTTTTCACATCGAATGGGGAATCCACAGAATCCCTGTGGGAGGCAGAAAATGTCAGAGAACTTTTCCATGCAGCAATGTCTCTGGAAAACTTCCACATTATTTCCAGGATTATCCACGTTGATAACCGAGACACCAGACCAGCTCGGCGGCAAAAGAAGAACCCTACGCTGGCCACTTGTGATATTGTTCAACATCTTGGATATCTCAGTGTGCAACGTGTTTGTCATCTGAATGGCGTTGAACCCATATTGGAACAGAGGAAAGCTCCAGAAGAGACTGCTCTTTCTCGAGGAGCTGGGTAAGGCATAGGTAAGATCTAAAATCCAGAGGAGGCAACATATCCCAAGGACCCCAGCTTCTGCAGCCATCGTGAGGAGGATTCAGGAGGAGGATGCTGGTAGTCCATCCGCCCGACCCACAGAACCAACAACTCCAATACCGTAAGTAAGCATGAGTGATGTTGTTGCATGTGTGTGTGTCTGACTCGCCCACCTTGGCATGCTGTAACTATATACAGTTGAAGTCAGAAGTTTACAGACAACTTAGCCAAATACATTTGAACTCAGTTTTTCACAATTCCTGACATTTAATCCTAGTAAAAATTCCCTGTCTTAGGTCAGTTAGGATCACCACTTTATTTTAAGAATGTGAAATGTCAGAATAATAGGAGAAAGAATTATTTATTTCAGCTTTTATTTCTTTCATCACATTCCCAGTGGGTCAGAAGTTTACATACAGTGGGGGAAAAAAGTATTTGATCCCCTGCTGATTTTGTACGTTTGCCCACTTACAAAGAAATGATCAGTCTATAATGTTAATGGTAGGTTTAATTGAACAGTGAGGGACAGAATAACAACAAAAAAATCCAGAAAAACGCATGTCAAAAATGTTATAAAATGATTTGCATTTTAATGACGTAAATAAGTATTTGACCCCTCTGCAAAACATGACTTGGTACTTGGTGGCAAAACCCTTGTTGGCAATCACAGAGGTCAGACGTTTCTTGTAGTTGGCCACCAGGTTTGCACACATCAAGAGGGATTTTGTCCCACTCCTCTTTGCAGATCTTCTCCAAGTCATTAAGGTTTCGAGGCTGACGTTTGGCAACTAGAACCTTCAGCTCCCTCCACAGAATTTCTATGGGATTAAGGTCTGGAGACTGGCTAGGCCACTCCAGGACCTTAATGTGCTTCTTCTTGAGCCACTCCTTTGTTGCCGTGGCCATGTGTTTTGGGTCATTGTCATGCTGGAATACCCATTCACGACCCATTTTCAATGCCCTGGCTGAGGGAAGGAGGTTCTCACCCAAGATTTGACAGTACATGGCCCCGTCCATTGTCCCTTTGATGCGATGAAGTTGTCCTGTCCCCCTAGCAGAAAAACACCCCCAAAGCATAATGTTTCCACCTCCATGTTTGACTGTGGAGATGGTGTTCTTGGGGTCATAGGCAGCATTCCTCCTCCTCCAAACACGGCGAGTTGAGTTGATGCCAAAGAGCTCCATTTCGGTCTCATCTGACCACAACACTTTCACCAGTTGTCCTCTGAATCATTCAGATGTTCATTGGCAAACTTCAGACGGGCATGTATATGTATTCTTGAGCAGGGGGACCTTGCGGGCGCAGCAGGATTTCAGTCCTTCACGGCGTAGTGTGTTACCAATTGTTTTCTTGGTGACTATGGTCCCAGCTGCCTTAAGATCATTGACAAGATCCTCCCGTGTAGTTCTGGGCTGATTCCTCACCGTTCTCATGATAATTGCAACTCCACGAGGTGAGATCTTGCATGGAGCCCCAGGCCGAGGGATATTGACAGTTCTTTTGTGTTTCTTCCATTTGCGAATAATCGCACCAAATGTTGTCACCTTCTCACCAAGCTGCTTGGCGATGGTCTTGTAGCCCATTCCAGCCTTGTGTAGGTCTACAATCTTGTCCCTGACATCCTTGGAGAGCTCTTTGGTCTTGGCCATGGTGGAGAGTTTGGAATCTGATTGATTGATTGCTTCTGTGGACAGGTGTCTTTTTTACAGGTAACAAGATGTGGTTAGGAGCGCTCCCTTTAAAAGTGTGCTCCTAATCTCAGCTCGTTACCTGTATAAAAGACACCAGGGAGCCAGAAATCTTTCTGATTGAGAGGGGGTCAAATACTTATTTCCCTCATTAAAATGCAAATCAATGTATAAAATTTTTGACATGCATTTTTCTGGATATTTTTGTTGTTATTCTGTCTCTCACTGTTCAAATAAACCTATGTGAACAGTGACTTTCATTTTTCGCACCAACGTACGTTCATCTCTAGGAGCCAGAACACGTCTCCTTCCTGAGCCGGATGACGGCTGTGTGGTCCCATGGTGTTTATACTTGTGTACTATTGTTTGTACAGATGAACGTGGTTCCTTCAGGTACTTGGAAATTGCTCCCAAGGATGAACCAGACTTGTGGAGGCTACAATTTTTTTCTGAGGTCTTGGCTTATTTCTTTTGATTTTCCCATGATGTCAAGCAAAGAAGCACTGCGTTTGAAGGTAGGCCTTGAAATATATCCACAGGTACACCTCCAATTGACTCAAATGATGTCAATTAGCCTATCAGAAGCTTCTAATGCCATAACATCATTTTCTGGAATTTTCCAAGCTGTTTAAAGGCACAGTCAACTTAGTGTATGTAAACTTCTGACCCACTGGAATTGTGATACAGTGAATTATAAGTGAAATCATCTGTCTGTAAACAATTGTTGGAAAAATTACTTGTGTCATGCACAAAGTAGATGTCCTAACCGACTTGCCAAAACTACAGTTTATTAACAAGAAATTTGTGGAGTGGTTGAAAAACTAGTTTTAATGACTCCAACCTAAGTGTATGTAAACTGAGATATTAGTACATTTCCTGAGTGTTTTCATCATTTAGATTGCAGCTGGTAGCAACAATAAGAAGCGTTGCGATGTTTGTGGGCCCAAGAAGGACAGGAAGACGCAGTACACATGTAACAAGTGCAAGAAATACATTTGCAACACACACAGTAAAACTCTGTCCCTCATGTGGTGTGTAGACCAGCCTTCATTTGTGTGCAATGGGGCTCATTTATAGTTTCCATAAAATACTGTATGTAAAATTTGTCCTTACAATTTGTTCAGTTCAAGTGATGAAAACCTTGTTTCATTTATATTTGTTCAAGATAAACATTATTTATTCCACCCATGTCTTGATTATACTAGATTTTTGTTTACAAAAATCACATTTTATTTAAAAAACGAATAGCGCTTTTATTGATAAATGTGATCTAGAAGAGGTAAATGGCAAATATTAGCCATGTATGCTGTCAATATTGATTGTAATTAATATAAGTCAACATCTAAGTATTAAGCATGAAGTATTCTTACGTAAATTGTCATGGCTGTATTGTTTTAAAAACCAAATAATGTTGTGGGTCCATCAGACCCGTGAACATTGGGTGAATCACAACAATATGAACACCACACAAGAGTTAAACATGTTTGTATGTCACTGCACTCTAGGAGTGGTGGGGAGGTGGTGAAGTCAGGCGCAGGAGACCAAATATGCATTAGCAGAACATTTTATTCCAGAGTCCGAAAACACCATGAACTGGCATTAAAACAAACCAGACAAAATAGTCCACCCGAAAGGGGCCGGGACGCAGTCCACAATAGACAATGAAAATCAAACGCTACCCCAAAACCCACAACAGGCAAAACCAAAACAATCCCGCACAAACCCAACCTCGAGAAGCGAGACCAAATAACCCACTATAACCCAACTCAAAACAGGTGCAACAAAAGACAGACAAAACCAAACGAAAAGGGAAAAAGGGATCGGTGGCAGCTAGTAGACCGGCGACGACGACCGCTGAGCGCCGCCCGAACAGGGAGAGGAGCCACCTTCGGTAGAAGTCGTGACATTGTAAGCTAGCTAGCTAACTTTGCTAGCTAAACAGAAAAGCCAGCTTACTATTTCAAATAAACATACTTTTTTTATTATGGGATATGCCAAATAGAACTGCAGACCCAGCCTGACATTGGCAAATAGCTAATTGTTACTTTTATTTCAGAATTACATTGTGGAGTCAATTGAGGGGATGAGCCTATATTTCATGAAGCCACTGTTGCTGATTGAGAGGAGGTATGTATCAATTATCTTGTAATAAATTATGTATAATAAGTCTTGGTGATTCAATAGCCTAGTTAATCATTACATGACTTAACACACTATGTTTTGTTCAGTTTGGCACTAACCCAGAACAATCAGAGGAACTCTTTCGGCAGCTACTCCAAACAACTGCATATAAATTGTTGTTCTACGTCATAATAATTATATGCCTGCATAGCATTTTGTCTTCATTTTGGCAGATTATCTCATGCACACTATATATAAACATGACAACATGTCATTGAGACTATTCTGGGGAGATGTCAATTACTGTGGTGGCACTGGAATGTTGTGTCAGATGTATCACAGCACCCCACATATACAGATGTAGGATCTTCATTTGAGCCAATTTGCTGCAGCAGGAAAATAATCCTGCAGCAACAGGAAATGTGAAATAATATGTGGATTGTAAGTAATGGGCATTTTGTAGGGGTTGATACATTTTTTGTAACAAAAAAATCTAGTCTCAAATTTCAAAGTAGAAATTACAAACTTCAGAAGCCTTTTTAAACCTGCATTGCAGTAAAGTTCTCCTGCAACAGGGTGATGAAATTAAGATCTTACAACAGTATGACTCATATTTCATATCTGAACTTCTTGTCTCCAATTTACAGTGTTCTCATCGGGATCCTTTACAGAACTATTCAAGCACAATGCTCTACGCCACGTGTGTACTGTATTGATCTGTAAGTACAATAATTAGATAATTAGGCTACTATTATGGGGATTATACAATACAGTGCCTTCGGAAAGTATTCTGACCTCTTCACTTTTTTCCACATTTTGTTATGTTACAGCCTTATTCTAAAATTGATTAAATAGTTTTTTTCCCTCATCAATCTACACACGATACCCCACAATGACTAAGCAAAACAGGTTTTTAGAAATGTTTACTAATTATTTAAAAAAATCTAATACTGAAATATCACATTTACATAAGTATTCAGACCCTTTACTCAGTACTTTGTTGAAGCACCTTTGGCATTGATTACAACCTCAAGTCTTCTTGGGTATGACACTACAAGCTTGGCACACCCGTATTTGGGAAGTTACTCCCATTCCTCTCTGTAGATCCTCTCAAGCTCTGTCAGGTTGGATGTGGAGAGATGTTCGATTGAGTTCAAGTCTGGGCTCTGGCTGGGCCTCTCAAGGACATTCAGAGACTTGTCCCAAAGCCACTCCTGCATTGTCTTTGTCCTGTTGTAAGGTGAACCTTCGCTCCAGTCGGAGGTCCTGAGCACTCTGGAGCAGGTTTTCATCAAGAATCTCTTTGTACTTTGCTCTGTTCATCCTTCCCTCGATCATGACTAGTCTCCCAGTCCCTGCTACTGAGAAAGATCCCCACAGCATGATGCTGCTACCACCATGCTTCAGCGTAGGGATGGTGCCAGGTTTCCTCCAGATGTGACACTTGGCATTCAGGCCAAAGATTTTGGTTTCATCAGACCAGAGAATCTTGTTTCTCATGGTCTGAGAGTCTTTAGGTGCCTTTTGGCAAACTCCAAGTGGGCTGTAATGTGCCTTATACCAAGGAGTGTCTTCCGTCTGGCCGCTCTACCATAAAGGCCTGATTAGTGGAGTGCTGCAGAGATGGTTGTCTTTCTGGAAGGTTCTCCCATCTCCACAGAGGAACTCTGGAGCTACATCAGAGTGACCATCGGGTTCTTGGTCACCTCCCTGACCAAGGTACTTCTCCCCCGATTGCTCAGTTTGGCCGGGCGGCCAGCTCTAGGAAGAGTCTTGGTGATTCCAAACTTCTTCCATTTAAGAATGATGGAGGCCACTGTATAGTTAGAGACCTTCAATGCTGCACCCTTCCCTAGATCTGTGCCTCGACACAAACCTGTCTCGGCACTCTACGGACAAGTCCTTCGACCTAATGGCTTGGTTTTTACTCTGACATGCACTGTCAACTATGGGACCTTATATTGACAGGTGTGAGCCTTTCCAAATCATTTCCAATCAATTTAATTCACAACAGGTGGACTCCAATCAAGCTGTTGAAACATCTCAAGGATGATCAATGGAAAGAGGATGCACCTGAGCTCAATTTTGAGTCTCATAGCAAAGGTTCTGAATATGTACAGTATGTAAATATTTTTGTTTTTTATTTTTATAAATTAGCAACAATTTCCAAAAACCTGTTTTCACTTTGTCATTATGGGGTATTGTGTGTAGATTGATGAGGATTCTTTTTTTTTTAAATCCATTTTGGAATAAGGCTGTAACTTAACAAGTGAATGGGTCTGAATACATTCTGAAGGCTCTGTATATACAATGAGCATACAAAAAAATTAAGAATACCTGCTGTTTCCATGACATAGACTGACCAGGTGAAACCAGGTGAAAGCTATGATTCCTTATTGATATCACTTGTTAAATCCACTTCAATCAGTGTAGTTGAAGGGGAGGAGAGAGAGGTTAAATATGGATTTTTAAGCTTCGAAACAATTGAGACATTGATTGTATATGTGTGCCATTCAGAGGGTGAATGGGAAAGACAAAAATATTGAAGTGACTTTGAACAGGGTATGGTAGTAGGTGACAGGTGTTTCCAGAACTGCAACGCTGCACGCTCAACAGTTTCCTGTGTGTATCAAGAATGGTCCAACACCCAAAGGACATCCAGACAACTTGACACAACTGTTGGAAGCTTTGGAGTCAACATGAGCCAGCATCTCTGTGGAACACTTACTCAGTGTACATTGAAGACATATTGGAACTTAGCCAAGGATGAATACACTTCCAATGGGTACTGGTTCATTTTCTCACATTCAACAGCGTAAAAAACAAACATTCTATTGGATAGAATGGAGCGATCCAAGAGAAGACTAATGGTTGTACCTTGTCTGAGTAGATCAGGGGTGACGACACGCTCCACAGGCCAAACCAGTCACTTTAATAAAGGTGGGGGTGGGGGGGAGATGATGCAGAATGGGTTGAGATTTTAAGCGTGTTAATTATTCAATGGGCACTGCTGTAGTCCACATAACTACCATGTTCTAGATGTTCTTTGGGATTAAATATTAACACAGATGACGCAACACAACAAACACACACGCAAACAAGTGCGCGACACAGGCGGTCAGAAAGGGACTCATTTCTTACTTACTGTTTATTTGATGATGAGAAGGTAGGTGGTGGGTTGGAGGTGTGTTTGTTTGTGTGTGTGTGCATGTGTGTGTGTGTGAGAGAGAGGGGTCCTCATCCACTGCCCAAGACCGTTCCTCTAGTTCCAGGGACTAAAATGTACTGTTTGGTCCACCAGCCACTGTGGCAGGTAGATTTAAAAAAATCCGATTGTTTACCAGACAAATGGGTATGACACTACAAAAAAACTGATGAGTATGCTTTGTAATGTTTAAAAAAAAATATATGCCTTACTAGTAAGAAGTAATGTGGTATATTGTTTAATTAAATTTTTTGTAACATGAGTCTTTTAACCAAAATATCACAGATGAGACAAACATTTTCACCTGCCCCTTTAAGGACAGGAGGTTACCCTGGTAACGCGACTCCTGTCATGTTTGTGCCTGTGAGATTGAGTCTGACTAGTTCTCTTCCCTAACAGTTGAAACTCCAACATTGAAAAACAACCTAGCTTGTGAACAAAACAATGTAAATAGCCAAGAAACACAAGGACAAAGTCTCACTTCAGTAGACTTTCATTTCAAGTAAATTAGACCAACTTTTATGCCTGTGCACAGCACTTCTAAAAATGAATCCTTCACTCAGCTCTTCACATGCCACAGCCCCCAGCCAGGCAGTGTTGCAGTGTGAGGTGGGATAGGCTATGCAGTGGAGGCTACTGAGTGGAGGATGGCTCATAATAATGCCTGGAACGGAGCAAATGGAATAACATCAAACACATTGAAACCATGTGTTTGATGTATTTGATACCATTCCACCTATTCCGCTCCAGCCATTACCACAAGTCTTTTCCTCCCAATTAAGGTGCCACCAACCTCCTAAGCTATATAGGATTCATAGCTCTTTGACTTTGTACGATTCATTTACCAGCTATTAAACAGTTACTACAGTATTTATTTGACTATCAATGTGATCATACTTCGCTATTTTTATTCACAAATGCGAGTGAATTGCTCGCACTGTGGAACTCTGACCACCCACATACATGGCTAGTGAAATAAACATCTTACCCGCAAACGCCAAAATCTACCCACATTTGGCAGGTGGTGGGTGTTAATTTTAGGCCCCGTCTGGTACTACAGAAGGAACAGAATCAGTGAGAACCATAATTATATTATTATTTTCCTCCTCTTCTTCCTGTTTGTGTTCCTTTTCTCCTACTTTCCTCTCCTTCCTCTCCCTCCATGTCCAGACCAGTTAAAGGGAGGAAGAGGAGACCTGGTGGTGAATATTTATCCTGCACATTTAAATCTAATTGGTGTCACTTTGAAGTGTTTTAATAGGCCCATCTGTCTCAATGTGGTTTAGTGCTGTTTAGGGTCACTGACCAGGGCCTACCCTACACACTAACAGCTAATACCACAGTAAATACAACCCCCCATGGTTATTATACAGTAGCAACTACATGGTAAACAAAAGGGCTCTTAGGTAACGATGTGTCAACAGTATGAACAACAATATGTCCCATTACTAATTAGTTCACTAATAAGACAAAGCAAAATCAATAAAGCCTTCCCTTATTCCCTCTGAAAAACTGTTGACTTTTGGCATGAGCTTTTTTAAGACAGGGAAACAAAATAAATAGACAAGGACTTCTGACCGTCTTTCGTAGTTATAAATGTTAAAGGAAAGGTTCACCCATTTTGAATGTTATATTGGTTTTCTGCATCTCTGAATGATGTTCTATCAATTCCCTGGTCATTTCATGTTTTCATGTGTATCTGAGTTATTGGCATTCAAGTAGGCAGAAATCCAGCCAGTATGACGTAGCACCATGATAAAGTCTCTCTCACTACATTGGAATACGACTTTTAAACGGTGAAAACATCTATTATACATGTCAGATTTCAATACTGGCTGATGTCATAACTCGGGAGGATGTCTTCTCTCGAATGAGTCATTGATCATATTTTGCGATATTCCTACCTTGTGAAATGTGTAATTTAATGGAGGGTCTAGCACATTTTCCTATTTGTCTGCCTCTTTAGTCCAGGTTGCATTGCATATGGTGCAGTTGTCAGAGGTATTATGAGACAGAAATACAATAAATGAAGAAGCATACTGTTGACCAATCACGTTCCCGTTGTCAAGCTGCGTCACGTGGTTGCTAAGCTAATCATCACGCAATCCCTTCTCAAAGTCAGTGTAAAGGTCGAGAAACTTGCCTATTTTCCTCGAAAGTACGTAATGTCACTTTTCCAAAGCTATAAGATATTACAGATTGTAAGTTAATTATCTCACATCTCGTAAAAGATTTGTAGTGTACTTCTAGGTTTCCGAAATTCGTGCTAACGTTGGGTTTTTGAGCTAGCGCTCAATAGACTCCCATTCACTCCTTGTCCCAAAATCGCACTGGGCCGAGCATTAGCTGACCGATATACACATCTGTGTCACGGCTGTCGAAAGGATCGGACCAAAGTGCAGCGTGGTTGTAGTTCCACATTTGATTAAATCTGTGAAACTTTGCAAAACATAAATAACTGAATTTACAAAACAACAAACCGTGACGCAGAGAGAAACAAACACTACTCAAAACAAACACTACTCAAACACTACCCACAAAACCCAGGAAGAAAAACCCCTACTTAAATATGATCTCCAATTAGAGGAAACAAGGACCAGCTGCCTCCAATTGGAGATCAACCCAAACAACCCCAACATAGAAATAGAAAAACTAGAACTTAAACATAGAAATAGAAAAACACAAAACCCCCCCTGTCATGCCCTGACCTACTCTACCATAGAAAATAACATCTTACTATGGTCAGGACGTGACAATACCCACCCCAAAGGTGCAGACTCCGAATGCAACTGAAACAAAAACAAAAAGGGAGGGTTGGGTGGGCAACTCCTGTTTATGGCGGCTCAAATGCAGTCCACATAACCTTAACCTCCAGCAGAGGAGGCGGCTCCGGTTCGGGGCATAATCCCCGCTCCACCCGCTGATCCTTCTGCTTTATTACCACCGGACCGTGGATGGTTGTCGAAAGAACCGGACTGTAGATCATTGCTGGAGGTTCTGGGCTGCAGGCCGCCGCTGAAGACTCTGGGCTGCAGGCCGCCGCTGAAGACTCTGGGCTGCAGGCCATCTCAGGAGGCTCCGGACTGGGGAGCGTCGCTGGAGGCTCCGGACTGGGGAGCATCGCTTGAGGCTCCAGACTGGGGAGCGTCGCTGCAGGCTCCGTTCCATGGATCATCACTACAGGTTCTGCGCCATGGATCATCACTGGAGGCTTTGTGCCATGGATCATCACTGGAGGCTCTGGGCCATGGATCATCACTGGAGGCTTCGTGCCATGGATCATCTCTACAGGCTTCTTGCCATGGATTATCCCTACAGACTCCGGGCCATGGATTATTACATTTACATTTACATTTAAGTCATTTAGCAGACGCTCTTATCCAGAGCGACTTACAAATTGGTGCATTCACCTTATGATATCCAGTGGAACAACCACTTTACAATAGTGCATCTAAATCTTTTAAGGGGGGGGGGGGGGGGGTTAGAAGGATTACTTTATCCTATCCTAGGTATTCCTTAAAGAGGTGGGGTTTCAGGTGTCTCCGGAAGGTGATGATTGACTCCGCTGTCCTGGACCAGCTGGACCAGCTGCCTCCAATTGGAGATCAACCCAAACAGCACCAACATAGAAATAGAAAAACTAGAACTTAAACACAGAAATAGAAAACCTAGAAAAACACAAAACACCCCCTGTCACGCCCTGACCTAGTCTACCATAGAAAATAACATCTTACTATGGTCAGGACGTGACAATCTGTAACGCGGGCAAAAATAAAACACTTTTTCAGCATCTCTGCTTTGGCAAGAAAGGTAGTTGTATAATTAAGAACAGTATCTTCCAGGATTCAGTAGTTGAAAGTGTAAGAGTTGTTGCCCTGTCCCTTTCTCTGTGATGGTAATTTTAATGGAATCCATGAAGAACAAAACCCTTTCCTCAAACATTTACATCAAAAGGTGCAAAGTTATGGGCAAAGACACAAAACGTCCACATCAAATTAAATATGTTTCTTGATCAAATAACACGGAAAACAACCACTTTTTGTGTAGTATTTATTTACCATCCTTACAAACCACTTAATGTAAATGTACATTGCTTAATTGTGCATGGGCTGGTCATCTAGGTTTGTACCTGTAGACTTTCCATCACCATGAAGAAAAACAATGCACAAAATAGTATTTGAGTACATTGAGACATCAAGTGGTTATGAGGCTGTGATGATGTGGCTCAGTGGCTAGTGCAAGGCACTTGCAATGCTAGGGTTGTGGGTTTGATTCCCACAGGGGGACCAGTATAAGAAAGTATGAAAATGTATGCACTCCCTATGGTAAGTTGATCTGGATAAGTGTCTACTAAAAATGAATGAATAGACCATTTCAATTTTCACATGGAAAAAAGTTGCATTTGCAAAGTATTTCAAGAACCTGTAAAACATATATCAAGCAAAAAATAAAATCCACAAGTATTATCAGATTAACTGTTTTGTACAGATATTTATCTGACTCAAGTTACAAATGCTAGTAAACATTCAAATACATTGTTAAGTTTTTCTTACAAAAGTGATAGACGACTTGCTTTCATGCATATGTTTCCACTTGAGAAATATGCCAGCACACTCGTTCAGTTCAGGCACCAGCCGAACTGAAGCATGCCAAAGCCTTTAGAGCTTGGTGAGAGTGTGGTTGTCCTATGGTTATTTTGCATACAACCTTCCCACAACTTTCTGGGAATGGATTAGAATACATGCTTGGCTTTGGAAGATTCTCAGCACATTTAATGAACTTGACAAAAAAAACTTTATTTTGTTGGTATTTCATTGCTTTAACAGAAAGGTTCCATAACAGAAAGGTTCCATTTAATTTCAAATTTGGTAAAGTCCTAGGAATGTTCTCCAACTGGTTTGGCATTGGTACAGTTCTCAAATAGTTCAGAGAATGTTAAGAAACTACGTTATTTTGTGGGAATTTCAGTACTTCAGCATAATATTTCCTAAAGGTTTCCTCATGGTTCTACTTCAAGTCATGTTCTGAAATTGTTCCAAGAATATTAAGAAAACCTTCCATACAAACCACAACAAAACTTTAGTAACATTCAGAGAACATTCTATGAATTTGTAGAATGTATTTTATTTTTAATGCCTTTGAGCCAAATCAGTGTTGTTACAAGGTAGGGGTGGTATACAGAAGAGAGCCCTATTTGGTAAAAGACCAAGTCCATATTATGGCAAGAACAGCTCAAATAAGCAAAGAGATATGACAGTCCATCATTACTTTAACACATGAAGGTCAGTCAATCCAGAAAATGTCAAGAAATTTGAAAGTTTCTCAAGTGCTATCGCAAAAACCATCAAGCGCAATGATGAAACTGGCTCTCATGAAGACCGCCACAGGAAAGGAAGCCAGAGTTACCTCTAGCCTCAGAATTTGCAGCCCAAATAAATGCTTCACAGAGTTCAAGTAACAGACACATCTCAAAATGAACTGTTCAGCGGAGACTGCGTGAATCAGCCTTCATGGTCGAATTGCTGAATAGAAACCACTACTAAAGGACACCAATAATAATAAGAGACTTGCTTGGGCCAAGAAACCCGAGCAATGGATATTAGACCGGTGGAAATCTGTCCTTTGGTCTTGATGAGTCCAAATTTGAGATTTTTAATTCCAACCACCGTGTCTTTGTGAGATGCAGAGTAGGTGAACGGATGATCTCCGCATGTGTGGTTCCCAATGTGAACCATGGAGGAGGAGGTGTGACGGTGTGGGGGTGCTTTGCTGGTGACACTGTCAGTGACTTATTTCGAATTCAAGGCACACTTAACCAACATGGCTGCCACAGCATTCTGCAGCGATACGCCATCCCATCTGGTTTGCGCTTTGTGGGACTATCATTTGTTTTTCAACAGGACAATGACCCACCACACCTCCAGGCTGTGTAAGGGCTATTTGACCAAGAAGGAGAGTGATGAAGTGCTGCATCAGATGACCTGGCCTCCACAATCACCCAACCTCAACCCAATGGAGATGGTTTGGGATGAGTTGGACCGCAGAGTGAAGGAAAGGCAGCCAACAAGTGCTCACCATATGTGGGAACTCCTTCAATACTGTTGGAAAAGCACTCCAGGTGAAGCTGGTTGAGAGAATGCCAAGAGTGTGCAAAGCTGTGATCAAGGCAAAGGGTGGCTGCTTTGAAGAATCTCCAATATAAAATATTTTTTAATTTGTTTAACACTTTGTTGGTTAATACATTATTCCATATGTGTTATTTCATAGTTTCGATGTCTATTCTACAATGTAGAAAATAGTAAAAATAAATAAAAACGCCTGACTGGTACTGTATGTTCCCACATCTTCCAAGGAACCAAATGTGCTAGCTGGGTCCAGTCTCAAGGACAATAGTTATTCTAGATGAGAGAATGAGTAAAGATGGAATGTACATGTCCCAGTGCAGCCCTTCCACTGAAATTATGGAGGCTATCCTCCACTGAAATGTATAGAAGCTATTCAGTTTTAAGAGGCTATTAACACCCCCCCCCCCACCCCCCCACCCCACCCCCCCCACCAGATAAAACTACAATTATTTTATGCTGCAATCTGTGGGAAGGAAGTTTCCAGGCCCCAGGCAGTACTGGGTTTGGAAGAGGCAACGCTGAGTAGAGGCAATGCTGAGCTAGGCTGCCTTCGCAGTGCCCTTACGCAGACATCTATTATGCTCTTTAATCCCTGCCAACCAAGAGCACAGACGCACCATGTCTTTGAGCAGACTAGGCTGCTATCCCAAGCCAGCATTTAAAGGGCTTATCTCTCTGTCTGATGGGGGGAAAAAATTTATAAAACAATGTATAGGCTATCATGTTTTTTCTGTCAGGTATAGGTGGAAGACAGGATCATCAGTCACACTGTGAGAAGAACAGTCATAGAGCTTCACTGTAAAGCAGGATTGTGGTTCGATATGGTGGGGAGGGACTAACAGTGCCAGGAGAAAATCAAGGGAATGAATTGTTTGACTGTTAGAGGTGATGAGATCACAGGATGTGTGTACACCAGGGTCTGGGGAAATGGAATCAGGCACCTCTACATAGCAGTCTGGGAATACTTTCATTTAGATCTTAAATCATTTGGAAAGAGAAAGATATATAAGTCTACTCTAATCGAATAAACAAAGCCTGGGATACATATTGAATACCATGCATAATTAATTAAAATTTTAATAATACTTTTTAGCTTTCAGGGGAGTCCTTTGCCTTAGGCCACATGCAGAATATAAGTATTAAATAACATATAAATTGGCAACTCTCGGCTCACGTGTGTGTGTGTGTGTGTGTGTGTGTGTGTGTGTGTGTGTGTGTGTGTGTGTGTGTGTGCTTCTCTGTCAGTAATTCCTACTACCTGGCTAGAATATATTAACCTATTGGTGTACCACTTTATTGTCATCATATAAGTATAATGCATGCTTATGTAGTATCCCCACTTGTGCCAGCAACGTGCTGGCTTTTCCTGTGGTGCCGACTGGTTAGACACTTTAGGAGGGCGGTCACAGAGGGCGGTCACGTGTGCAAGCAAGGCAGAGGTTCTGGGTTTGAGCCTCAGTGTAAGTTGAGTCAGGAGGAAGTGGTACTTGCTAAGCAAACAGCATGATGTCCTTTGCACCAGGGGTGTCAAACTCATTCCACGGAGGGCTGATTGTCTGCGGGTTTTAGTTTTCTCCTTTCAATTAAGACCTAGACAACCAGGTGAGGGGTGTTCCTTACTAATTATTGACCTTAATTCAACAATCAATTACAAGGGTGGATCGAAAACCTGCAGCCACTCGGCCCTCTGTGGAATGAGTTTGACACGTGCTTTACACAAAATACATGGGGTAATTTGGGCATATTTGTGTGAGGAACGTATAAGCGCAGTTCGGTTTCAGTGGAGAGACAGAGAGAGCAGGAGTGAGGGTCTGAATAGCAAGTTCACAGTGTGGCCCGCTGGTAATGAAATCATGGCACATAGCAGATGCAGGTAGTCACGGCTTTAAACAATGTAACACGCTGGACATGAGTGGAACATGAAACATTTACACCTCAGCGTAGCCGGCCAATCACAGGGCCTGTCACTTAACCCTTAATTACTTATTAGTGCCAGAACACTTGCCAGGGCATTGGCTCTATGAATTATGGACAACATTTTGAAGGTCATTAAGAGCAAAAGCTGTCTGCTGCGGAGCGTGTGTGTGTGCGTGTGTGTTGCATACATTCATGTGTGTATAAGCATTCCTGCATGTGTGTGCAGTTAGAGACCACTCATGTGGATTGGGTGCCAAGCGGGTTGTAGATAAAGGGAGCATGTGCAGGCGATGCCTCCGAAGCCGGTTAAAGCGAGGTGGGGGTAATTCATCAACATCTTCGTGGGGCCATCTGGGGAACAGACTGACAAATGACTCCCTCCTTTGTCATAAGAGCACACGTCTCACAAAGCCTGCGATTAATGCCTCCTTTACAACACATTTATTTGTCACCCAGGTATTTATCCCAGCCCTGTCTAGCACTGTATTACCAGCCCTGACAAGACAAAGAGTCGTTTTCATCCTGTCCCTCGACGACTGTACTG
The DNA here is from genome assembly GCF_965601325.2 of Salmo salar. Classification (NCBI taxonomy): domain Eukaryota; kingdom Metazoa; phylum Chordata; class Actinopteri; order Salmoniformes; family Salmonidae; genus Salmo; species Salmo salar. The sequence continues at coordinate 12,472,407 of NC_138309.1, forward strand.
ACAGAGGAGTATAGACCACAAGAGGCCTGTGAAGGACTGGGTCTGAATCTTGACGGGCTCCTTCCCGTCCATCCCTCCTTTACTCCTCCGCCTCCTTATCTCAGAAATAGGGGAAATGTCAAAGATGGAGATGAAAATATTGTGAGATACTTCATTCACATTCATACATTCCTGCATTTTTGCAGAAACCCAAGAAATCAGGGTCGGTGGGTAGGGAGGGAGGGATGGGCAGGGAGGGAGGGAGGGATGGGCAGAGAGGGAGGGAGGGGGCAGGGAGGGAAGGATGGGCAGGGAGGAAGAGGGCACAACCAGAGTGTAAATAATAATATTCAATATTAGACTTGATAGTGTAGAATGACCCCAGCCCTGTAAATGAAACTCTGCCCTTTTCCGTGCTACAAGTGAAAACTCTTATGTCATTGATGAAATCTTCTGCTTGTTTGCCCTGTGTTATGTTTCAGGCAGGCTGTGCTACAGTAGGGATAAGGTGGAGCAGGATCACTCCCTTGAGGCCTGACGGCTTTGTTGTTGCCAATCTATTTAATCTCCTCTATCGCGAGCGGCCAAGCCACTCAAAACATCATCGGGTAAATATGACGGAGTAGCATTAGACAAGGTCAGGGTCAGGGCCACGTTATCTCAGCACGGCCGTGTGTGTATGTGTGTGTGTTACGCGTGTGTGGTGTTCTCTGTGAACCGCCCCTGTCCCTGGCCCCTTCACCCGAAAAAGAAAGTATAACAATTTATTTCCAAGAGGGTCCTTCTCTCTCTCTCTTGCTGCTGAAGAGGATGTGTTCTATCTTGATCCTTTCACACTCAGGAAAAAAAACATGACATGCTACGTATTGGAAAAGTACCTTATTATGTGTCTTCTTTATGTGCTGTGTTACCAGACGGGGATGGTCTTGAGAAAATATCTCACCCTGTAAATGTCACCGACGCACCTTGGATATCATTACCGTTTTGCCTTCATCTGCAGAATGTGGTGTACTGGTAGTACTGCTGCTTCAGTGTTTTGTCTGAGATGCATAACCGATAGGAGCCTTGGATACACAGGTATGTTGTGTTTTAATATTTACCAGTGTACATTTTTATATTTATTGCTTATATTATCAAAGGAATATCCTTCAAGGTTTCAACGGTAAAATAACACATATTACTACATTATGTAGGCTAATGAAAATAATGAATTATGAATACTCATCACATCAGTACATTCAGGGGGCAGTTTTACAAGGCCAGTTGATTTCAGCCGACCATATCACTTGGCTGGTAAAAACAATGGGCCCCAGACTTGTACCTGAAGTTTTCTGCAGTCAGATCCTGCATTCCATCCAGCAGTTTAAATACATTTGAATTCATTCAGTTCAATAAAAGTCCTGGGCCATATTTTATTTAGCTGAAATGTCTTGCTCCATGTTATTTTAGGAATCCTGCAGGTGGGAACGGTTGGTTCTGGGCTAGATGAGAGTGTACTCCTTCAGACAAGTGGCGTGTGTGTGTGTGTGTGTGTGTGTGTGTGTGTGTGTGTGTGTGTGTGTGTGTGTGTGTGTGTGTGTGTGTGTGTGTGTGTGTGTGTGTGTGTGTGTGTGTGTGTGTGTGTGTGCATGAGTTTGTGTGTTTTGCGTGTATATTCTAGCTTTACTAATCCAGAGCCAGTCCTCTGGCTCTCTCTTCTCCCCTGGCCAGCACATCATTTGCTCCTTGCTGATGATTGATTCTTGTTTGGGGCCATGCCTATGGGCCTTATTAAATCAAAATGTAAACTCACTCTCTTATAACAAATTGCAGGGAAAATGCCAGTAGCCAGTTCCCCTGATGGGGTTGGACCAGGATTCCTCTGACAAGTTAAAAACCCAATGAGCTCACCAGATTTCTCTCCATTTATTTGCTGTTCTGTGGGAACATGTTTGATATATCCCTGAACGATACAAAGGTTATAAGGCTGTGAAGATTATCTCTGTCCATCTGTCTAGACACCATACTGTACTAGATAGAGTATAGAACAGAATAAAGTAGAATATTATATTTTATTCTCTTCTATTCTGTTCTATTTTATTCAGACAGTCATATTGCAAGTAACCTAATTTACATTGCATTCAGAAAATATTGAGATCCCTTCACTTTTTCCACATTTTGTTACATTACAGCGTTATTCTGAAATGGATAAAAAAATAAAATAAAAAAAAGTTAAATATCTCATTTGTTACCCGTTTCAGGAAACTAGGCATACTGTATGTCACGGTTCACTACTTCACAGGAGATCCGTTTGAAAGTAAACTTGTTTTTATTTATCAAAATGCATTTTTGGCAGAAAAGCCTTCTCGAACATGTCAACTTTCATGTGCCTTAATAACAAACTTGTTTGCCATCTGTAAATACGAATAAAATTGTTAAATTACGAGGCTAGTCGGTTTAGCCACAGAAAAAGACAGCAATCTTCCTGCTAGCCATGATTGGCTGAGATAATGAGTGGGCTGGACATGCTGAGAGACAGCCCAGCTCATGGTGAAGCACATCTTCCGGATCCATTGACTGCCGGTCGACATGGTCTCCAATCGTGGTCCCCAGTCCCGGTTCTGGAAGGCATTTTGCACCCTCATTGGGTCGTCTGCCAACCTATCCTCTGGATTTCATCCCCAGTCCAACGGCCTGTCGGAGCGAGCCAATCAGGACCTGGAGACGACTCTTCGTTACAATAATAATAAAATTAACTGGAATCTCAGTTATGAACGATACACACCAAAGCAGGCTAGAGCCAGCAGTGGTATATGCTCGCAACACCCTTCCCTGCTCTGCTACAGGCCTCTCGCCTTTTGAGTGTTCCCTAGGTTATCAGCCCCCGTTCTTCCTGGAACAAGAGGCAAAGGTCAGTACACTTTCTGCCCAGGTGTTCGTCCGTCGCTGTCGCCGTACCAAGAAGAGACCCAGGGCCGCTCTTCTCAAGATCACCTTCAGGTACAGACGACAAGCAGACCGCCACCGGACCCCTGCTCCCCGCTACCGTCTTTGGCAGAGGGTATGGCTGTCCACTCGGGATCTGCCCCTCAGGGTGGAGTCCAGGAAACTATCCCCCCGTTTTATTGGTCCTTTCCCCATCTCTAAAGTCCCTCTGCTGTTTGTCTTCTGTTGCCCCCGTACCCTCCGTATACATCCCACTTTTCATGTGTCCAGAATTAAACCTATGTCTCACAGTCCTTTGTCTCTCTGTTTGTCTGTTGCCAGTTTGTCTTGTCTTTTCAGGTCTAACCAGCGTGCTTTCCGTCTTCCTTTTTCTCAAGTTCTGTTTCCTAGTTTTCCCTGTTCTGACTATTCTGCCTGCCCTGACCCCGAGCCTGCCTGCTGTCCTGTACCTGCCTGATTATGACCTAATTACGAACATCTGCCTGCCCTGACCCCAAGCCTGCTTGCCATCCTGTACCTGCCTGACTCTGACTTGATCACGAACCCCTGCCTGTCCTTGACCTGCACTTTGCCTAACCCGTGTTTACAATAAATAATCTGAGAACTGTACTATCCGCCTCCTGTTAACTTAGGGATAGCCCCCTTTTTTTCCAATTTTCGCCTAAATGACATATCCAAATCTAACTGCCTGTAGCTCAGGCCCTGAAGCAAGGATATGCATATTCTTGGTACCATTTGAAAGAAAACATTTAGAGGTTTGTGGAAATGTGAATTTAATGTAGGAGAATATAACACAATAGATCTGGTAGAAGAAAATACAAACAAAAAAACAACTGTTTTTTTTTCTACCACCATCTTTGAAATGCAACAGAAAGGTCCCAGTTCCAGCCATCACTCTGGTTGTAATTCCGATGGTGTCCACAAGATGGCAGCAGTGTATGTGCAAAGTTTCAGACGGATAACTTGAAGTATGAGCGAAGTCACCCAGGTACATTTGGGCATATCGTGAAGGAGACATTTGCATTCATATTACATTTTTCTGCAAGAATATCGTCAAATCTGTGTACTTGGACTTTGATTTAGCTTTTCCAGTATTAGTAGCCATATTATAAGTTTGCAAAACAACCAGTTTTCATAACTTCAGAGGTGAATTTATCAAACCTATCACGGTGAAAAAAAGTGTTTTGTTGTAAGGAAGTCTCCTAAAACAATAGCATGGCATTTTTTCGCAGTAATAGCCAGTGTAAATTGGACAGTGCAGTTATATTAACAAGAATTTAAGCTTTCAGCCGATATAAGACACTTATATGTAACAACATTTGTTGTTTCTCTAAAATCTGTGATCGTGACACAAGACGCTGCATGATTTACAACTGTCCTGTTGACGGGACGCCTATCCCTAAGAAGTTCACGTAGTAAAACATAACAAAAGACACATTGGGCCAAGCAAGCTGTACAAACAAAACAGAAACGACACAGGACATCATATTTAATGAAAGGGGTTGCAGTCTACGGGTAAGAGTCTATCTACAGTTTCAGACATGATATGTTTTTAATTTTGTCAGAAAGTTAAAGCTTACCATTACTGTTAGCTAGCTAGTTGATGTTAGATGGCTGGCTCGCTAGCTAACATTATGTTTATGATCTGTGTATAGTAATGTTATCTCAGAATGCGATTTCGCATTGCTAGTTATAGACTAATTTTAGCTAGCTAACTAGCTAACAATGAACCTATTTGGTTAACTTTAGCTAGTTATGACAATCGGTTTGTATTGCTAGTACTCTATGGATTGGGATTATGGTTCATTGTTCAGCTAGCTAGCTACATGTCTAAACAAAAGACCCCAAGTTAAAGCTTACTGTTAGCTAGCTAGATGACGTTAGATGGCTGGCTCGCTAGCTACTGTTACGTGTATGGTCTGTGTGTAGTAATGTTATCTCAGTATGCCATTTCGCATTTCTAGTTATAGCCTAATGTTAGCTAGCTATCTATATATCTAACATTGAACATATTTGGTTAACTTTAGCTAGCTATGACAATCGGTTTGTATTGCTAGTACTCTATGGATTGGGATTATGGTTCATTGTTTAACTAGCATGTCTAAACAAAAGACTCCACTTCGCCAGATGATGGTGATTTAGTGTATAATAATCTAATGTATAATAATGCCAAAATAATTGTATCTGGAATTTGTCTTTCGGCATCAGTAGAACACGCCTGACTCTACTTCACCAGTCATTCAAGGAGAATGGTCTAATGCCTCCCATCAAAAAGAGAGCTGGCCCAAGCAAGAACAGGTCACACCTGAAGCATGAGGACTTGCAGCGAGTTGTGAACTTCATCAACAACTACGCAGGGGATAATGCAATAGTATTACCAGGACGCCACCCAGGACACAAACAATTGGTGGAAAGCTGCTGCCATCCCATGTGACAAAAGCAGGGGTGTGGGTCTCTACAAGGAATCAATGATAACACTTGCTATGTAAAGCATAAACAACACATTTTGGTTATTTATTAATATACCTCCAACATGATTGGCATTCGTTTTATTGATCCCATATTAAAAAATACATTTTCGCCTGGACTACCGTGGTGTGGGAGCAACAATCCACCGTTTGCCTCAGTCTGGAGAAGTTTGTGGCTGAGGTACGTAAAGGGTTCGATTCTCCATTGTCCGGGAGAGAGGCAGCTCGTAAGTTGCTCCAACTAAGTCAGGACTCCCGTAGTGTGGCAGACTACTGTAAGGGAAACATTTGTATTAGCATTACTTTAAGGTTTATATAAATGATAGGTGTGTACAATCCTGTTACTCTGGTTGTGTAAGTTGCTGTTTTCACATAACTCTGTACCTCATTCACCACGGCGGTGCACATCTCATGTTCTTACCCCCACCCTCTGTATTCTGAAACTTGCATGTTCGGAACGAGGTGTCTCTGTTCCGAACAAAGTCTCTCCTTATCCTCTATTCTAAGAACAAATAGTTCTTAGTACTCGTAGGAGAACACAGACCACTCAGAATATTTGGACACCTCATCCAGTAGATATGTGTTGGTTCGACACATTGAGATACTTGTGGTGGATTCAGTAAATGTAACAAGGTTGGGCTCAATCATTGGGCTCTCATAATCACCTACGGGTGGTCGTTGACTAGCTCCATTATCACAATAATTAATCGAAATCAAATAAAGCTTGATTGTTTGAAGAAATGTCAAAATCTCTCTCACTTGATTAGAATTTCCATGACACTACGCGGTGGATTTTCGCACGTTGGGGGCTAAGAGTGCCTGGAACCCAGAAGCCCAGTTTGATGCGTTCCTTCACTGATTATCGGAGGTGATTAAAGACAAGCTCGCAGCCTGGGAGCTGTCTATGGGCCTCAACTCCCTCATAGCCTTGACCATCTGGATCGATGGGCGGCTACGGGAACGTAGGATGGAGAGGGAGTCTGTTCCCTGTCGCCCTCGCTCGTCCTCGATTTCCACCTTGCCTCCGAGGTAATTCGGGAAATCCCCGAAGACCACATTACGCAGATTTTACACCAAGAGCTGTCTGTATTGTGGGGCTATGAGACATTTATTATTTACCTGCCCATTAAAAGACCAGGCTCATCAAGTAGGTACGAGTATGCTGGTGAGCCGTACGGGAGTTTCCTATCTTCCATTTCTCGTACGCCTCTCGATGCTATCCTGTTGTGGGGGTGACCAGTCCAAATCTCTCTGGGTGCTCATTAACTTTGGGGCTGACGAGAGCTTTATGGCGGCTACCCTGGTGTCGGAACTGAGAATCCCCACACAACCCCTCGCCATTCCCATGGACGTCAGAGTGCTGGATGGGCGATTTATTGGCAGAGTCACCCACACTACATTTCTCATTAACCTGAGAGTGTCAGTTAATCACAGTGAGTCCAAGCAGTTCCTGCCCATTGAATCCCCTCATGCACCCATGGTTTTGTGGTTTTCAAGGCTCCTCTGATCAATCCTCTGATCGACTGGGCTACTGGTGGCTCCTCTGATCAATCCTCTGATCGACTGGGCTACTGGTGGCTCCTCTGATCAATCCTCTGATCGACTGGGCTACTGGTTCTATCATGGGTTGGAGCCCATTCTGCCATGTGCATTGTCTGAAGTCACGCAGCCTGCCCCGGGACATCTCCCTGCGGGATTGGGAGAAACCTTGGATCTCTCCGCCATTCCCATGGAGTACCAGGACCTCCTGGAGGTTTTCAATAAGGCCCGCGCTATATCTCTCCCCCGCATCGATCCCACGACTGCGCTATCAACCTTCTCCCGGGTACTACAACACCTTGGGGGTGACTATATTCCCTGGCGGGTCCGGAGACCAAGTACATGGAGCGGTACATTGAGGATTCTCTTGCTGCAGGGCGTATTAGTTCATCTGCCTCCCCCGCCAGAGCATGTGAATGTGAATTCCATCGCTCCAAAATCTTCTTCCTAGGGTACGTCATTACTGCTGGGAATATTAAGATTGACTCTGACAAGGTGAGAGCTGTGGTGGATTGGCCCGAACCAACATCCAGAGTGCGGTTGAACCGTTTCCTGGGGTTTGCTCATTTCTACTGCCGCTTCATCCGGTGTTACAGCACCCTGGCTTCCCCCCTCTCAGCACTCACCTCTCCCAAGGTTCTGTTCATGTGGTCTCCAGAAGCTGATCGGGCGTTCTCGGACCTCATGCATCGGTTGACCACAGCTCCCATCTTAGTCCATCCGGACCCGTCCTGTCAGTTTGTGGTGGAGGTCGACGCCTCAGATGTCAGAGTCGGGGCCATCCTGTTCCAGCATTCTGCCCAGGACCAAAAGTTGCATCCCTGCGCTTCCCTTTCCCAGCATCTTAACCCCGCTGAGAGGAACTACGATGTGGGAATTCGAGAACTACTCGCGGTCAACATCGTGTTGGAAGAGTGGAGGCACTGGTTAGAGGGGGTGAAACATCCATTCATAGTGCGGACTGATCAAAAGAACCTGGAATATCTCCGCACCACCAAGCACCTCAACTCTAGACAAGCGCGATGGACCTTGCTTTTCACTCGGTTCAACTTTATCATCTCCAACAGCCCAGTGTCCAAGAATGTGAAGCCGGATGCACTCTCACACCTCTCTAGCCCCACTGCTACACCGTCGTACACTGAGACCATCATCCTTACCTCTTGTCTAGCAGCTGCACTCATCTGGGGTATAGACAACCAGGTCCATGGGGGGGTGCTTGGTTGTCCCGGACTTTGCCCGTTCCCCGGTCCTGGAATGGGCTCATTCCTCCAGACTTGCCAGCCATCCTGGCTCCTGTCGGACCCTGGCCTTTGTACAACATCGCTTTTGGTGGCCCACCATGGTTCCTGACATCTACGCGTTCGTCGCCGCTTGCACTGTGTGTACTCAGAATAAAACACCGTGGCAAGCTCCGCTGGCCTCCTTCAACCATTCCCTGTTCCTCACCGCCCCTGGTCTCATATATCCCTGGACTTCGTCACTGGTCTCCCTCCATCTGATGGCAACATCACTATCCTTATGGTGGTAGATAGGTTTTCCAAGTTAACTTCAGCCAAGGTGACGGCTCAGATCATGGTGCAGCACTACTTCTGGATCCATGGACTTCCGGTGGACATGGTCTCCAATCAAGGCCCTCAGTTCTCATCCCGATTCTGGAAGGCATTCTGAACCCTCATTGGGTCGTCGGCCAGCCTGTCTTCCGGTTTTCAGCCCAAGTCGAACGGCCAGTCGGAGCGAGCCAATCAGGACCTGGAGATGGCGACTCGTTGACTCGTCTCCGCCAACCAGGAACCAGCAACTTGTGTGGGTGGAATACGCCCGCAACACCCTTCACTGTTTGGCCACTGGTCTCTCACCTTTCGAGTTTTCCATGGGATATCAGCCCCCGCTCTTGCCTGAGCAAAAGGAAGAGGTCAGCACTCCCTGGAAGAGAGCCCGGTCCACTCTTCTCAAGACCACCTCCAGGTATCCGAGACAGGCGGACCGACACTGGACCCCTGCTGGCCTTCTAGGCAGAGTTGGAAAGAAAAAGCCATATCTCAGTCTGGCCAATAAAAATTAAAGTTTAAGATGGGGAAAAGAACACAGACACTGGACAGAGGAAATCTGCCTAGAAGGCCAGTATGCTGGAGTTGCCTCTTAACTGATGACGTTGAGACTGGTGTTTTGCGGGTACTATTTAATGAAGCTGCCATTTGAGGACTTGTGAGGCATCTGTTTCTCAAATTAGACACTCTAATGTACTTGTCCTCTTGCTTAGTTGTGCACCGGGGCCTCCCACTCCTCTTTCTATTCTGGTTAGAGCCAGTTTGCGCTGTTCTGTGAAGGGAGTACTACACAGTGTTGTACGAGATCTTCAGTTTCTTGGCAATTTCTCGCATGGAATAGCCTTATTTTCTCATAACAAGAATAGACCGACGAGTTTCAGAAGAAAGGGCTTTGTTTCTGGCCATTTTGAGCCTCTAATCGAACCCACAAATGTTGATGCTCCAGATACTCAACTTGTCTAAAGAAGGCCAGTTATATTGCTTCTTTAATCAGAACAACAGTTTTCAGGTGTACTATCATAATTGCAAAATGGTTTTCTAATGATCAATTAGCCTTTTAAAATGATCAACGTGGATTAGCTAACACAACGTGCCATTCGAATACAGGAGTAATGGTTGCTGATAATGGGTCTATGTAGATATTCCATAAAAAATCTGTTGTTTCCAGCTACAATAGTACTTTACAGCATTAAAAATGTCTACACTGTATTTCTGATCAATTTAATGTTATTTTAATGGAGAAAAAAATTGCTTTTCTTTCAAAAACAAGGAAATTTCTAAGTGACCCCAAACTTTTGAACGGTAGTGTATGTGATAGTAGAGTAGTGGCCTGTTGTGAAATGTGTTGTAAAGTATTTAAAATGGTGTATAGCTGCCTTAATTTTGCTGGATCCCCATTATAAACACAAATACAAATACAAACCACATTCATGAAAATAGTAATAATACATCCAGCAGCCCCAAAGAATATTGAGACCATAGTCTTTTAGCAGGGGCTGAAAAAAATGGATTCACCAGCCCTGTGCTAGTTGAATGTTAACAAACTGCTGGCAGGTTTTCTCTTCTACACTTGAATTATTAAAAGACGAAAGTGTTCTGGCTCTTTGCACCTCAGTAGCATCAGTTGTATAAATCATTTATATTTGACTGTGACTTTAAAGCATTGAGTTCTATCAAGGTAAATTACTGGAGCGCAATCCCAAATGACTGTCGCTATTCCTTCTATAATTTCCTTTTTTGCCAGTATATGTACAGTTGAAGTCGGAAGATTACAGACAACTTAGCCAAAGACATTTGAACTCAGATTGTCACAATTCCTGACATTTAATCCTAGTAAAAATTCCCTGTCTTAGGTCAGTTAGGATCATCACTTTATTTTGAGAATGTGAAATGTCAGAATAATTGTAGAGAGAATAATTTATTTCAGCTTTGATTTCTTTCATCACATTCCCAGTGGGTCAGAAGTTTACATACACTCAATTAGTATTTGGTAGCATTGAATTTAAATTATTTAACTTGGGTCAAACATTTCGGGTAGCCTTCCACAAGCTTCCCACAATACATTGGGTGAATTTTGGCCCATTCCTCCTGACAGAGCTGGTGTAACTGAGTCAGGTCTGTAGGCCTCCTTGCTCGCACACGCTTTTTCAGTTCTGCCCACAAACTTTCCATAGGATTGAGGTCAGGGCTTTGTGATGGCCACTCCAATACTTTGACTTTATTGTCCTTAAGCCATTTTGGAAGTATGCTTGGGGTCATTGTCCACTTGGAAGACCCATTTGCGATCTAGCTTTGACTTCCTGATTGATGTCTGAGATGTTGCTTCACTATATCCACATAATTTTCTTTCCTCATGATGCCATCTATTTTGGGAAGTGCACCAGTCCCTCCTGCAGCAAAGCACCCCCACAACATGATGCTGCCACCCTCGTGCTTCACGGTTGAGATGGTGTTCTTCGGCTTGCAAGCCTCCCCCTTTTTCCTCCAAACATAACGATGGTCATTATGGCCAAACAGTTCTATTTTTGTTTCATCAGACCAGAGGACATTTCTCCAAAAAGTACAATCTTTGTCCCCATGTGCAGTTGCAAACCGTAGTCTGGCTTTTTTTATGGTGGTTTTTGAGCAGTGGCTTCATCCTTGCTGAGCGGCCTTTCAGGTTATGTCGATATAGGACTCGTTTCACTGTGGATATAGATACTTTTATACCTGTTTCCTCCAGCATCTTCACAAGGTCCTTTGCTGTTGTTCTGGGATTGATTTGCACTTTCGCACCAAAGTATGTTCATCTCTAGGAGACAGAACGCGTCTCCTTCCTGAGCGGTATGACGGCTGCGTGGTCCCATGGTGTTTATACTTGCGTACTATTGTTTATACAGATGAACGTAGTACCTTCAGGCATTTGGAAATTGCTCCCAAGGATGAACCAGACTTGTGGAGGTCTACATTTTATTCTGAGGTCTTGGCTGATTGCTTTTGATTTTCCCATGATGTCAAGCTAAGATGCACTGCGTTTGAAGGTAGGCCTTGAAATACATCCACAGGTACACCTCCTATTGACTCAAATGATGTCAATAGTCTATCAGAAGCTTCTAAAGCCATGACATCATTTTCTGGAATTTCCAAGCTGTTTAAAGGCACAGTCAACTTTGTGTATGTAAACTTCTGACCCACTAGAATTGTGATACAGTGAATTATAAGTAATCTGTCTGTAAACAATTGTTGGAAAAATGACTTGTGTCATGCACAAAGTAGATGTCCTAACCGACTTGCCAAAACTGTAGTTTGTTAACAAGAAATTTGTGGAGTGGTTGAAAAACGCGTTTTAATGACTCCAACATAAGTGTATGTAAACTTCCGACTTCAACTGTATATGGTACATGTTTAATTATACAGTATAAATACTATTTATACAGTTCAGACACACACACACACACACACACACACACACACACACACACACACACACACACACACACACACACACACACACACACACACACACACACACACACACACACACACACACACACACACACACAGTGACACCTTGCTGAGAGTAGCAAGGCTTTCAAAGGGCAGGCCAGCCTGGCCATCTGGACTGCCTATCAGCAGAGGTTAATGCCACAACATCATCATTACCCGACACATTGGAGTTTAGCAAAGGTTACAAGGACTATCCGCAATTATCTGCTGCAACACATGTAGGAAATATGGCTACAATGAGAGAACACTGTGATGGGAAATGTGCATATTACCAGAACCAATATGTCACGTTTAGTGATAATACGACTAATTAGTGAGAGATGGCTTTTGTCAACTCAGAAAAAGATTATGAATTTAGTTAGCTAAACATGTATTAGTGCCAAAACAAAAGTAATGAAATTGTTGGCAAACACTTTTGATATCGTAATATACCCTAGTATAAATATCTGATAATCAATGCATGTAAGAATGAGAGGATCCTGGAAGGTAGAAAGGTTTACCAACACATTTTGAGATTATGTACAATATTTTCTGTTGATTGCACTGAATTTTCAATCGGTGACATCACCCGCTCTGAGATCTTGAAGTAGTTGTTTAACTCTACCTACATGTACATATTACCTCAATTACCTTGACTAACCGGTGCCCCCGCACATTGACTCTGTACCGGTACCCCCTGTATATAGCCTTGCTATTGTTATTTTACTGCTGCTATTTAATAATTTGTTATTTTTATTTCTTGTTTTTTACTTATATATTCTTTTTAAATCTGCATTGTTGGTTAAGGGCTTGTAAGTACAGTGGCTTGCGTAAGTATTCACCCCCTTGGCATTTTTCCTAGTTTGTTGCCTTACAACCTGGAATTAAAATGGATTTTTTGGGGGGGGTTGTATCATTTGATATACATAACATGCCACTACTTTGAGGATGCAAAATATTTTTTATTGTGAAACAAATAAGAAATAAAACTAAAAAACTGAAAACTTGAGCGTGCATAACTATTCACCCCCCCCCCAAAAAAAAAGAAAGCAAAGGGGGTGAATACATATTCACGCACCACATTTCTGTATTTTTTTTTAATTTAAAGGTTTTGCATTTTTTGAAACAAGTTATTTTTTTCAGTTCACTTCACCAATTTGGACTATCTTGTACATTACATGAAATCCAAGTAATAGGTTGTAATGCAACAAAATAGGAAAAACGGCAAGGGGGATGAAGACTTTGGCAAGGCACTGTAAGCATTTCACTAAGGTCTACTACACCTGTTGTATTCGGCATATGTGACAAATACAATTTGATTTGATTTGATTCCCTTCCTCTGCAAGGGCCGTGGCTTTTGTGGAGCGATAGGTAACGATGCTTCGTGGGAGGCAGTTGTTGATGTGTTCAGAAGGTCAATGGTTCGAGCCCAGGTTGGGGCAAGGAGAGGGACGGAAGCAAACTGTTGCATTGACTCTCATTGTCAACACAGAGTGTGTATTGTTGGGTTGAGATGGTGGATCTCATTGAATAATCACACATACAGCACGCTCTGGGTCTCATCACAAGACTTGCCATGTCTATTTCATTTTCCCATACACCCATGATTTGAAATGTGCAAATAGAAGTTTCTATCACGTTGTGGTGTCGTCAATGTGGAGAGCGAGGCTGTTCTTTTTAGAGGTGTTTCATATTCACACTTGTCGGCAGGCAGGGATACACATGTGGCCTCGTTAGAACATAAGCAGCCATGGTTGTTTTACAGGTACAGCTAAACCACTTAGCACCGTTGTTAAATATATAAACACAAGACAGTCAGGCTCTTCTTTTTGTATTTTTTATCTCAAAGTGTCAGGATACTTGTCAGTGTGTGTCAAAGTGTAAAATGTGATGTTGGGTAAGCTGCTATATTGAGTTTTGTTCTGGCTTTACACCTCGCAGAGAGAAAACATGAGTTCCAACACTGAGAGTTTTGACAGGTCCCCAAATTCCAATGCACCTTCAATAAATTAGTTGAATGAGTTCATAACTGAGTTGGGGTCTGTGTCGCTGTCAATTTGCTGAATATCTAAGATTATTTGATTTTTTCGCTGTAATGAATAATTCCTGTTTTTTTTAAAATCATTGGTGATATTAATTGTTCATACTGTACGTCAACAAAGCCTCAGTGGAAAATCACTGACAAAGCACACCTTTAAAACCTCAATCTGAAGTGTTCATCATACATTACTTTGTTCATGTCTCCTTCCACACTAATGCTTGTCCCATAAGTCCTGTTATGGCAGGTTGCCTGTCTGTGTGTAGGAGCTACTATTAGAGCACAGAGCAGATGAGGCTGGTGGGTGGAGCAGTAGGAGGACTGGCTCATTGTAATGGCTGGAATGGAATACATGGAACGGAGTCGAATATGTGGTTTCCATATGCTTGATGTGTTTGATACCATTCCATTCCATTCCATTCCAGTCAGTCGTCCTGATGAGCATGCTCTAGTTTGTGCTGGCTATCTGGCAACAACAGCAGCATGGAGTAGTTAAACTTTTTAAAATGAAGTGATGTTTATTTAGATGGGAGAAGGAGAAATAACTTGTAGTATTGGTCACCATCTGGATGTCACCATTTATTCTATTACAGACACCTTAAAACTCCTTGCGGATCAGTGGGATGCTAGTTGCGACACGAAAGTCAGAAATAGCGATATAATATATGCCTTACCTTTGAAGAGCTTCTTCTGTTGGCACTCCAAAAGGTCCCAGCCATTGTGCCAGCCATTGAAATCAGTGGTAGAATGATTTTTTTTTTTGGGGGGGGGGGCTGGTTGTCCTCGGGGTTTCGCCTGCCATTTCAGTTCTGTTATACTCACAGACATTATTTTAACAGTTTTCGAAACTTCAGAGTATTTCCTATCCAAATGTACCAATTATATGCATATCCTAGCTTCTGAGCCTGAGTAGCAGGCAGTTTACTTTGGGCACGCTTTTCATCCGGACGTCAAAATACCGCCCCCTATCCCAAAGAAGTTTGAATGCATATTTTTTTATTATATTATGTGAGCTAAACATAAAAAAGAATAAATATATTAAAACATTTTCCTTAAAGTAGAATTTTTTGAAAGTAGTATTGTTACTGTCCCCACTACAACAACAACAAATACTTAAATACATGTTATTTTGTCCCTGAAACATTGAATTGAAATACTTCCTATGGCGGAGTGCTTATTCTGGAGAGTACCAATATGGCCGACAGGTGGCTTCAAAGCCTCTCATTGGCCATCACATAGCATCAGCAATCCAGGGTTTATATACATCATTGGTTGCTTCCCACTGGGCAGCAGTTGCTTCACCGAGTAGTACATTTTTTTTTAACACTTACTCCGATGAAAACTGAATGATTCTGAACACTCTCCCAAGTCCTAGCTGGGAAGGGCTCATCAGGACAATTGACTGAACTGAATGAACCGAATCCGTTCCTCCCCACTCAACTCTCGCTGTGTAGCATACGTCATCAATTTTGTACACCAGGCGTGTCTTTATAGCCTCTCCTGTAATACCAGCAATCTGCCTGGTCGCTCTTCTCTCTACTGCCGTACAGTACTGTAATAAGGGATGGGAGCATTGATATAATGTTGATTTAAACTAAACATCTTATGTGTTTGTCTTTCGTTAGAGACACAGAATTCTAGGCAGATGGAGGTGACTTATGTCTTCTTGGTACCATACTGGGAAAGGACCAGGAACCAAGCCAACAGCACACACACACACACACACACACACACACACATACACACACACATACACATACATACATACATACATACATACATACATACATACATACATACATACATACATACATACATACATACATACATACATACATACATACATACATACATACATACATACATACATACACACAAACACGGATGAGCAAACACACTCACACACACACAAGCAAGCATGCACACACACACAAAGGCACACTGATACACACATACACACACACACACACACACACACACACACACACACACACACACACACACACACACACACACACACACACACACACACACACACACACACACACACACACACACACACACACACACACACACACAGACAATCCTCAAAATACACCAACCCTTATAAGTTAAAAAAAAAATGTAGCATCTGCCAATAACAATATAGAGGTGCTATGGAGAATCACTCACAGGGCTAATGTTAGCATGGTTCCGTAGACACACACAGCAAGTCAGTAATGTAGAACACAACACCCTAAACCACCAGGTTAAATCCTTAAATATCTCCCTCATGATTCAAATCTTTGGTTGGAGTTTTTCTCTTTTTTCCTCCCAACAGAAATAAACAGACGCTGAATGGGAAACCTACATGTTGTTTTGTTGTTTGTTTCATGGTTTCTATAATCCTCTCCTACAATAAAATAATTGCTGTGTATGTACGACAAAAGGAAGTCCATTGAGAAATCTTCCCAGTATCTGGCTGTCAGCCAGGGAGCAGTGTGGGATGGTGACATGGCCCTAAGGTTGCCTTCCTCTCTCTTTCTTGGTGTGGAGACAATATTTCGATCAGTGGGGAGACAATATTTCAGTCAGTGGGGAGAGAGGTGCTATGATTTCCATCTCACTGGGATGTGGAAAATTCGATAAGCACAGGATACTTCCTCAACCCTTGGTGTGCCCATGTCACTTTCTTTTAAGTTTTGTTTTTCACACGATATATGTGTCCCCGCCCTCTTCAACGCTGCTGCTACTCTCTGTTATTATCTATGCATAGTCACTTTAATAAATCTACCTACATGTACATATTACCTCAATTACCTCGACTAACCGGTGCCCCGGCACATTGACTCTGTACCTGTACCCCCTGTATATAGCCTCTCTATTGTTATCTTACTGCTGCTCTGTAATTATTTGTTACTTTTATTTCTTACTTTTTTTTTTGTATTTTCTTAAAACTTCATTGTTGGTTAAGGGCTTGTAAGTAAGCATTTCACAGTAAGGTCTACACCTGCTGTATTCGGCGCATGTGACAAATAACATTTTATTTGATTTTTAATAAAGACTTTCAAAAAGAACATGACATGAGTTACGTCTCCCATAGTCATGCTGTGATAACTCTGTGGTATTGGTGTGCTTATGTTAAACTCCACACACAGAGACATATTAAAGTTCTACATAAACTAATTTGATTATATATTCAATTTAATAGTACACTGTTATTGTTCTCTTTTGCTTCCCTGCATGTAAAATACCATTAATTTCCATTTTGCCTCCACTGCAAAGTCTTCGTTTATTAAGGAATTTATGAAACTCACAGATGGGGGACTAAAATGGCAACACTGCTGGAATTACTAATAAATGTGGCAAGTCATCTGTGATAACCAACTACTTTACTGGGAGTCAGTGATGAGATACACACCAGTGAATGTATAGAGAGAAAGAAGGTTAGAGAGAAGGAGTTTAGGGAAAAGAGAGGAGAGAGAGACAGAGAGAGAGGGTGTGAGAGAGAGAGAGAGAGAGAGAGAGAGGGTGAGAGAGAGAGAGAGAGAGAGAGAGAGGGTGAGAGAGAGAGAGAGCGAGGGTGAGAGAGAGAGAGAGAGGGTGAGAGGGAGAGAGAGGGAAAAAAGAGAGAGGGAGAGAGAGGAGAAAAAAGAGAGGGGGAGAGAGAAGAAAAAAGAGAGAGGGAGAGAGAGAGGGAGAGAGAGAGAGGGTGGGGGGGAAGAGAGGGGGAGAGAGAGAGGCACATCCTAACCTGCCAAATGTATGACCATATTCGCGACACATTCAGTATTTCCTTCAGATTACACAGACCCACAAATACTTTTAAAACAAATCCAATTTTGATAAACTCCCATATCTACTGGGTGAAATACCACAGTGTACCATCACATCAGCAAGTTTTGTGACCTGTTGCCACAAGAAAAGGTCAACCAGTGAAGAAGAAATACAACCTATATTTATCTGTTTATTTATTTTCCCTTTTGTACTTTAACTATTTGCACATTGTTAGTTTAATGTTCACTGTTCCTTTCTGATGGTTTATCACTTTTCTTTATCTATTTCACTTGCATTGGCAATGTAAACATACGTTTCCCATGCCAATAAAGCCCTTTGAATTGAGAGAGAGAGAGGAAGAGGAAGAGAGAGATGGACAGAGGGAGAGAGGGAGAGAGAGAGTAAACACATTTCCCATGCCAATAAAGCCACTTTGAATTGAATTGAGAGAGAGAGAAAGAGAGAGAGAGAGAGAGAGAGAGAGAGAGAGAGAGACAGAGTGCTTTCATTAATTCCATTTGTTTCTGTAAGGGAGGATTATAGTGTGACCTTTGCAGGATCCATCATTTTTACTCATTATGCAGGAGGTTGACTAGATCCAAGCTGACACCAGTCTCCTGCGGGGGCAATTAGGGCCTAAATGAATCCTCAACAACTTTGTAAACTTGCTCTCTGTGGCTCGGTGACAAAAGAAGAGAACATAAAAGACCAGACAAAAAAATGTGATGCCCTAATTTGACTTTAGGGCATTTTTCTAGAAATCATTAAAGCTAGCGAACAATTAGCCTTAATGGGTTGAGCGAACAATTAAAGCAAAAATGATCTTGTTTGGTTGAAAGAGGCCAGATTTATTTAGAGTTTGGCCTTGCTTAGTTCTAGGCAACATTGTTTTTATGCTAACGCGACGTGATCTTAGTCATAACTCACAACAGATCACAGATAAGACATTTAAATTCATTTTAAATGAGTTTCACATTAGTTTTATTTTGGGGTGAGGAGCCCGTCCTATGTCAGTTCCTCAAACAATCTCTCTGTGGAGCTTTCTGGCTTTATATTTTTTTCTGTATTTTGATTGACAGCTCTCTAGACCAGTGTTGACAGAACATCATCAGTGATGCCAGTCACATAAGCAGGGGGAGGAGCAGGGTAAATATGGCCTTTTCAACCCTCCAATAACTGACATGCCTCTTTAAATACTACTCTCTCCTCACTTAATTATTTCAAGCACAACATCTAATTAGGCCGGCAGAGTTTTTATACCACAGACTCTTCGCAGCTCCGCAACACACAAATCTTCCACTAGCACTGTTGAATGTTAATCAAAGTTACAATGCGGTTGTTTTGATATAATTAGCAAGCTGGAGGTTACACGCACACCGTGTATAACGGACGCACTCTGAGACGCATAACCTTGATAATCTCTAAGATAACCCTCCATGAATTCTATGCATTTGCCCAATGCACACTCACGCACACAATCACATACAGACACATACACGAGCATGCTCACACACACTCATTCACACACACACACACACACACACACACACACACACACACACACACACACACACACACACACACACACACACACACACACACCACACACACACACACACACACACACACACCTACCCCATATGGGACTACACTGAAGCAAGGAGAAGAGCAGATTTGACAAGTTCTCTCGTCTCAAGAGCCATGGTGTCATGAACATACGTACTCCTGTTAGAGCAGTCATAACAGCTTGTGTAAACAGGGATAGCTATCATGACAGGCAATAGCGAGCATCATGACATCCTGGATAGGGAAACACTGCCACATGTGAGATGAGTGTACGGAAGGCATATAGTAAGGACACAGACATGACACACACACATACACACGTCACACACATAATTCTAAGCTGCCATGACAAGGCGCCGGCGCTACATGGCAATACGTTGTAGGAAAAATCTGGTATGAGGCTGATGTTTAATGTCAAGTTTTTTCTCTCCTTCTCCACATGCACAAAAAGTGTTATAGAGTTGAGAGGTCGTGCCACTGTAAACTGACATTCTGTGAACGATATATGGACTTACATGTGCAGTATATCTGAGGAGTATACCGCAAATGTGAATACAATAACAGAGTGAGGTGGATAATTTCATTTATCATATCCCTATAGGTTTGCCTTAGAAAATCTAAGAAAGACAACATTTAATGCACCTTCTCCCTGTGGGACAAAGCCTTTCTGTCAGGGCACTTGTCTTTAAGCCCTATCCCTGTACACAGTAAGAGTATTCTCCAATGCCCTCATTCCCTACAGTGTCACAAGACTTAAAACTACTGCAGCTAGACAGATGTCTGTACAGGCAGGGGCAGACTGGCCATCTGCATTTTGGGCAAATGTCAGATGGGAAGGTCCATTTTAAGCCCAGTGGGCCTGTCTCACTTGGGTATTTTGTGTAAAATGTGACCGACCACCTGGATTCGGTCCTATGTAGCAACATTAGAAATTGTGTTTTTTACATTGGATAAAAGTAGAGACTCAGAGCTAGAAAATGGTATATAATTTGTTGAAAAACAAATGGTAGTCCCACTAAGCGCAAATCAGATGGGATAGCGTATCGCTGCAGAATGCTGTGGTAGCCATGCTGGTTAAGTGTGCCTTGAATTCGAAATCAATCACCGACAGTGTCACCATCAATGCACCCCCACACCATCACACCTCCTCCTCCATACTCTGCGTCTCACAAAGACACGGCAGTTGGAACCAAAAATCTCCAATTTGAACTCATCAGACCAAAGGACAGATTTCCACCGGTCTAATGTCCATTGCTCGTGTTTCTTGGCCCAAGCAAGTATCTTCTTGTTATTGGTGCCCTTTAGTAGTGTTTCTTTGCAGGAGCGGTAGAGATACTCTGACATTTACTCCTGAGGTGCTGACCTGTTGCACCCTCGACAACCACTGTGATTATTATTATTTGACCCTGCTTTTCATCTATGAACGTTTGAACATCTTGGCCATGTTCTGTTATAATCTCCACCCGGCACAGCCAGAAGAGGACTGGCCATCCCTCAGAGCCTGGTTCCTCTCTAGGTTTTTTCCTAGGTTCTGGCCTTTCTATGGAGTTTTTCCTAGCCACCGTGTTTCTACACCTGCATTGCTTGCTGTTTGAGGTTTAAGGCTGGGTTTCTGTACAGCACTTTGTGACATCAGCTGATGTAAGAAAGGCTTTATAAATAAATGTGATTGATTCTTGCCATAATATGGACTTGGTCTTTTACCAAATAGTACTATCTTCTGTAAACCACCCCTAACTTGTCACAACACAACAGATTGGCTCAAACGCATTAAGAAAAAAATTTATTCCACAAAGTAACTTTTAACAAGACACTTCTGTTACTTGAAATGCATTCCAGATGACTACCTGGTAGTAGTTGAGAGAATGCCAAGCTGGTTGAGAGAATGCCAAGAGTGTGCAAAGCTGTCATCAAGGCAAATGGTGGCTACTTTGAGGAATCTAAAATCTTTTTTGGCTACTACATGATTGCATATGTGTTATTTCATAGTTGTGATGTCTTCACTATTATTCTACAATGTAGAAAATAGTAAAAATAAAGAAAAACCCTTGAATGAGTAGGTGGGTAGAAGCATTTGACTGGTACTACTAGCTAGCTAAACAATGAACCATAATCCCAACTCATAACGTTACTACCATGCATGAATTGGCAGGTAACTAAATTTAACCAACTTGGTTCAATGCTTGCTAGCAAGCTAACATTACGCTATAACTAGCAATGCAAATCGCTTTCTGAGATACAAATAATATTACTACACAGATCATACACATAATGTTAGCTAGCTAGCTAACAGTATGCTTTAACTTGCAATGAAAACGACTTTCTGACAAAATTAGAAACGTATAATAACTGAACATTTTACTAGCTAGACTCTCTTACCCGCATACATGGATGAACGCTTTTCCTTCTCTGTCACGGATGCCATGGTTGCCCTTAGTTTGACGATGAAATCCAGACACAGGTGTTCTCTTTTCGACTCCCTCTGCATATGTGCAATCAAACGATAGAATTTCCTGAGCTATCATACTCTGCTTCCATTGGGCATTCTACTGATTTTGAAACTTGGTCAACTTCTTTGTTGCAGTTCTTTGTGATATCTTAAAAAAAGCAGAATTAGAAAGGATCACCTACACATACTGAGCAGCTCATGTTACTGACAGAAGCATGCTACATGGCAGACCAATCCGATCTAATGTCTCGGCATGTCCAGTCAATACATTCTCTCAGCCAGTCATGCTAGCAGGAAGTTTCCTGTCTTTTTGTGTGGCTAAACCAAAAATGCTCGTAATTTAACAATTGTGTTAGTATTTACAGATGGCATACAAGTTTATTATTAAGGCACATGAAAGTTCACATGTTCCAGAAGGCATTTCTGCCCCCCCCCCCAAAAAAAAATTGATTTTAGATTTTTTTTTAAATGCCTCTCCTGTGAAGTAATGATGTGCAACATACACCTAGTTTCCTGAAACAAGTCACAAATGACCATTATCTGGCTAATAAATGTGGCTTTAGGAAAAAAAGGAAAAATACTTTCTTCCTGACTGTGCTATTCCTTATTAACCGTAAACTGCTTAACCGGCCTACTGTCTGTTTTTAAACATCCGGTTCATCTGTTTGTTTGTATTTCTTGTAAGTACTGCATGGGCAGAGTTCCAAAAAAAGCATATGTTGAGGTTGAAAACCTTTTCGAGAGAGACCTGGCAAGAAAGCCGGCAAGGAAATGGTATTATAAGACAAGAATTGACTTAGCTCCAACAAGAAGTTCGTGTTCACATTGATCAAGAAGAACAGAAAACCACCGTCAAAGGTTCCAAAGTAGTCAAACTTCCAGGACTAAAAAAGTTACTAATGACAGACTAGCCACTCGGGAAAAATGACATGGTACTTTTCTCTCCTCCCTTTCTTCTTCTGTTTCAGACTATTTCCCCCGTTCTGTCTCTCATGTTTGTCTCTCCAGCTCTAGTCATAATTCAGTCTCTTTCACAGTGAGTTCAACCTCTATGAAACTTGCTCTATCTCTGTGTGAGTTGTTCTTCTGAATTAGACCAAAGGAGAAGAACAACACACATGCACGCACGCGCACGCACACACACACACACACACACACACACGCACACTCACATACACACACACTCACATACACACACACATTAGATCCTAATAAAGAGGGGCATCAGTGTCTCGGTGCACCCCTCCGGCGTCTTTCATGTGTCCAATTACTGACAGATCCCCCAAAATCATATTCACCTTTTCTGCTTTTAATTAGTTAGCATATCACCGCTGGTTGTCCTTACTGTGTGCCAAACCTGTCAGAGTCCTGGGGTTTTAGGAGTACTGGAGCTAGATATTTACTCTCCCACATTCTAAAGATGTATTAGTACTCAGGATATGTCAGAGTCCTGGGGTTTTAGGAGTACTGGAGCTAGATATTTACTCTCCCACATTCTAAAGATGTATTAGTACTCAGGATATGTCAGAGTCCTGGGGTTTTAGGAGTACTGGAGCTAGATATTTACTCTCCCACATTCTAAAGATGTATTAGTACTCAGGATATGTCAGAGTCCTGGGGTTTTAGGAGTACTGGAGCTAGATATTTACTCTCCCACATTCTAAAGATGTATTAGTACTCAGGATATGTCAGAGTCCCAGGGTTTTCAAAGCGTTTGGTAGCATTGGTTGTGTTCATTTCCAATGGTACTGTTTTTAGAGATATTGTTGAACTAAATCCACTATTAAATGGAAGGGGATTACTGAAATGGAGGAATCAACTGTTGTGCTGTTACAGTATGTCTCTGTCCTGACCGGGTATCGATACTGGGTCATCAGTGTGAGTCGAGACTGTATTCACCCATTGAGCTAAAGCCTACAATATGTAACAGTTATGGGAGTCAAAACTAGTCCTCATGTCTCAGGCAACGTGAGTAGAGTAGAGTCTTTATTAGGGGTGCTGGGAGTCCTAGTGGTTAAAGCGTTGGGCCAGTAACTGAAAGGTTACTGGATCGAACCACTGAGCTGACAAGGTAAAAATCTGTCGTTCTGCTCCTGAGCAAGGCAGTTAACCCACTGTTCCCCAGGAGCCGAAGACGTGGATGTTGATTAAGGCAGCCCCCCGCTTCTCTCTGATTCAAAGGGGTTGGGTTAAATGTGGAAGTGTCACGTCCTGACCAGTATAGAGGATTATTTGTATTATTTGGTCAGGGCGTGGCAGAGGTATGTTTGTTTTGTATGGTGGGGGTTTTTGTGTATAGCTTAGAGGGGTGTGTTATTTATGTGTTCCGGGGTTTTGTGGTGTATGTTTTAGTATGAGTAGGTTCTAGGTTAAGTTTTCTATGTGCAGATTTGGTTGCTGGACTCTCAATTGGAGGCAGGTGTTTCTAGTTGCCTCTGATTGGGAGTCCTATAAGTAGGTGTGTGTTTTTGTTTGTCACTTGTGGGTAGTTGTATGTTAGCACTGCTTTTGTTTAGCCTGCTACACTGTTCCTGTCGTGAGTTTTGTTTATTGTTTTTTCCTCGTGTTCACATTTAAAATAAATGATGATGAGCACGCAATCCGCTGCATATTGGTCCACTTTGTCCAACAGCGATTTCAACATATCTTCTGACGAAGAGGTTTGTGACAGAACTACCCACCTTAAAAGGACCAAGCAGCGGAGGAAATCTGGTGAGGACCGGGGAACACGGCTGGTAAGGGAGGCCGAGAGGCAGCCCCAAGAATTTTTGGAGGGGGGCACAAGGGTAGTTTGGCTGGGCGAGGATGGAGCCCCAGTCCAGCTCCCAGTACCCTTTTTGGGCAGAGACCTACTGGACAGGTCCCGTGCTTTGGGGTGATGGGTGCTGTGGCGAGGCCGGGTATTTTCAGGCTGGTACGTGCAGTACCAGCGCCCTGCATGTGCCAGGGGAAAGTGGGCATCCAGCCAGTAGGGGTGATGCCAGTCCTGCGCTCGAGACCACCAGTGCGCCTCTACGGTCCAGTGTTTCCCGCTACACGCACTAGCCTTGAGGTGCGTGTCTCCAGGCTGGCACGTCCAGTACCAGCCCCACGCATCAGGCTTCTAGTGCGTAAGCCCAGCCTCGCCAGTCTGGAGCCGCCAGAGCCGCCCGCCAGTCTGGAGCCGCCAGAGCCGCCCGCCAGTCTGGAGCCGCCAGAGCCGCCCGCCAGTCTGGAGCCGCCAGAGCCGCCCGCCAGTCTGGAGCCGCCAGAGCCGCCCGCCAGTATGGAGCCGCCAGAGCCGCCCGCCAGGATGGAGCCGCCAGAGCCGCCCGCCAGTCTGGAGCCGCCAGGAACGCTCACCAGCCGGGCGCAGCCAGGGACGCTCACCAGCCGGGCGCAGCCAGGGACGCCCGCCAGCCGGGCGCAGCCAGGGTCGCCCGCCAGCCGGGCTCAGCAGGAATCGCCCGCCAGCCGGGCGCAGTCAGGGTCGCCCACCAGTCCTCCGACGCGGCCAGGGGCGTCACCTAAGTGGGCGACGCCGAGGGTGGAGCGGAGTCCACGTCCCGCACCTGAGCCGCCTCCAATATAGGTGGGTTGGGGAGGGGGGGTGTGGCACAGGTGCCGTCGTAAACGGCAGCCACCCTCCCTTCCCTAAGGGGATTTTTCTGTTTGTTTTGGGGTATTTACTGGGTTTTGTGTAAGGTGCATCCGGGGTCTGCACCTTTGGGGGGGGTACTGTCACGTCCTGACCAGTATAGATGATTATTTGTATTATTTGGTCAGGGCGTGGCAGAGGTATGTTTGTTTTGTATGGTGGGGATTTTTGTGTATAGCTTAGAGGGGTGTGTTATTTATGTGTTTTGTGGTGTATGTTTTAGTATGAGTAGGTTCTAGGTTAAGTTTTCTATGTGCAGATTTGGTTGCTGGACTCTCAATTGGAGGCAGGTGTTTCTAGTTGCCTCTGATTGGGAGTCCAATAAGTAGGTGTGTGTTTTTGTTTGTCACTTGTGGGTAGTTGTATGTTAGCACTGCTTTTGTTTAGCCTGCTACACTGTTCCAGTCGTGAGTTTTGTTTATTGTTTTTTCCTCGTGTTCACATTTAAAATAAATGATGATGAGCACGCAATCCGCTGCATATTGGTCCACTTTGTCCGACAGCGATTTCAACATATCTTCTGACGAAGAGGTTTGTGACAGGAAGTTGCATTTCAGTTGAATGCATTCAGTTGTACAACTGACTAGCTATCCCCCTTTCCCTTTATTATCCCCGGTGGGAAATTCATTTTGCAGCACATAGTAGAAACACATTGAACAGATGACGATATATAACTAGCAGCTGGCATGAAGGAGAGTTTTTACTTCTTACTTTTACATTTAGGGAGCCTGTGTCTGTGGGAAGCAACAGAAATTCATCAAACAAGGGGTGCTGGGAGTCCTCAAAATGGATTGTGCCTTCCGTATGACTAGTGTCTGATACAGGTGAGAAATTTCAGTTCAGTTCATACAAACGATCCTGATAACTAGTTAGCCACCACTGTGCCATGGCTCACCTCCTCATCCTGTAAAAGACTCATCATTTACTACTCACTATGGTTATGATGCAGTTACTCCCTTAAAACGTACAATATACATGCATTGTATGAGGAAGTGCCATTATTTATGGACTAATTGTTATTATTTAGACTTAGTCTGATGTCTCATTAGAACAATATGATTAGAATTCCTAAATTTAGGTTTAAGGCGTATTAAATCTTGAGAGCTAATAATCGAAGGCAGGAAATTCAATGAAAAAGAGCCATTCTGTAAATGTTAGCAGTCCATCACTCATTAATTACAATATAATGGTCATTGCGTCTCTTCGTGCACTACATGATAAGATAGCAATCTACATATTGATTTATAGAGAGACAACATGAGTGTTTGATTTGATGTGTGTTTTTAATTCTGCAGAATGCATTAGATATTCATTACATTACATTATATTGATCTGTGGATGCCGTTCGAGGTCTTGGAGGGAAATTAGCTTTCTACCCTTTTTGTCTGTCTGCCAGTTATTGAAAACAAGATTTTCTTCTGATTAAATGAGTGGATGGATCAATGCCGGGCAGAAGAGACACAGTGACATACAGGAAAACACGACGGCAACACATGAGGTTATTGGTGGGGGGGGGGTGTATCATGGGTTTGATGCGAAGGAGGGGATGGAGGAGAGATGGGGTGGTTAGGTTATGGCACATCTTCCTTCCACCAACAAGGCAATGTAGACCTGTGAATGTAACTATACTAACTATTAAAATGTTTTACCATCAACCTATAGCCATATACAGTTAATGTAATGTCCATGGCTCTGGTTATGTGGATATTGTACAGGAGAATACCTAGCTATGTCCTGTATGTATGATTTTCTTCAAATATCATAGAGGTGAGTAAGTGTGTAAATCAATAAAGAGGGATATCACATGGCAGCTGGCTGCCCTGAAGAGATCCGGTGACCTCTGACCTCCTCGTCATAAACAGAGCCACGTCCCGTGAGGAGAAAAGTAATTGCTCATTTTGTAGCTACACCACCTCCTGACCAAGTACCCACTTAAATATTTATATTCTCTCTCCCTGGCTGACCCACCGGCTGGCCGCCGCATCTCTGAGTTATATTGAAATCTGATGGAGGGTGTGTCAAAACACACACCTCCCTTCGCTCTTGTTCCTTGTTCTCTCTCTCTCTGTCTGTCTTTCTCGCTACCGCTTCTTAAACACTCTTTCTTTCTCTCATTCTCTCTTATGAGTGGTGTCTTCATATCTTTCAAAACGCATCACTGTGTTAAAGAAGTTCGACAAGTTTTTAAAGTATCAAAAATATGCATTAGATGGGTTGTTTTTGGCATGTTTCTGGGGATCAAATATTTTTGTGGCATTGTACAGCGTGTTCTGCATAAAGGGGTGTTCGTTGTGATATAAATTGGAAGATAGCACAAAGGTGGTGGGGGGGCTGGTAGAACGGGAGACTGACTTCACACGGCAGAACTTAGGAAACTAATTGATCTGCATTGCTGTCTATTTCGGTCTCCCTACAATCTTTCTCCAACATGCGCCACCATACAAAAGCTTAATCAACATGCTGAATCATTACATGCAATGCTCTCGCTGACTTATTAACCATTTTGGGATGGAAGCAAGAGAATGAGCTTTTTTCTCTCTGTTTTTTTTTCTTTCTCCCTCCCTGCACCACCATCATCCACAATCTCACACATTTGAATCCTCAATCTGCTACATTGTTAACTCATTGAAATTCCACTACATACCCTTTACTTTTTGTAAAACAGTGGATACATAAGAAGGCCATTGACTTGTTACAGATGTAGGATCTGAATTGAATCCTTTGTGATTTACATAAATTGCACAAACACACATATTAACAGTATTCCACTTTTCATGTAGTGTACTTTTGCCCAGCTAATAACAGTTAAGCAACAGTATGGACTAAATGTTCTAGTCTTGTTTCTGCAGGATTATTTTGCTATGACAATACTGGTCAAATTAAGATCCTACATTTGTACCTACAGTTTATTTAAAATATAGAAAAATAGATAGAGTTAACAGAACGTTTTGTTCTAACCCTTTTGCCATAAAATTAATGAAACAATGATAAATTGTGTGCGAGTGCTTTGTCTCGCTGTGCAGTAGTCACAGGTAATGTTTCCCAATATTGCGGCTGGCTACATATTCAAATGACTCTTTTGGTGGAACATGAATAATGTATGATTCATTCACACTCTTCCAAACCCTATTCTTCCCACAAAGGCATTATGATGGAGAGTGATAGATTAACAACTATCAACGATGACTTCAGGCAGAATGTATGTAAATATGTGGCGCAAAGTACCATGATCCAAGGGTGGCCTGTTTTTTTGTGAAATGTGAACAATTCAATAGTTAATATTTGGATGGAATATTGTTGTCATGAAATTGTTAATTTACTAATATTTAGATTCAACAGCTGGTTATGTAACAGCTGGTTTTATATATGCATATTTTAGTTTTCACCTTGAGATTAGGGAGGGGTGGAAAGGAAGTGAGTGAGTGAGGGAGAGATGACAGAAAGAGTGAGAGAAAGAGAGAGATTGAGCACAGAGGTAGCATGATATGTAGAAAGAGAGGGGGTGGTGAGAAAGAGGCACAAAAGAAAAAGGAGAGAGAGAATGGGAGAGGGTATAAATTAATCTTAAAACAGAGGAAAGACAAAAAAACACAGAGACAGAGACAGAGAAAATACAAAAGGCAAAACAAGACAGAGACGGACAAAGACAGAGACAAAGGAAAGACTAAACAAGACAGAGACAGGGACAGAGACAGAGGAAAGACAAAATGAGTCAGAGACAGGGACAGAGAAAGAGACAGAGACAAGGCCAGAGACAGAGGAAAGACAAAATGAGACAGGGATGGAGATAGAGACAGAGGAAAGACAAAATGAGACAGAAACAGGGACAGAGGAAAGATAAAACGAGACAGAGGAAAGACAAAATGAGACAGGGACAGGGACATGGACAGAGACAGGGACAGAGACAGAGGGTTCACAAAATGAGACAGGGACAGAGACAAGGACAGAGACAAGGACAGAGACAGGGACAGAGACAGGGACGAACACGGGATGGAGATGGAGACAGGGACGGACGTGGGGATGGAGACGGAGACAGGGACGGAGATGGGGACAGAGACAGAGGAAAGACTAAATGAGACAGACTGGGACAGAGGAAAGACAAAATGAGACAGAGACAGAGGAAAGACAAAATGGAACAGAGACATGGACAGCTACAGGGACAGAGACAGGGACAAAGGCAGATACAGAGGGTTCACAAAATGAAACAGAGACAGGGACAGAGACAAGGACAGAGACAGAGACAGGGACAGAGACAGGGACAGAGATGGGGACAGAGACAGAGACAGAGGAAAGACTAATCGAGACAGAGACAGGGACAGAGACAGAGGAAAGACAAAACGAGACAGAGACAGGGACAGAGACAGAGACAGAGGAAAGATAAAACAAGACAGTGACAGAGACAGGGACGGAGACAGAGACAGAGGAAAGACAAAACAAGACAGAGGCAGGGACAGAGGAAAGACAAAAAGAGACAGAGGAAAGACAAAACGAGACAGAGACAGAGGAAAGACAAAATGAGACAGAGACAGAGGAAAGACAAAATGAGACAGAGACAGAGGAAAGACAAAATGAGACAGAGACAGGGACAGAGACAGGGACAAAGACAGAGACAGAGACAGAGACAGAGGGTTCACAAAACGAGACAGAGACAGGGACAGAGACAAGGACAGAGACAGAGACAGGGACAGAGACAGGGACAGAGATGGGGACAGAGACAGAGACAGAGGAAAGACTAATCAAGACAGAGACAGGGACAGAGACAGAGGAAAGACAAAACGAGACAGAGACAGGGACAGAGACAGAGACAGAGGAAAGATAAAACAAGACAGTGACAGAGACAGGGACGGAGACAGAGACAGAGGAAAGACAAAACAAGACAGAGGCAGGGACAGAGGAAAGACAAAAAGAGACAGAGGAAAGACAAAACGAGACAGAGACAGAGGAAAGACAAAATGAGACAGAGACAGAGGAAAGACAAAATGAGACAGAGACAGGGACAGAGACAGGGACAAAGACAGAGACAGAGACAGAGACAGAGGGTTCACAAAACGAGACAGAGACAGGGACAGAGACAAGGACAGAGACAGAGACAGGGCCAGATACAGGGACAGAGACAGGGACAGAGACAGGGACAGATACAGGGACAGAGACAGCTACAGGGACAGATACAGGGACAGAGGCAGGGACAGAGACAGATACAGGGACAGAGACAGAGACAGGGACAGACGCGGGGATGAAGACGGAGACGGGGACAGAGACAGAGACAGACAGGGGAACCAACACAACCCCTGACATCACCTCTGTCCCTATCAGAGAATGATCAAACAATACCAGCCACGTGTCTCTGTTCTCTGCTACTGTTTAAATGTCATCCCTGGTGTTCCCTTAAACACATTATCCAATCCTGGAATACAAGATCACACACCAAAATATGTCATGATCCTGGGTGGGAGGTTGATGTCAGTGGCATAATGAAACTCAACTTCTGTTGAAGACCCAGCTAGGGATGAAACGTTGTCTTTTTTTTGTGAACAGAACACTTTTGGGATCATATATGATACCAGCTGTTTGTTTAAATCAGGTACCTGGGATCCAGGTTTTATCTGGGTGTGCTCATACTATTCGGTAAATAGCTTCAAATGCAAGAAAAGTAGCTGGGGTCCATGCTTGTGTTCTAGAATACAATCCAATAGATAAGGGGATAACATAACATACTAAGCCAGATGTTATATTCCGCATGTGTTTTTTCGGGTTTGGGTTATTTTATTTATTGCTGCTGTGCTAATCTGTTTGGGCAAGGCATCCGGAGACAGCCATCTCTCTCTGAGCTGGAGATGAATTGAGGTGTTCTTTCTCACAGAGAGAGAGAGAGAGAGAGAGAGAGAGAAAGAGAGAGAGAGAGAGAAATGGGGTTAACCGAGCAGAGCAAAAGCTTTCCCTGTTTCATGAACAAAATACATAAACCAAGACAGCCCTTCCTTTAATAATATTTCAAGATACATGCTTCACTTTTTTGCGAAATTAAGCCAGTTTTTTCATTACTTTATTTCTTTTTTTTACTTGCAGCCTTGGCAGAATTTTGCTAACGGAATTATGGAGCAATTTGCTGTGTCTTTGATGTGGTAAATATGAGGCCCTGCTGAAAAGTATACAGACTAGAGGGAGGAAGCAGCAGCGATCAAGGTTGTTATACTGTACTGATGCAAGCAGACACAGCACAGTGGCAGATGCAGCCTAAAACACACAGTGAGAGACAGAGATAGAAACAGAGGGAGAGAGAGAGACGAGAGAGAGAGAGAGAGAGAGAGAGAGGGAGAGACGAGAGAGATGAGAGAGAGAAAGAAAGAAAGACAGACTGACAGAGTGGCACAGAGAGAGAGATAGATACGAGAGAGAGAGAGAGAGAGAGAGAGAGAGAGAGAGAGAGAGAGAGAGAGAGAAAGAGGATGATACTTTGGCTGTTGAGCTTTCCCTGTTGAAAACTGCTTAGTCCAGAGCAGGATCCTCATAGGGCCGATTGTACCGCTGTGGATAGAAACATGATGACTATTCTGGAGGAGAGAGGGAGAGGAGTATGCTGACTCTGTAACCTCCGGAAGAGGACAGGAAAACGTGGGGATGAGGGGTGAAGGCTGTGGGGGGTCATAGCCATGATAATGAAGGGAAGAAATGAAGAACATTTATCTGCAGGGAGATGAGATCTCTAAGAGGGTGAGATTAGAGTGTTAGTTTGCTTTCCTCACACCTCAATCTATTCCTTATTAGTCCCATGTTTGTTTGTGTGTGTGTGTCGGCGAGGCATGCATATACAGTTGAAGTCGGAAATTTACATACACTTAGGTTGGAGTCATTAAAACTCGTTTTTCAACCACTCCACAAATTTCTTGTTAACAAACTATAGTTTTGGCAAGTCGGTTAGGACATTTACTTTGTGCATGACACAAGTATTTTTTCCAACAATTGTTTACAGACAGATTATTTCACGTATAATTCACTGTATCATAATTCCAGTGGGTCAGAAGTTTACATACACTAAGTTAACTGTGCCTTAAAACAGCTTGGAAAATTCCAGAACATGGCTTTAGAAGCTTCTGATAGGCTAATTGACATCCAACATCCAACAATGCCACTGTTTATAATGTTTACATACCCTACATACCCTACATTACTCATCTCATATGTATATACTGTACTCTATACCATCTACTGCATCTAGCCTATGCCGCACGGCCATCGCTCATCCATATATTTATATGTACATATTCTTATTCATTCCTTTACACTTGTGTGTATAAGGTATTTTTTGTGAAATTGTTAGATTACTTGTTAGATATTACTGCACGGTCGGAACTAGAAGCACAAGCATTTCACTACACTCACATTAACATCTGCTAACCATGTGTATGTGACCAATAAAATGTGTTTTGATTTGACATAATTTGAGTCAAATGAAGGTGTACCTGTGGATGTATTTCAACGCCTACCTTCAAACTCATTGCCTCTTAGCTTGACATCATGGGAAAATCAAAAGAAATCAGCCAAGCTCAGAAAAAAATTGTAGACCTCCACAAGTCTGGTTCATCCTTGGGAGCAATTTCCAAATGCCTGAAGGTACCACGTTCATCTGTACAAACAATAGTACATAAGTATTAACACCATGGGACCACGCAGCCGTCATCCCACTCAGGAAGGAGACGCGTTCTGTCTCCTAGAGATGAACGTACTTTGGTGCGAAAAGTGAATATCAATCCCAGAACAACAGCAAAGGACCTTGTGAAGATGCTGGAGGAAACATAACATAACATCGACATAACCTGAAATGCAGCTCAGCAAGAAAGAATCCAGTGCTCCAAAACCACCATAAAAAAGCCAGACTATGTTTTGCAACTGCACATGTGGACAAAGATCGTACTTTCTGGAGAAATGTCCTCTGGTCTGATGAAACAAAAATAGAACTGTTTGGTCATAATGACCATCGTTATGTTTGGAGGAAAAAGGGGGAGGTTTGCAAGCCGAAGAACACCATCCCAACCGTGAAGCACGGAGTTGGCAGCATCATGTTGTGGGGGTGCTTGCTGCAGGAGGGACTGGTGCACTTCACAAAATAGATGGCATCATGAGGCAGGAAAATTATGTGGATATATTGAAGCAACGTCTCAAGACATCAGTCAGGAAGTTAAAGCTTGGTCGCAAATGGGTCTTCCAAATGGACAATGACCCCAAGCATACTTCCAAAGTTGTGGCAAAATGGCTTACGGACAACAAAGTCAAGGTATTGGAGTGGCCATCACAAAGCCCTGGCCTCAACCCTACAGAAAATGTGTAGGCAGAACTGAAAAAGTGTGTGCGAGCAAAGAGGCCTACAAACCTGACTCAGTTACACCAGCTCTGTCAGGAGGAATGGGCCAAAATTCATCCAACTTATTGTGGGAAGCTTGTGGAAGGCTACCCGAAACGTTTGACCCAAGTTAAACAATTTAAATTCAATGCTACCAAATACTAATTGAGTGTATGTAAACTTCTGACCCACTGGGAATGTGATGAAAGAAATCAAAGCAGAAATAAATTATTCTGTCTATTATTCTGACATTTCACATTCTTAAAATAAAGTGGTGATCCTAACTGACCTAAGACAGGGAATTTTTACTAGGATTAAATGTCAGGAATTGTGAAAAACTGAGTTTAAATGTATTTGGCTAAGGTGTATGTAAACTTCCCACTTCAACTGTGCCAACTACATTTTTTTCACTCAAACACGTTTTTCCTGTCATTGCAATTCTCTTGTGTTGTTTTTTTCAGAGTTTTGGTTTTTGTCATCCAATCTGGGTATTGTGTTCGGATGCATTGAGTTTGGTTTCCTGCTGTTTGTGGATCAATAGGCTATAGCGCAGCTATATTGGGGAGTCTTTGGTATGGGTGACACAGCTTGGCGGTAGTTTGGAATTAAATCAGGGAGGTTGGTGGTGGAGGGAGAGGGGGGAGAGATGATGAAGAGTATCAATCATTCTGTCCCTGGTGTGAAGTTATTTGTGGGTGGACAGAATCAGCAATATGAAAGTTCACTTGTTTTCACCACAAAGGGATTTGTGGGTGAATTTAGTTTCCCCACGATTCCAGGCCTTTGGACAGATGAGACTTAACCAGGTGAGGAAGAAGCAAAAGAAGCAGGTGTGAAAAAAAAAAACTCCAAAGTGCTTCTGTGCTAGTTGGGCTGTTGTTGTTTTGCACTGAGCATTATTACTAAAACCCCAGAGAGACCTACCTGCTCTCCTCATCACAGCGACTACAGATTGCCGTGTCAAATCTGTCTTATAGCTGCTGTTATGCATTATTGTTTTCTGGCGATCGGGACTTCTGAAACTGGACACCTTCCCTCATCATGTGACCTGTTATAATTGCTTCACCAAATCAGGAACAAACCTGTGTCCTCTATCCTCTCTTTCCTCCTCTTTCTCAACTGTTCTTTCAGTTCATTTTTTGGTATGTGAGAGGGATCACCCCATTCCCTCCAGAAGAGATGTGATAACATTACTGTAGAATTGCCCTCGCTGCTGTCTCGGCATTACAGACACTGGTGAAATAAGATTTTTTAAGTGAGACTGATTGAGCCCAGGTGGGCAGGAATCTTGGTGTGTCAGAGTCATTTAGCCAGGGATAGACTCATAACTCTTCAATCAGATGGATGCGTGCAGGAAGAGGAGAGCTGAGGGGCGATACCTGACACT
>NC_138309.1:12512500-12712500 GCF_965601325.2 Salmo salar
ACAGCTGTCTGTTTTATTCCTTTGGAGATAAAGCTGAAGTGCTCAGGGCAAGTTCTCCATCCATTCAGCTGGTAATAGTAAGAGACATCAAGGTGAGCTCTGCACGAGGCTACGGTTCAGGTCTAAGAAAAAGCATCTGAAGAACATAATGGAAATATCACTGAAATTGTACATATATAATATGTTGAAGAATATACATGGACTTAGTAGGCCCTGATGAACAGTCGTAAAGGAAAGATATAGCTCTGTATGCAGTTATCTTTACCCTTATATTTTTATGAATCCAGGGTATTGTAAATGCACTGCATTTACAAGTCACAACACATCTGTGGATCCTCCATGTACGGTATGAGGACTGATCCGTGGATTCCTCTGCCTGTAAATGTCTCATATAATTCCTATATACTGAGACAAGCATCCATAATTGATCTGATGAAAATGCTTTCCAGAGGCACCAACTGCTTCCCAAAGGCACCAACCACTGCATTGTGAAAAGATCTGTTCTTAACATCTACTGTGTGTTATGCATTGACCCCTTTCTCTGTTTCAAATAAACAGTAACAGATTGGAAATTCTACCCTCTGACACAGAGCACAGTGTGTATGTGAAATAAGCCACACTGACACAAACAATACACAGATCAGTACTCTAAAGGCTTCTAAACCAACATCACCACAATCAAACAGTGTTGTGGTAGAGGCTGGGGCAATAGTCAGTAGAAAAATGGCCTGACTAACTGAAAGCCAAACCCTCACAGCCCTCTGGGACCGTCTCTTTTGTACACAGAGCGTGCCGAGTGTTCTGTATTTACAGAGAAAAATCGAATTCTACAAACGACGCGGAGGCTCCTCGAACACCGCTGTAGCCTCCTTGTGAGTGCGGAGCATGGTGACGAATATGGGAGGAACAGCTTGGCTGCATCCCACAGGAGCAGACCTGACGACTATCTGCATCTGGAGCTGAGAATTGTCATTTTAAAATATTCCCATATTTAAATCAGCCGAAAGGGCTCTTATGAGAAACACTCTCCCTGAGGCAGAGGCAGGCCCTGCCTGCAGCCAGCATCAACACAACCGCAACAGCACTGGGCTAGGCTGGGAGGATGCTATGGTGTGTGTGTGTGTGTGTGTGTGTGTGTGTGTGTGTGCGTGCGTGCGTGCGTGCGTGCGTGCGTGCGTGCGTGCGTGTGTGTGTGTGTGTGTGTGTGTGTGTGTGTGCGTGTGTGCGTGTGTGTGTGTGAGTGTGTGCAGGGTGGAAATGTTCATGGTCGTTCAAAGTCTACATACTATAGCAACATTTGAATGCTTATTAGAAATATTGGAGACGAGCACTCAGGTCCGGCGTCAGGATAAAGTGACTAAGGTGGCAGTTGAAATTGGTGAGGGGGCACAATAGTGCGGGGTTCTTGCATTAAACTTCTATTGAATTCTGTTTATATCACTCTATACCACAATAAACATAAAGTTCAAATGCAGAGACTCTGAGACCATTGAGTGCTGCTTTTTGAAGTGGTTGCGAAATCTGTAACCAATTTCCGCTACGCTGTATCAGCACAACGGACAGCACCCTACACAGTAAAGCAAAGCCTATTTGACAATGAATATAGGCTACAAGATAGATAGGGTAATTCACCCTATTACAAACAGCCTATGTGAATGCAGTTGGATACAATTCGTTTTTCTTTCCACGGTGCAGTGCATTTCAAATGCTCCTTGCTTGATGATGCCTAGCAAATTATTTGGTTATATCGATAGCATGCTTCCAGTTAGAATGTCCGCCTTGGGTGAAGGCCTTGTCTGAGTTAGCATTGGACTCAATGCAGAACTTTCAACATGGGAACTAAAATGCCACATCTGCAGTAACCGAGTATTCCAGCCACTCTCTTCCTATGAACAGGTTGCTATTCAATGAATGTTTTTGGACAAAAAACCTAGGGTAAGATTCTAGGCTAACCTGGGCTGGCTCCTCTGTTCCAAGATATTTAGGAACAGGGGGTGGAGGGGGCTGTGGAGCTATTATCCTGGCTGCACTTTTGGAAGGGTGGTGGGCTCTTCAAGTGGAGCTAGCTGGAACTCAGCAGCATCATTGCTGTTGGACTTGGCGGCGGCCTCAGGGGTTTTATTTCTGATATCCGTCGTGGCAGGGGTAGCTGGTTAGCGCTAAATAGGCTAATAACACATTTTACAGATAGCTAAGAAGCTAACTAAAGTCTGTACTGGTGGGACGTGGGGCAGAGTTGAGTGAAACAGCTTCAACTATAAACTTGATTGACCCCTTATAAATGTAAATGAAATATTACAGACATATCTCGTTATTCATGTAGCCTACCATGTTATTCACTTGGCCTACCACAGATGAGCTGCTTTTTCCCTGCTTTTTATGGAAACAAAGAAGTCATACCTAACCGCCCAGTGGCTTTCCATCACAGGAGGTTGGTGACACCTTAATTGGGGAGGACAGGCTCGTGGTAATGGCTGGAGCGGAATTAGTGGAATGATATCAAATACATCAAACACATGGTTTGATGCCTTTCCATTTGCTCCGTTCCAGCCGTTATTATTAGCCGTCCTCCACTCAGAAGCCTCCACTGCTTTCCATAGCCCCACTACACATAAACACACACACACTCCGCGGTGCGCTCTGTCCATGGTGCTGATACAGCACAGCGGAGTTCCAGATTTTGCGCCAACCTGTCACTCAATCATTTAAACTTTTTTGCTATTTTTATAAAGGGACATAAAACTGAAACTGAGGGTGCACAACTTTCAACTGAGCGGGCAAAGCCCTCTTTTGCCCCTTTG
Organism: Salmo salar; assembly: GCF_965601325.2. Lineage (NCBI taxonomy): Eukaryota > Metazoa > Chordata > Actinopteri > Salmoniformes > Salmonidae > Salmo > Salmo salar. Next base: position 12,515,302 of record NC_138309.1, read on the forward strand.
TGGAGCCAGGCCCACATGCGCTTCGTTATAAATATCCTCTTAAATATGCACTTCATGGGATATACAGTGCCTTCGGAAAGTATTCAGAGCCCTTGACTTTTTCCACATTTTGTTACATTACAGCCTTATTCTTTTTTAATCCTCAGCAATCTACACACAATACCCCAGAATGACAAAGCCAAAAAAATTTGTAGAAATTTTTAGCAAATGTATGCAAAAATTTTAGGTGCCTTTGCCAAAAGGTGCCTTTGCCAAAAGGTGCACCTTTGCCAAAAGGTGCCTTTGCCAAAAGGTGCCTTTGCCAAAAGGTTGATGACAGGCTTAATCCAGTTTCAGTGGAAGAGAGAGTCAGGTTCAACTTTTGATTATTTCAAGAGACCCAAGTCAGATGACCTAAAAACATTTTTTTTGTTTTCACCCTATGCAGCGTTTTCTGTTTTAAAGACGGCACCAATAGGAAATGGCTGTCATACAATGAAGAAAGCCATGCGTCAAACTGTTCAATTTGTATGGCATTTGCGAAGCCTACTGACAGCAGTATTTTTATGAGTGGAATGACAGATTGGAAAGATGTTCACCAAAGGCTAGAAGAGCATGAGAAGAGCAACATGCACAGAAGTAGTGCTGAGGCATACATTTTAAGGTCCTCCAAAGCAGACATTCAAATTCTGCTCAGTGGCAGTCAGGTGTCTGCCCACAGAGACCAGGGTCTCTATGTTTATGTACTTCTTACACTATCAGCCATACAGCGACAGGCCAACATGAAGACAACTGTTCGGGTGAAGGCAAGAGGATTTACTGAGGCTCTACTCAAGTATGAGACGATACTGACAGCTCAAATATTTCTTAGGATATTTGAGAACACGTCACCACTGTCCAAATACCTGCAGACAAGTGGGATGGACATCCTGTCTGCCCATTGAATGGTTGTGGCTACACAGGAAACCCTGAAAGGCATGGCAAGAGACTTGGACACCATTATGGCAGCTACAGACACATCTATTCAGTTTGCAAATAAGAAGATCAAAGAACAGGTTGAGGACACAGAGCTGTAGGAGGTGGAAGCCAATCTGCCACAGAAAAGGGCAAGAAAGAAGAAAATCATGTCCGGAGAGACGGCTCAAGATGAAGCTTTGACAGAGGCAGAGAGTGCCTATAAAGTTCAAGTCCATAATCAAATTATGGACACAGTCACAGATAGTGTCCACAGGCGATTTCTGTCTCATGGCACTCTATATGCTGACCTAGCCCTTCTGGACCCTAGAAACTTCTCCCAAATAACATCCAATGGTCTTCCCGAGACAGCCCTTCAAGAGCTCATCAAATGTTTGCTTCGATTTGATAGCCGAGTTGACAATTTGCAATTTGCAGTGTGAGCTGAGGAGCCTTGCTGTACAGTGGAAAAGACAGAAAAGTTCAGGATTGCAGGAATACATGACCAGGACAGCGGAAGATGGCCCTGATGGAAATGAAGATGAGGTGGAAATGAAGAATAAATGCTGCTCATCCTGCAAAGAATGTCCACTATTTTGTTACCAGATGCTGAGACGGTACAACTTGCTGACTGATGAATACCATAACCTTGGTCTCGGATACAAGTTCCTACTCACCCTCTCAGTTATCCAGGTAGCTTGTGAGCAAAGTTTCTCTACCTTAAAGTATAATAAGAGCAGACTCAGGAGCGCTCTCTCAGAAGAACACCTAGAGGCCTTCATGCTGATGGCCACCGAGAAGTACATCCTAATGGCCCTGGATACTGACATGGTGATCCATGGAGTTGCAGAGAAAAGCGAGCTGTTGAGAAAATTGCTCCTCAATAAGGTAGTTGCGACATATTTCCTATAACTTGCTTACTTACCATTATTTTACTCCTACATTTCTAATGTCCCTTTTTCCTGTCTGTTATATTGCTGTCCAATACTTTGACAGAGTGAAGCCAGCCAGCTGACCCTGAGCAGCAGTTAGACAGTTCTACGTCTCAGTGAGTATTGTGGATAGCATAGCATCTCTTTTTTACTCTAGGCTTCATGTGATGTAGATGAATCGTGACGGCTTGTGCTGCTCTCTTACAGGTTACATTCTATGTTTGGAGAGGTGTTCAACCATTGTTTTTTAGAAGGTGTACTCCCATGACATAAAGCCAGCCAGCTGACCCTGAGCAGCAGTTAGACAGCTCTATGTCTCAGTGAGTATTGTGGATATTATAGAATCTCTTTTTCACTTTAGGCTTCATGTGATGTGAGGTAGTTCAATCATGACAAATTCAGTGTGTGTTCTGTAGAAGTTTTATAGCAGTGTGCAGCGTTTGTGTGTGTGTTCTGCAGCCTTTTTAAAGTAGTACTGCAATAGTGATCAATGGTTGTAATGCAGCTAGGTAGTTGTATTAGGGGCTGGTCGTATGTGTACGTGTAACCGATGTGAAATGGCTAGTTAGTTAGCGGTGGTGCGCGCTAATAGCGTTTCAATCAGTGACGTCACTCGCTCTGAGACCTGAAGTGGTTGTTCCCCTTGCGTTGCAAGGGCTGCGGCTTTTGTGGCGCGATGGGTAACAATGCTTCGTGGGTGTCAGTTGTTGATGTGTGCAAGGGTCCCTGGTTCGAGCCCAGGTTGGGGCGAAGAGAGGGACAGAACCTACACTGTTACATTGATGCTGTTGACCCAGATCATTGGTTGCTGCGGAAAAGGAGGAGATCAAAAGGGGGGTGAGTGTAACCGATGTGAAATGGCTAGTTAGTTAGCGGTGGTGCGCACTAATAGCGTTTCAATCAGTGACGTCACTCGCTCTGAGACCTGAAGTGGTTGTTCCCCTTGCGTTGCAAGGGCCGTGGCTTTTGTGGCGCGATGGGTAACGATGCTTCATGGGTGTCAGTGTGCAAGGGTGTGTGCAAGGGTCCCTGGTTCGAGCCCAGGTTGGGGTGAAGAGAGGGACAGAACCTACACTGTTACATACGTGCGTGCATTAGTAGGGCGGCCGTGGTGGAGTATACAGGGGCCGGATGTTTTTCAGCGGCAGGGACTGGGAGACTAGTCAGGATCGAAGCAAAGATGAATGGAGCAAAGTACAGAGAGATCCTCAGACTGGGGTGAAGGTTCACCTTCCAACAGGACAACGACCCTAAGCACGTAGCCAAGGCAATGCAGGAGTGGTTTCAGGACAAGTCTCTGAATGTCCTTGAGTGGCCCAGCCAGAGACCTGAAAATAGCAGTTTTTTTTAAATACAGAAATCTAAAAACCTGTTTTTGCTTTGTCATTATCGGGTATTGTGTATAGATTGTGTATAGAAAAAAGAATTTAAGCAATTTTAGAATAAGGCTGTAATGTAACAAAATGTGGACAAAGTCAAGGGGTCTGAAGACTTTCCGAATGCACTGTACATGTCTAATGTGATCCATGAGTGTGGAAAACATTTGCATTTCCCCTATTGATAACTGTTATTTCCATTTTCTGAAGAGGTTGTTTACCCTATGGGAGATTGAAACATGTACAGTTAAAGGGGCGATCTGCCATTCAAACAATAACAAAGTGAACAAAGCGATCAAATTCCTAGACAGAGCTATGGATGCAAGGACTGTCCATCCATGATATCAACATGATAGTTTCAACCATGTTTAAAGGCTATACAGTGTTTGTTTACATGTATATTGTTTACAAACCATGGAGTAAAACATGCTTATATTTTGGGTTCTGATGGAGTTCCAAAAGTTTAACTAACTTCATGAGGCATTTATAAGTTATATTCTTCAAGAAGAAATTGGTATATATCATTCATTTAAAAGTCTAAAAATGGATGTAGCAAACGCAGACTGGTCCTTTTAGTGGGATGTTTCCGCTGTAGTATATCATTGTGGCTAAACGTCCTTGCATGCAACAGCTATTGTAGATAAAGAGAGAGTACAGCCATGCCAGACAACATTTCCAATTAGTGATGGTATTGAACACAGTGTTTGCTTCCAGTGGTAGTACAAAATATAGGGCTGTCAGAGTTAATCAATGAACTCAAGTTAACTTTTTGTAATTTTAGTGCACTCATTTATTTTTTCACGATTAATCGCATTGTCTGAAAGCGTTCAAAATACACTGCAAACATCCAAAATACGTCATATACACAGCTAAAGACAACGATGTGATGTCAAATCAAGTTGACACTGACGTTAAAGAAAGCGTGCTTTATCGATTTACCTGATTTTGCTTACAGTTACTTAGGACAAAATCAAGACGTCAATATTATTGTAATGCATTGTGAATAAAAAATCCTAAATTAGAGCACATTGTGAGCACATTATGATTTTGCGATTAATTGTGATTAATCACAGCAAATCCCGCAATCAACTCAAATACTTTTTTTAATCATTTGACAGCCCTAAAACAATCTTCTGCTTTCTTCTCCAAATGGCTTGTGCTAATATGACAACAGCAGAAAAACCGAACCCATCTCAAAGCAAGTGGCATAGATCCAACGGAAGGAGGGATAATTAGCAAACAATTGAATGCTGATATAAACTGAAAAGCAAAATCACACTTCCAATCCAAAGACATGTATATTTATAACCAGAATGCTAAAATATAAATGTGCCAATACGCTTGTAATAAATTACCACGTACAACCAAAACACTGACCTCTTTTTCATCGTTATCGCACAGGAATGAAACGTGTGTTGCAGGCAGACTGGGTGAAGTGAAAACACTGGTACTGTTACATATTCCTCCCCAGGGGAATAAGATATGTGCACTAACGATACGGAACTTGCAAATATTCCTGATACTGAGGCAAAGCTACTGAGCTACTGTGGCAGTGTCAATTAGCGGGCTATGCTGCTTTAACCTGTCAACAGGATATCTGAGCTGCCTTTTATCAACGAGAACACTGACTGCCTATCTGAGTGTGAGAGGAGCCATCATATTTAATCATGTGCTGGTACTGGTGGGGTTGGTGGGTTTTTGTGTGGGTTTTTTTGGTGGCAGAGTAAAAAAATGTCCCAGCTGCGCAGCCATGCCGCCTGCCATGCAAAGTCCCCAGACAGCCTGGCGTGCTGTGTTGTGTACTGCAGATTAACAAAGGGAAAAGGGGAAGTCAAGACTGTGACACTGAGGTAAAATGAACAAGGGGACACAATAGCATTGCCAAAAAACTATACACAGGAGGGATATGAAAGTAGTGAGTCTGCATTGTGGATTAAGAGATGGAGAAAGGGGAGTGGGGTAGACAGAGAGTGAAAGAGAGAAAAACGTGGTGAGCTGGTCACATTTGTAAATGCTTTCCTATTTCTAACTTCTCTGCCATATAATTTTTGCTAAATCCTACTAAGAACAGAGTGATGCTTGGGTGGCCCTATCCTTTCAGACAGTTGAGGATGACAGCAAATCAGTGCTCTTTGAAGTCTGGAATTAGTCATCGACTTACTGTTTAGAATTTCTAACTGTGCATTATATCAAAAGAACAGTTGAGGCAATGACGCAGCTAATGATTTCCATTTATGAAAATCAATTGTTGTCATTTTGTGACTTTGGAACTATAAGGTTATATCTATTTTGGTCAAAAATTTGTTATTTACATATTGTTGGTCTTTAGGTGGTCCTTTACATGCAAGATGAGTACGATTTTTTTGTAAGTAAAGTTACGATGAAAACCAAATCTGAACGTTCTATCTGTGCACACACCTTTTAACTTCGTGTTATAGGGCCCTAAATGATTTAAACCATGACCGCATGGAAACAGTTTGGCTGGAAATATTATTACCTAAGAGAAAACCAATTTTGTTAGGGGCTCTGTATAGACCTCCAGACCAGAGTGACTTTTATGAGATCCTTGAAAATGTGTGTACTGCCTACTGTAACTTTCTAAACTCTGAAGTAATTCTACTGGGTTATGTAAATACTCATCTACTGAACATGAGCTGCCCCCTGTATATGGCCTTGTCAAATGTTTGTTTGACTCACTTGATAAATGAGCCCACAAGAATCTGTGAGACAAGTCAGACTGCCATTGATCTCATTATGGTACCAGATAATCACAAGATTTCCTAAATTGCATATGGAATTAGTGACCATTTCTTTAATACAATGCACTAGGAAAGTGAAGGGAAAAAAACGGGTAAATTGTCACAATACCATCAGGACAAGATCCCTCAAATACTATGACAAAGAGCAATTGAATGAACTGCTAGGACAGGTAGACTTGGTTTACTTTACTATTTATATTTTTGACAACTTTTTCATTTAATTCACTAAATTCCTAAAGAAAATAATGTACAAACATAAAAATGGTGCCGTCTGCTTTTGCATAATATAACCCATTTTAAATCATTTATACTTTAAATTACATTTACTTTGATATTTAAGTACATTTAGAACCAAGTACTTTTAGACTTTTCCTCAACTAGTATTTTACTGGGTGACTTTCACTTTTACTTGAGTAACTTTCTATTACGGTATCTATACTTTTACTTAAGTATGACAATTGGGTACTTTTTCCACCACTGCAAACACACCAGAGCCAGTGTTGCGAATATCAGACCGCTGCGCTATAGAACCATGGCTGGAAAAAATGATTTCCTTAGCACTGGTGCAGAGGAATGGAATGGTGTACCAAACCGTTTAAAATCCATCGCCACACTATGGAGTTTTAAGATAAACCTTAAGAAATGGTTTATGGGAAAAATGCCTTAAGACTGCACAGGCCTAGAGAACGTATAATTATTTTCATTGAACGTTATATGGTAATCTATTTTATTCCTTTTATGGTTATTGAGTCACAAAAGAGGAAGACATCGCAAAAACAGTTCTGAGATCTCTGACATGAAAAATACTAATTATCTCAAAACGTTACATTTTGCAGATAGAACCTTATAGTCCCACGTCCTTGATTATTCATATATTAGGTTCTGGTACCCTTTTTAAATTACTTAGATTTTTTTTCACCACTTTTTCAGAAGACCGGCCATAAGTTCTTTATGGTAAAAAAAAAACGAATAAATACAGGTGACTTAGAGCATATGTAGCCCTTTCCTGCAGTGAATGACCAAATGTGGCCTATTTGACCTCATGGAAAGGGAAAGGAAAGGGAAAGGGGGAAAGTCAGTCTGAATGCGTTCAACTGAAATGTGTCTTCCGCATATCAAAATCAAATCAAATCAAATTTTATTGGTCACATATACATGGTTAGCAGATGTTTTTGCGAGTGTAGCGAAATGCTTGTGCTTCTAGTTCCGATGGTGCAGCAATATCTAACAAGTAATATCTAACAATTCCACAACAAATACCTAATACACACAAATCTATGTAAGGAATGGAATAAGAATATATAAATATAAATATATGTAAGAGCAATGTCAGAGCAATGTGAGAGCGGCATAGGCTAAGATGCAATAGATAGTGTAGAATACAGTATATACATATGAGATGAGTAATGCAAGATTTGTAAACATTATTAAAGTGGCATTATTAAAGTGACTAGTGTTCCATTTATTAAAGTGGCAGATGGTTACAAGTCTGTATGTAGGCAGCAGCCTCACTGTGTTAGTGACGGCTGTTTAGCAGTCTGATGGCCTTGAGATAGAAGCTGTTTTTCAGTCTCTCGGTCCCAGCTTTGATGCACCTGTACTGACCTCGTGGCTCGGGTGGTTGTTGTCCTTGATGATCTTTTTGACCATCCTGTGATATCGGCGCTGTTGGTGTCCTGGAGGGCAGGTAGTTTGCCCCTGGTGATGCGTTGTGGAGAGCCCTGCGGTCCTCTGAAGAGCCCTGCGGTTGTGGGCGGTGCAGTTGCCGTACCAGGCAATGATACAGCCCACCAGGATGCTCTCAATTGTGCATTTGTAAAAGTTTGTCAGGGTTCTAGGTGACAAGCCAAATTTCTTCAGCCTCCTGAGGTTGAAGAGGCGCTGTTGCGCCTTCTTCACCACACTGTCTGTATGGGTGGACCATTTCAGTTGTCAGTGATATGTATGCCGAGGAACTTAAAACTTTCCACCTTCACCACTGCTGTCCCGTCAATGTGGATAGGGGGGGTACTCTCTCTGCTGTTTTCTGAAGTCCACGATTATCTCCTTTGTTTTGTTGACATTGAGTGAGAGGTTTATTTCCTGACTCCACACTCCGAGAGCCCACACCTCCTCCCTGTAGGCTGTCTCGTCGTTGTTGGTAATCAAGCCTATTATTGTTGTGTCCTCTGCAAACTTGATGATTGAGTTGGAGGCGTGCATGGCCACACAGTCATGGGGGAACAGGGAGTACAGGAGGGGCTGAGCACGCACCCTTGTGGGGCCCCAGTGTTGAGGATCAGCGAAGTGGAGATGTTGTGTCCTACCTTCACCACCTGGGGTTGGCTCGTCAGGGAGTCCAGGACCCAATTGCACAGGGTGGGGTTGAGACCCAAAGCCTCAAGCATAATGATGAGCTTGCAGGGTACTATGGTGTTGAATGCTGAGCTATAGTCAATGAAGAACACCATCCCAACTGTGAAGCACGGGGGTGGCAGCATCATGTTGTGGGGGTGCTTTGCTGCAGGAGGGACTGGTGCACTTCACAAAATAGATGGTATCATGAGGAAATAAAATTATGTGGATATATTGAAGCAACATCTCAAGACATCAGTCAGGAAGTTAAAGCTTGGTCGCAAATGGGTCTTCCAAATGGACAATGACCCCACGCATACTTCCAAAGTTGTGGCAAAATGAATTAAGGACAACCAAGTCAAGATATTGGAGTGGCCATCACAAAGCCCTGACTGATCTCAATCCTATAGAAAATGTGTGGGCAGAACTGAAAAAGCGTGTGCGAGCAAGGAGGCCTACAAACCTGACTCAGTTACATCAGCTCTGTCAGGAGGAATGGGCCAAAATTCACCCAACTTGTTGTGGGTAGCTTGGAGAAGGCTACCCGAAACGTTTGACACAAGTTAAACAATTAAAAGGCAATGCTACCAAATACTAATTAAGTGTATGTAAACTTCTGACCCACTGGGAATGTGATGAAAGAAATAAAAGCTGAAATAAATCCTTCTCTCTACTATTATTCTGACAATTCACATTCTAAAAATAAAGTGGTGATCCTAACTGACCTAAGACAGGGGAATTGTGAAAAACTGAGTTTAAATGTATTTGGCTAAGGTGTATGTAAACTTCCGACTTCAACTGTAGGTAAACACAGGAGTCCTCATGATGTAAACATACAGAAGGTCTTCAGTACGTTGCACCTAGTATCATGCTGGTAAGATGGCAGGTGTGTGTTCCGGAAATAAAGGTATCACCAGCTTGTTTGTCCAGGTGTTGACTGTCCGCCAGAGTGTTACCATGCATATGTCACACACACACACACACACACACACAAGCCAAGCCACAAGCTGGGCTTAGAGGTGTTGTATTTATCAAGGGGGAAAGTCCCCAACACATTTGAGACTAATCTTACATTTCCCAGTGATAAGGACGAATGGGATGACACATCTTTAGGATTACTTTACTCACTCTTATATTTCCCAATCTCATAAACCCTCCCACCAGGCTGCCGGCTGCCAGAGGATCAAACAGACACAACTTGTTGGCCAGCTGGTACCATCGAGAGCACCGTGGATTGCTCTGTCACCATACAGTGTACCTCCGTAGGGTGAGTGACGTAGAGGAGGTCAGAGAATTAGTAATGATATGAATATGCAAGCTGAAGAGCAGTTGTAACACCATTGGGGAAGATAGGAAGGGATTCCATTTTGTAAGTTTACATTGTTTTGAGGGTTCCGATCCACCATCTTGGAAATCAACACAACTCCTGGTTGGAAACATTGAACTCATTGTATAATCAGTTCTACTTTTACATTTGACCACAAAACTCCACAGTATTGACATCAGAACTCCAGATGATTTAAACCACTCTCAGCCCAAATTTGCTTTCCAATACCCTAGTGTAGCCCACCATCCTTATCTGTGCTAATAATTCAGTATGAGATTACAGTAACTCTTGGCCAAGCTGCGCCTCTTGCCTATAATTAGGTCACTATTTTGTCTCCCCGCGGAGCCCAATGTCATTTGGATAAATATGGGTATGTATTTCCTGCTACCTTGGGCTGTGTTTGCCTGCCTCTCTCTCTCTGGGCGTCTGTCACAGCACCTGGAAGTGGAAGAATAGGAAAGCAGGGCTGGTGCATATCATTACACACCTGCAAAGGCCCCTCATATACTAGGGCGGATGGAACTTGTGGAAGAGGAGAGGAAGGAGGAAGAGGAGAGACAGAGAGAATGTGAGTGTAATGTTTACTGTACATGTTTTATTGTTTATTTCACATTTGTTTATTTTCTATTTCACTTGCTTTGGCAATGTAAACATATGCTGCTTTTCACTTGCTTTGGCAATGTAAACAATGTAACATATGCAAAATTAAGGCGGTCATACATTTTAAAAACATTACAATAAATTCATAACAGATTTCACAACATATTAAGTGTGTTCCCTCAGGCCTCTACTACCATTTATCTATAACACAAAGTCCATGTGTACATACACTTGAAGTCTGAAGTTTACATACACTTAAGTTGCAGTCATCAAAACTCGTTTTTCAACCACTCCACAAATGTCTTGTTAACAAACTATAGTTTTGGCAAGTCGGTTAGGACATCTACTTTGTGCATGACACAAGTCATTTTCCCAACAATTGTTTACAGACAGATTATTTCACTTATAATTCACTGTATCACAATTCCAGTGGGTCAGAAGCTAACATACACTAAATTGACTGTGCCTTTAAACAGCTTGGAAAATTCCAGAAAATTATGTCATGGCTTTAGAAGCTTCTGATGGGCTAATTGACACAATTTGAGTCAATTGGAGGTGTACCTGTGGATGTATTTCAAGGCCTACCTTCAAACTCAGTGCCTCTGCTTGACATCATGGGAAAATCAAAATAAATCAGCCAAGACCTCAGAAAAAAATTGTAGACCTCCACAAGTCTGGTTCATCCTTGGGAGCAATTTCCAAACACCTGACGGTACCACGTTCATCTGTACAAACAATAGAACGCAGGTATAAACACCATGGGACCACGCGGCCATCATACCGCTCAGGAAGAAGACGCGTTCTGTCTATTAGAGATGAACGTACTTTGGTGCTGATCTAAGACAGGGAATATTTACTAGCATTAAATGTCAGGAATTGTGAAAACTGAGTTTAAATGTTTTTGGCTAAGGTGTATGCACACTTCCGACTTCAACTGTATGTGTATAGTGCGTATGTTATCTTATGTTGTTTTTTTTTGCTTCACAGTCCCTGCTGTTCCATAAGGTGTATTTTTATCTGTTTTGTAAATCTAATTTTACTGCTGGCATGAGTTACTTGATGTGGAATAGAGTTCCATGTAGTCATGGCTCTATGTAGTATTGTACGCCTCCCATAGTCTGTTCTGGACTTGGGGACTGTGAAGAGACCTCTGGTGGCATATCTTGTGGGGTATGCATAGGTGTCGGAGCTGTGTGCCAGTAGTTCAAACAGACAGCTCGTTGCATTCAACATGTCAATACCTCTCACAAATATAAGTAGTGATGAAGTCAATCTCTCATCCACTTTGAGCCAGGAGAGATTGACATGCATGTCATTAATGTTAGCTCTCGGTGTACATCCAATGGCCAGTTGGCTGCTCTGTTCTGAGCCAATTGCAATTTTCCTGAGTCCCTCTTTGTGTCACCTGACCACAAGACTGAACAGTAGTCCAGGTGCGACAAAGCAAGGGCCTGTAGGACCTGCCTTGTTGATAGTGATGTTAAGAATGCAGAGCAGCGCTTTATTATAGACAGACCTCTCCCCATCCTAGCTACTGTTGTATCAATATGTTTTGATCATCACAGTTTACAATCCAGGGTTACTCCAAGCAGTTTAGTCTCCTCAACTTGCTCAATTTCATTATTCATAAGATTTTGTTGAGATTTAGGGTTTATTGAATGATTTGTCCCAAATACGACGCTTTTAGTTTTTGAAATATTTAGGACTAACTTATTCCTTGCCACCCATTCTGAAGCTAACTGCAGATCTTTGTTAAGTATTGCAGTAATTTCAGTCGCTGTGGTAGTGTTGGGTCATCCGCATACATAGACACACTGGCTTTACTCAAGGCCAGTTGCATGTCATTAGTAAAGATTGAAAAAATGTAAGGGGCTAGACAGCTGCCCTGGGGAATTCCTGATTCTACCTGGATTTTGTTGGAGAGGCTTCCATTAAAGAACGATCTGTGTTCTGTTGGACAGATAACTCTTTATCCACATTATAGCAGAGGGTGTAAAGCCATAACACATATGTTTCTTCAGCAACAGACTATGATATATAATGTCGAAAACCGCACTGAAGTCTAACAAAACAGCCGCCAAAATCTTTTAATCATCAATTTCTCTCAGCCAATCATCAGTCATTTGTGTAAGTGCTGTGCTTGTTGAATGACCTTCCCTATAAGCGTGCTGAAAGTCTGTTGTCAATTTGTTTAGCATTGTATCTCGTCAAACACCATTTTCTCCCAAAGTTTACTAAGGGTTGGTAACCGGCTGATTGGTTGGCTATTTGAGCCAGTTAAGGGGGCTTTACTATTCTTAGGTAGGGGAATAACTTTTGCTTCCCTCCAGGGCTGAGGGCACACACTTTTTAGTAGGCTTAAATTGAAGATATGCCAAATAGGAGTGGCAATATCATCTGCTATTATCCTCAGTAATTTTCCATCCAAGTTGTCAGACCTCGGTGGCTTGTCATTGTTGATAGACAACAATCGCTTTTTCACCAATTCCACAAATACTTTACAGATTTCAAAATTACAATGCTTGTCTTTCATAATTTGGTCAGATATACTTGGATGTGTAGGGTCAGCATTTGTTGCTGGCATGTCATGCCTAAGTTTGCTAATATTGGCAATGAAAATATCATTAAAGTAGTTGGCAATATCAGTTTGTTTTGTGATGAATGAGCCATCTAATTCAATGAATGATTGAGCACAGTTTGCCTTTTTGCCCAAAATTTAATTTCATGTGCTCCAAAGCTTTTTACTATCATTCTTTATGTCATTTATCTTTGTTTCATAGTGTAGTTTCTTCTTATTTCTATTCAGTTTAGTCACATTATTTATCAGTTTGCAGTACGTTTGCCAATCAGTTGTACAGCCAGACCTATTTGCCATCTCTTTTGCCTCATCCCTTCAACCACACAATTTTTTTATTAACTACGTAGAAGTCCTTGTAAAGCAAAAAAAATAACTTGTCACAATTTGCATTGTACGTAGCATTGCCATTAGTGACAGCACAAACCAGACACCGTCCTGATTGTTGATGATGGTTAAACCTCCTCATGCCCCATTCTCCTTTGAAGCTGAGGTACCTACTGACCTGCAAGTGCATTTGAGAGTCGAACAATGAGAGTGAATAGCTTCTGATATTATCCAGGTGCATTCACTGAGAAGAAAGCCCCCTAAACTGCTGCTGTGCTCATGAAAGGAGTCTGCCTATTTAAGAAGGGACAGGCAAGAGGAGTGCACTGAACATCGTATTATAGGACATTTCTATTTCTAAAAAGTGTGTTTTTGTGCTTAATATGCACACAATCTACATTACTCGGAACGCTTTCACTTAAAAGAAGTAGGGGGAGGAGGGTTGTCAGTCATGATTCAATGGAAGTTATTTCTCTCCAGAGAAGAATAAAAGAAGATGAAATTTATGGAATTGCTCTGGCTTGTGTCATAAGGCTATCATTTTGATGCCCATTCAACCAGAATAAGAGATCTCACTGTTGAAATATTTATATAATTGTCTTCGCTAATATGCTACGTCTGGTTCCCTTTCACACGGTTAGCATTTGTCTAATGGTAGGAACAGGCATTTAAGTTGACATAAATGTTCTGTCTAGTAAATGTGAGCATTAATACAGCTCAGTGAGAATAAACACATTTAGAACAAGCCAATTACATTAACACTATGTAAATGCGGTTTAAACCTGTTCTGAATGTCACTAACACAGAGTGGCTAATCCCACAATAAACCTCCCAATTAAACAGCTCTTACTCTGTTGGCTTTGTTTGACTCATTCTCATAAATATATCCATCAGCTCAGTAGAGGGGAGACTTGTTTATTTATATATCTTTTCATCTTTCATTTATCTTATTTATATAGAGCTTTTAAATACCACCGGCACGTCTGTTCTACATTTCTGACTTGTCGCCTCGACTCTTCGGCATGGCTGATGACAATTCTTTACCTCTGTGATTCATAGATCCGGATGCTGAACATATTGAACATTTCTGTCTGTGTTCTGAATGGGGGGTTTGTAGAAGGCCGTCTGACCGAGACTTATAGTACCCCAGATGGCAAAGTCTACTCTTGGTGAAGCTGACTGGGGAGCTGCTGAGAAATTATGCAGGTTGGAAATCTATGCAGGTTGGAAATCAAATGTGTATGCAGAAGTATAAAATCCAAAATATAGGCCAACTGAACTTCTATAGACTACTGATTGTAGTTTAAAGTGTATTCCTTTCAAAAGTACAAGTTATTACATTATAAGAGGACTGAGCTGGTTCTGACGTCTTTAAAATTACAGGTTTTTAAGGAATGCCAAACCGAGAGAATAGGAGACTGAGTGGATTGAATATGATTTTATAGTATGAGCGCTCATGGATAAACCTAAACTGCAGCCGCCATCCATAGTTCAATTCTTTCAACACCTTTCAATTCCATAATCTATCTCTAAATTCCAGAATATACCTTTCAGTTCCAGAATCCCTCACACAGACAAACTACTCACACCATCCAAGTTAGACAGCGCAATACAGCTTGCCAAGGAACTGAGTTCCTATTCAATCAAATCTCACACATAGACAGAGAAAACGATCTCAGAAGCTGTTCGTGTTTTGTGTGGAGAGAGCCGTGAGCTGAAAATTATTACTTTTCAGGTATTTAAAAAAACTGGTACAATCCAAAACAGACACTGTTGAGGATGTCTTTGCCATATTTGCAAGTCATTGTGTCCAGACTCTGTCTCTAATTCAAATTATATATTTTTGTTTTTGCATTTATTTATTTATTTCATATAATTCAGTTTTACAGCCAAATTGAGGAGTTAACAGGAGGAAAACATCACTTGCTTAACAGGGCCATCTAGGGGCAATACAAGGCATTGCAGCTGAGAACAGTGAGAGCTGTTTATCTCAGAAGAAATTGTACTCTATCAGGAGAGATGGAAAGAACATGATTGGTTTAGAGTTAGAGAAAGGCTTTTCAGACCCCAAGGTCATAATAATGATCATCATTACTCATTTTCTACAGGGTGAACATAGTCAGTGAATCATCTTTTATTGTGGTCATTTTAACAACAGACCCATGCAACAGATTCCTAAATGGTTCTACAATTGCAAGTGCACACTAAATGTGTGTGCCCGCTTATTTGCTAGACCCTCAAAGACACTGGAAGCAGGCTAGTACATTTATCAGAGTGCCTATTTTACTCAACTTGAATCAGCCCCTATAAGACAGTAGGTGGTCTTGATTATGGTTCAAGAGACCACTGTGACCTGCACAATGAACAAAGGCTCTCAGGTGAAGAGGGCTGAAGGGTTCTAAAGCTGATGGAATTGAACAGAATGTAGATTTGTTAGAGCAGCTTGTTTTCCATCCATTGTTCAATCTTTTATTTTCATTGAAGAACAACAGGCATTTTCATCAACATTTTTTGCGTGCTGTTGGTACACAACATTAATGACAGACCCCCAACCCTGTTGGTTGATGCAGTATTTTTTTTCTCTCTTTCATTCTTGAACTGAAGTTAAACCATTCACAGCGTCTTTAAAGCGCTTGACAGTTTGTGAGATGAATAAATAAAGCGACAATTTTTTTAATCCAGCTCGTCATCCCTGCAGTCCCACGACAGCTGTGGATATTTAACCATTATCCTCAAACAGAATTATTTCAGTTCTGCTCTAGCCTGCTCCCAATCTTCATTACTATTGCATGGCCCACGGCCACTTCTACTCATCAAGAAGCGCATTATATTATTTACTAACTGGTAACAATTGTGTGGGGCACTGGTATTACAGGACCGGAGATGCCATAAAAAACATAAAACACTGAATAATGGATGAAAACGTTATTTACATGTTCCTTCTTTCCATACATACATTTGAAGGCTTCTCCCTCCTTGCACTACATTAAAGGTGTGTATTTAAAGAGGCAGTTCTCATCTTTCATTTGTTTTAGAAGAATGGGAGTAGACAGATCTAGGACAGCATGCTCGGTGCTTGACTTGTCTTCCCTGTGCTGGAGAGACATAGAGACAAAGACAATAGACATTAGGCACAAGAACTGCTCTAAGAGGTTTCCTCAGAGCTCAACAGGGGTGAAGGATATGGACCAGAGAGACTGTGTGGCTATAGGAGAGGCACAGATAGACACAGCGCAGAATGAGCTGAGCTGTGCCCTAAACACGTGGATTTCCATGCAGTAATTACAGGAGAAAAATGAACTGACTCTACAGGAGCTTATGAAAGTTTAGCTCCCAGACAAGCAACTAGTCAAGGGATGCTAAGCCAATGTTTTCTTTAGAAGCAATATGGCTTAGTTACTACTTTGATTTTCAGTTGATACCAAGCTACATTGGGCACGACAAACACAGATGGCGCCGGAGAAGATGGCTGCCGTTTTATGGGATCTTAACCAACTGTGCTATTTTGTTTGTTTTTTCATGTTGTTTGTAACTTATTTTGTACATAATGTTGCTGCTACCATCTCTTATGACCGAAAAGAGCTTCTGGAAATCAGAACAGCGATTACTCACCTTGAACTGGATGAAGAATGTATCTTTAATGAGTTGGACGAGAGACCTGAACAGGCCCTCATCCCCGTCATTCGCAGGAGAAAGAGACAGAAAAGAGTTTGCGGATGGAAATCGGGGTGCCTTGTGAGGATCCGCTGATGATTGGCTAATCTGCCGTTGCCATCTGTACTATTAGCCAACGTACAATCGCTAGATAATAAATTGGACGAACTAAAAGCACATATATCCTACCAATGTTTCACAGAGTCATGAATAACATACAGCTGGCGGGTTATACACTGTATCGGCAGGATAGAACAGCAGCCTCTGGTAAGACAAGGGGTGGCGGTCTATGTATAGCTGGTGCACGATATCTAAGGAAGTCTCAAGGTTTTGCTCGCCTGAGGTAGAATATCTCATGATAAGCTGTAGACCACACTATCTACCTAGAGAGTTTTCATCTGTATTTTTCATAGCTGTCTACGTACCACCACAGACCGATGCTGGCACTAAGACTGCACTCAATGAGCTGTATACTGCCATAAGCAAACAGGAAAACATCCAGAGGCGGCGTTCCTTGTACCCAGGGACTTTAATGTAGGGAAACTTAAATCTGTTTTACTTAATTTCCACCAGCATGTTAAATGTGCAACCAGAGGGAAAAAACTCTAGACTACCTTTACTCCACACACAGAGACGCGTACAAAGCTCTCCCTCCCCTCCATTTGGCAAATCTGACCATAATTCTATCCTCCTGATTTCTGCTTACAAGCAGAAATTAAAGCAGGATGCACCAGTGACTCGGTAAAAAAAAAAGTGGTCAGATGAAGCAGATGCTAAGCTACAGGACTGTTTTGCTAGCACAGACTGGAATATGTTCCGGGCTTCCTCCGATGGCATTGAGGAGTACACCACGTCAGTCACTGGCTTCATCAATAAGTGCATCGATTAAGTCGTCCCCACAGTGACTGTAGGTACCTACCCCAACCAGAAGCCATGGATTACAGGCAACATCTGCACTGAGCTAAAGGGTAGAGCTGCCGCTTTCAAGGAGCGCGACTCTAACCTGGAAGCTTATAAGAAATCCCACTATGCCCTCCGACGAACCATCAAACAGGCAAAGCATCAATACAGGACTAAGATCGAATCGTACTACACTGGCTCCGACATTCGTCGGATGTGGCAGGGCTTGCAAATTATTACAAACTACAAAGGGAAGCACAGCCTAGAGCTGTCCAGTGACACAAGCCTACCAGACAAGCTAAATTCCTTCTATGCTCGCTTCGAGGGAAGTAACACTGAAACATGTATGAGAGCATCAGCTGTTCTGGACGACAGTGTGATCACGCTCTCCGCAGTCGATGTGAGTAAGACCTTTAAACAGGTCAAAATTCACAAGGCCGCAGGGCCAGACGGATTACCAGGATGTGTACTCCAAGCATGCGCTGACCAACTGGCAAGTGTCTTCAATGACATTTTCAAGAGGTTGTTTGAGTCTGTAATACCAACATTTTTCAAGCAGACCTCCATAGTCCCAGTGCCCAAGAACACTAAGGTAACCTGCCTAAATGATTACCGACTCATAGCACTCACATCTGTAGACATGGCTCACATGGCTCACAAGGCTTGTCATGGCTCACATCAACACCATTATCCCAGAAACCCTAGACCCACTCCAATTTGCATACCGCCCCAACAGATCCAACAAATCCACCCCACACTGCCCTTTCACACCTGGACAAAAGGAACACTTATGTGAGAATGCTAATCATTGACTACAGCTCAGCATTCAACAACATAGTGCCCTCAAAGCTCAGCACTAAGCTAAAAACCCTGGGTCTAAACACCACCCTCTGCAACTGGATCCTGGACTTCCTGATGGGCCGCCCACAGGTGGTAAGGGTAGGTAACAACACGTCCGCCACGCTGATCCTCAACACGGGGGCCCCTCAGGGGTGCGTGCTCAGTCCCCTCCTGTACTCCCTGTTCACTCATGACTGCACAGCCAGGCACAACTCCAACACCATCATTAAGTTTGCAGATGACACAACATTGGTAGCCCTGATCACCAACAACGACGAGACAGCATATAGGGAGGAGGTCAGAGACCTGGCCGTGTGGTCCCAGAACAACAACCTCTCCCTCAATGTGATCAAAACTAAGGAGATGATTGTGGACTACAGGAAAAGGAGGACTGAGCACGCCCCCATTCTCATCGACGGGGCTGTAGTGGAGCAGGTTGAGAGCATCAAGTTCCTTGGTGTCCACATCACCAAACTAACATGGTCCAAGCACACCAAAACACTCGTGAAGAGGGCACGACAAAACCTATTCCCCCTCAGGAGACTGAAAAGATTTGGCATGGGTCCTCAGATCCTCAAAAGGTTCTACAGCTGCACCATTGAGAACATCCTGACTGGCTGCATCACTGCCTGATACGGAAACTGCTCGGCCTCCGACCACAAGGCACTACAGAGGGTTGTGCGTACGGCCCAGTACATCGCTGGGGCCAAGCTTCCTGCCATCCAGGACCTCTGTACCAGGCGGTGTCAGAGGAAGGCCCTACAAATTGTCAACAACTCCAGCCACCCTAGTAATAGACTGTTCTCTCTGCTAAAGCACGGCAAGCGGTACCAGAGCGCCAAGTCTAGGTCCAAGAGGCTTCTAAGCAGCTTCTACCACCAAGCCATAAGACTAATGGACATCTAATCAAATGGCCACCCAGACTATTTGCATTGCCCCCCCCCCTCTCTTTTTACACTGCTGCTACTCTCTGTTATTATCTATGTATAGTCACTTTAATACCTCTACCTACATGTATATATTATCTCAATTACCTCGACTAACCAGTGCCCCGCACATTGACTCTGAGATACATGTGTGCTGAGGTACAAACAACTATCACATCAACACAAAATGATAGCAGAACTCAAGCGTGCCAACAAATGTCATGTTTCCCCATGTATTTAGGATGCAGAGCAGTGCAGCATCAGGGAACATGTCTCCCTCGCTATTCCCTGGCTCTGGTTCCAGTCTGGATGGTACAGTGGCTGATGGCCTCCCCTCCAGCCCTACTTTCAACCCCTGCACATGTGTACTCGCTCCCATTTACATCACGGTTGGAGACGGGTGCACTTCCTCTAAACTCCCCCATCATATGGGAGAGTCAATGTGAACAGAAAGACTGTAAATAAACAGAAGCTACAACTTTCTATGGATAATATTGTAAATAGAACACACTGGAATCGAGCCATTAACACATCATCATGCAACCAAAGTGACACGCCAGGATGTGAACTTTTTTGAAAAGGGCATACGCAATCATTTGGTGGTGCAAGCAGAGGATGGAAATTGAATCTTATATTCCAACAGCTTTTAATCATATAAGTACGTCTAAATATAATTTAAGACCAAGAACAAGAGCTTTATACAGTATTCCCTCTGCAGACTATGTCAGTTTTCCCTACATTACTACTTACTATGGATAGACATTTATAAAAAGGAACACCCCTATGCCAAGAATGCCTATTGGGAAACACTGAGTCACCTACTCCGGCATCATAGGTATTTTGGGAAAAGTTCAAGAAAATCTCCAAGCTCTAATAGCCGTCTGACTCTGAATAGAACAGAGAGAGAGAGAGAGAGAGAGGAACGAGGGGAGAGAAGCTTGGAACTCAGGCCCCTCAGTCTTAAATCAAATCACCAGCTAACAAATCGAATCAGTCAGCTAAAATATGAACACACACTTAGCCGTTTAAGAGAGTTTTCAAGACGGAACACTAAAGTGCAGTGTCGGTGACAATGTTATCAAGGTGTAAGATGAATGTTTGTTCTCTTAGCTGTTAATTGTCAGCGAGCTAGGCTGTCATCTATGAGCGGTGTTGGTTTGAATGCTAACGAGCTTGTCATGGTGCCACCAACCCTGAGGACTGACAAACACTCTAGCTGTTTGAGAAGCTCTCATGCCCTTGAGTACTGTGCTGTATGTTCAAGTATGGCATACAGAGGAGGGAGTAATGTTGAGTATGTGTTAGGGAGAAGGTAATGTATCAATGTACAGTAGATAAGAGCGTGGGAAGGGATTTTGATGTATGTATGTAAGAGGGGAAGGGTTCTATTTTAAACTGTTGGTGTTTGATGTTTTGAGACGTTTCAAGCACTATGAAAAGTATTCCATACAACAAATAACTCAGGTACTAGAACTGTAAAACTGAAATGCAAAATAGCAGGCTTATATGGAAAGAGCAATGGAATTAAAGACCTTAATGTTGTCTGTAACTCTGTAAACCCATTTGTCACCATGGCTGAGAATCCAGTGAGACGTGTGGGGTTCAAACATGTTTACATGTCTTGGTGGTCCCAGTCTTACCCCAGAGACACACGTGGCACAGTTAACATACTTCTCTCTCTCCCAATGGTGTGCATATCAAATTAAACCAGCCCATAGCAGTGAATTTGTGATTTAAAGAAAAAAGACAGATTAAACTCTCAACACCAAATCAGAGATGATGAATACGATTTCCCTTCATGAAAGTGCCCTCTCCTGTCACGGCGAATAATAGCACAGGAGTAATTACTAGACTACCGTTATATACTTCAAATAAAACACATCTGAGGGATAAAATTAGGCTTCCACACATGCACACAGTACATGTGGACATGGTAAAACATTTGCAGGCCTGATTCACACCACACTACAGAAGCCTTTTCTGCCAGGCTTATAGCTAATGAAAACACACAAGTCTGTGAACCACACTATGACGGCTACAGTACCAAAGCAACAGACTGGGACACAGCGTGATAACCATGGGGCACATCACTATGGCTCACAATGGAGGCACATTTTTCAGGCACGCTGCCTGGTTGCATGGCTGCTGGCTGGCTGTTGTCTATTGAGAGATCCCCTGATCATCCAAGCGCCAGAGGGCCTCGGCAGTCAGCACGGCAGCAGGCTGAGAGCCCAGGCAAGGGAAGGTGGAGCTACAGTACCAGATTACACTATAGTGTAGCATCTGGATTGCCAAGGAGGAGTGTGGAACTTGGAATGCGGCAGGGGCACGGATGCGTGTTGCGAGTGAGGGCGGGCCCGGAGGTGCGATGCAGCACGGTGCGTTCTCTGCTGTGGTGTGAAAGCTTTGTTGGTTAATTGCCATGCGACATATTGGATGTGGGATCGGGAGGGAGGGAAGAGGGAGGGAAGAGGGAGGGGTAGGGGCCTCTGGAATGCCAGCAGTTCAAAGTGTGAGCGATGAGGGGGCAATTCAATCAAAGCACAAAGCCATGGCACTTTGGCCCGAGCTCAAAAACAGATTGGAAGCAGACATTAATAATACATTTTCCACTTTTGACTCGAGTTTATACAATCATATCTTGTCTGTTGCTTTAGTTGTTTGTTGCGCAGCTTAGAAGTAGACTTACTATGTAGTGTTGTGTGTGAAATGATTTATTATTAGAGACAGACTGAGACAGTAGACAGCCCTAGGTGGATGGGTGTTAAAAAGACGAAGATGCATAGTTATGACTGCAGGGCATAGATAGCTCTGTATCGCATTGAACTCTTTGTTACTTTCCATGCAAAGGACATTGTAGTACATATTTCAGTATTGAGACTGTGGGGATCCCATTCTAAAGGCACAGCAACACACATAACATCCTCAGTGGACTATCTCTCCTCTCTGCTCTCCCCCAGACCTGTAGGGAGCAACCTCCTTGCCACACATGACAAACTAACACCTGTACCTATTTCATCTCCCGAACCTCTCCATGCCTCTTGGACCGCTAAAGGGCGGTGAGGCTACCTAGGAGCTCCTTGAAGGATGGGGGAGAGTTCTCTGTTCAAAACACTCCCCATCTATTTCCTGATGGGCGCCACCTGTTCCTCCATACCTCCCCCTCCCCCCACCACCCCATCCGTCTGCGTGAGGGATGGGCAGACTGCTGAGGGAGGAGAGAATGTTGTCACTATCATGGAGATAGGGAGGGGGGATAGAGAGAAAGAGATAAGGGAATGAGAGGATAGAGCGTGAAAGAAAGAGTTTGAGAGGGAGAGAGAGAGAGAGAGAGAGAGAGAGAGAGAGAGAGAGAGAGAGAGAAAAGAGAGAGAGAGAGAGAAAAGAGAGAGAGAGAGAGAGAGAGAGAAAAAAAAGAGAAGAGAGAGAGAGAGAGAAAAGAAAGAGGTGGAAAGTGAGATAGGGAAGGAGAGATAGTGGTAGAGGAGGAGAGGGGTAGTTTCCCGGATACCTGGTGACTCTCGGGTTCCAGATGCCAGTAGTTTTAATGATGCAATTATGGTTGTCGTTCTATGACTCCCACTGGCCCTGGCTCTGCCCCTATTGAAATTACACTGGCAGGGGTATGTGCACACTCCACCCCTTACCCCTGCGGCCCTGTAACATAATTCAGAAAATAATGCATGTGCATATGCATCCCATATTTTATGTAATGAGACATACAGGACTCTAAGTACCAGCTACATTGCTGATCATGTCTTACACATCTCAGGTGCTGCGTACACTGCTCAGTGCTTAGTGAATACTCCTCTCCATCATAACGACTTTAGCATGTTCCCTGTTGTCCACTCCTGATCGGTCTGATGATAGGGAGAGAAACCTCCGATCGATCAAACAGCAAACTGTGATGGGTGTTTTCCTCCTCTCTCCTAAGACAGTGGAGCGGCTGCCATCTGGCAGTCGAAAGCTACCGGTCGTAAACATAACCCACTGCCTGGTGACAGAGGCTACTACCAGTCGTAAACATAACCCAGTGCCTGGTGACAGAGGCTGCTAGTGGGTTGGATATATTATATGTAGCCTAAACTCTAGCAGCCTTTTGACTCATGAGGTTGGAATGATGGAAAGGTATTGGAACATGACCCTGGATATAAACCAACGTGGGGACATTTGTGGAAACGTCACATACACAGCGGATGAGTCAAATACACAATGCGCAAACAGCTGAACTTGTCCAACTTAACATCATAAAATCAGCTATAAAATCATTGTCATGTAAAGCGATGCAAACAAGTCCTTCATTCAAAGGAGGCCTGTGTAATCACCAAAGCAGTCCCTTCTTCTAACCGAGCTAATTGAAGTTCAGAGTCACGGCTAATGCATGATGGATGGTAGAGGAGCGGAGCAGGCCTCGCTCGCCTGGTGGTGGGGTGGCATGGGACTGGCTGGCATGAGATCACAAGCATTAATAGAGCTGGACCTTTCACTCTGCCAGTCTGCCTGCCGCTCAAAGACATCTGTTGCCAGCAGGTATCCCCCTCCATCCTTCAGCTTCATCATGCCCAGGCCAGGCGTACCACCAACGCGAGCTGGCGCCAGCACCTCCTGCTCTGGCATGTCCATTTAAAGAGCCTATATATATGTTTGCTGGCTAATTCGAGCTGTCTTCATCAGGCATGTTTGCTGGTGACAAATGGGTGCGCCACGCAGCGCGGCAGATGGCCCGGTCCCATCATCAATCTGAGGAGACAGACGGGTGATGGATGGATCCTCCGGTGTAAACAGTCTTTAACTAAGAACCACACAGAGAAGGAATTTGCACGGCGGCGAGCACCTTTAGTCATAACAAAGTCTGGGATATCGGTGCAGGGAACAAATGACGCAAGCAATTGGATTAGGAGCTTGAAGGTTTGATTCTATGAGTGAAGGAAATATGTCCCGGTTTCAGTTCAGTTTAAATGCAATGAGAGAAATGCCTGACAAAGTGCAGCTAGATCTCTTATGAAGTTGTTTTGTACTTGTTGGTCTGAGTTGTGCTTTTCGAATGATCGCTGAAACGGCAGAGGTAATAGATTTAAGTACCAGACAAATGTCAGCCTTCCATCACTAGACTCAAATCAGGGATTCTGGAGAGTAGAAAATAACACTGGGTAAGTATTGCTATTCAGAACTGGTGGAGAGAACTTATTCCTGATACTGACTGCTAAAGTCAAAAATAAACATTTTGGAAACAGAGAAGACGGGTGGGAGGGAAGGAGAAAATAGAAAAAAGGAGAGATGAGTCCTTTCATGATGGAGGCATCTCACTATGACATGCGACCACCAGTGTCTGCTATGAATAAATCATAAAGGCTCGACATGGCGGGCGGGAGTAAACATTGGTGCATCTTTTACCTCTGAAGCCTGGAGAGGCCTGTCAAAGGCTGCAGTTAACAAGACTGTACCTCCTCATCACCATGCAGACTGTGTAAGAGCTGATCTGAGGTCGAAACTTGACACCATTACGCCGCACCTCCTACTCCTCCTCCCACTCCTCCTCCCTTTCTCTCAATCACACTGACTCTCCCTTTTTCTCTCCCCACCACCTCCATGATGGCTCCCTCCTATCATCCTTGCGCCTTCCAACTACCTGTTCCTCCACCTCCTACTCCTTGAACTACCACTGGTCCCACCCTTCTGGGAAAAATACTATTTATTTAACACATTTTTAGAGCAAAATGAACGCTAGTCTTAGAGCGATATGTAAAAAACAAGGGATAAATAAAATGTCCCTCCGCAAATGTTCACGAAACAGCAAGGCATTACTGACCTCAGTGAAGACCGAATGCGGTCGGCAGGGCAAAAAGCCAACTGCTCTAGGGTCATGCACGATCAGTAGGAACAAAATTGGTAAATGTTCAGGCAATGCCTCCTCAGAATATAAATATTATTTCCCGTTTCATGCTTACTGAACACGACCCAGAACTCACTCTGTGCATCACAACAGGAGACGCATGTTTGTGTGAAAGGTGCTGACTTCTCCCCAAACTGCTCTATTTGGACAAAAGTGTATTGGAACTCATGGATGATTCACTGTTATGGGGAAAGTTGGATAGAATAGAGTGTTTGAGAAAATAAGTAAAAAAGAAAGAAGTCCCATCAGAAAAGAGGAGGAATAGGATCTTACCATAGAAAGAGAAGTCTGGGTGTGTTCGTAAATTCAAACTGGATTGCCAGAGTGTGCTCTGGGCATTTGTAATTTCAGAGTCACCATTCATAAATTCAGAGCATTTCGCTCTAGGAGTATTCAGAGCGCACAATGGACGCTCTGGCCGAGGAGTAGGGTTGATCCGAGCGTCCGGACCTCACAACGGCAGTCAAGCACCCAAGCTAACTGGCTAACCTTTGCTAGCGATTTCCAGATACAAATGAGAGAACACCTCACTCTGACCAGTTTACTCCCCCTAGCAGAGCTGGTTAGGTTGTTTTCACGTTATCCAGAGCGTTGGTGACTGTAAATGTGCTGCTGGCATCAATTTAATTGCCCTTTTTTGCCGATGTTTACTGACACCAGCCATATTAAACAGGTGTTGAACGTTCATATATTCTGCGCTCTGGCACACTCAGATGAGAGTGTTCTGAAAACAGAGTAGATAGAACGAGTAAATTGTTTTGCCCTTCAGGCTTTAATGTTAGAATTAGAGCAGGGTTCCCCAACTGGCCGAATTTGGCCCACGGGTGATTTTATTTGGCCTTTTCTGAGCAAAAATATATATTTTTATTGTTCTACATAGGACTGTAAAAACACCAGCAAATCAGCTCCAAATTATTCGAATTGTGGATATCTGTTCCAAAGTATTCCCACGCATTACAGAGATATGTGATCATACATAAATGTTTGAAATTATTATGTTTTAGTCAAATATTATATCTGTTTGTGCTTCTTGCAGTCTACAAATTATTTGGTACTATGTTCCAGCTCTCTGACTATCCGCTCAAGAAAGAAAAAAATCAGCCTGCAGCTGAATCAAATATAGCTGATGACCCCTGAATTAGAGGCATTAAAAGAAGAAACACACCAGAAAGACAAATGGCTGAAAGTAGCGAGTGTTGATCACCTGCTCAACATTAGAATCGTTGGGAAATTAACTGAAATTGAGGGACGATGTTCTGTGGTCAGAGGCGATATAAGCAGCGGTTGGCCGTCCTAAGTAAACTCGGCTGTCAGTTGGGTTCTCTTAAAAAATTGGAAACAAATGGAGGGAAAAAAACCTTACCACAGAGTCGGAATATAGTTTTTATTTACAATTTATAAATCGGCAGATACAAAAACTTCTTGAACTGTATCCAAAATGTGCAATTGATCTGTTGATTTTTTCCACAAAAGAAAAAAATACAAGAGTAAAAAAAATGTACTTTGGAAAATTTGACAATTAACAAAATGTAAACTGAAGTGATGTATTTTTTCTGGTGAGTATTTACTAATAGCTACGAATTATGTTTTAACAGACTATAGTTGTTTACAAATTGCAAATCTACTTTGTTCTCCCAAAATGATAACCAGTCACTAAGTGTACATACATTTAAATGGCAACATTCTATTTCCCCATAGCTTAATACAAGGCAATCATATTCATGAAGCAGCACAAATGTGTATAACACATTAAAGAAATAAGGGTTTCTGAATTGTACCAAAGAGGTTTGTGATAGGAGGGGATAAAACTGGTATTTACCAAATATATCATTGTAAACAATCACCTTCATTTGCAGAGATGCGCAACATCAACAAATATAAAATGGGTGAAGCTTGATAATGAATTCAAAATACTTCAGCAGTTTAAACAAGCGTCAACCTCTAAAAATCACCCATAAGAAGGCAATAACTCAGAATAATAATGAACAAAATAAATCCCAGGATGCTGAAATACTAGACAAGATCACAGCAAAGAAACACCCATAACATCTCAGTGAGTGTTTATCCAATTGGGGACCTGTTTTTCTGGATCTGCTACAATAATGGCAGATAAAAACAGAAATAAAACAATTATAAGTACATTGTAGTCAAACAATTAACATCTTCATTTCACATTTAAGTTTGCTTCAATTTTACTTTTACACATTCTAGTCGTCTTCATTCCTCCATAACCTAGCAATATTCTTCGATATGATGCTGGTGTCTCACCCTTTGTAACCCATAGACATAACAACATAACTGATGAGTTCAATTCATGTGCTCTCTTCAATGTTGTCATTCGAGTGACGACATTAGTTAGGGGAAACAATTCAGAGTTAGCCGTGAACAGTATGTAATGTCTTAGTATGGTGAAAACCATGCAAAAAATATGGCTTTGTCTTTGAGCAAGTGTAGGTTACTTTGTTTTAGATGGTTCAAAAGATGTTGCCTTGCTAAAACAAGCATACAGCCATTACCCTGGTGTAACCTCTTAGTATGTGGCACAGACTGTTAGAAACAATAAGTAACTCCCTACTAGTTCCCAAAATGACAAGAGTTGATATGTCACAAGTCACAGAAAATGAATTAAGGAAACACAGATCATCCAGCTGATGATAGTGATAACTGAGTACAACAATCCCTCCACACACAACTGACACATTACCTACATCCTTAATCCATTTCAAAGCATCCGTTTCAAAGCAATAAAATGCAAATAAGTCTTTATGCAACACTTTTTTAAACATGCAAACCATCCAGCGATCCAATCTAACCTATGGGTGTCCAGGTGTAATGGTAAGCACCTTAGATACCAACAGATATTTACTAACTAGGCATAGATGATACACAAATGACTACCAAAGAAGTCTGAGATCCTTTTCCAAATACTTTAAGGACACGGATGTCAAAAAAGACACTTTAACATATGTAAAACTGTGACTCCCTGTCAAAGTATATGTCATAGAGCACTTGTGTAGTATACTGTGTGCTTTTTCCCTTTGTTCCAATACAAACAGCCTGGCAAGACTGTGAATATGTAAGTTAATTGTTCTGTGGGGGGGCATTGACAATAAGCAAGACACTGGATACATTTTTTAAATGTCAAACTGCAAAACTGCCATGAGTGTGAGACAGACAGCATGGCAATCATTGACATCACTCATGCAAATCACTGGGCAAAACACACACAAAAGCCTCGATCTCATTCTCTATCGAGCAGGACATTACTGTGCCATTACGGAGTTGGGAATTCTGTCACGTACCTCTGACCTGGCTCCCTCCCAAATATGAGGAAGGGGCTCCAATATTAATCTATTCTGGCATTTCCCAAAATCCCTCAGCCTAAGCTTATTCCTTTCACCAGGGTCCAGCTCATACGTTGACACAAAAAGGCTCCAGAACAGCATTTAGCCACTTTCTAGAAAAATAAATGGGTCAGCTGGGCAAAACTAAGAGACGTCTTGTGTTTCCTCAATTTGCTTACTGATAAATGCTGCTGTAAAAACAACTATGTATTTGTGACTTTCCCTTTTTACTTGTAGTTATACTTCCCTCTCCTGTGCACTGTGATAAGGTCCAAGTCTCTACAGTCTACTGTATTTAACAGTTCAAAAGTAGTGCCTCCACGCAGAGCCAAGCATATTGTACTGAACATGACACTTGTTAATTTGTCCTAGCGCAGCTTTTGTGACAGACTCCTAATAGAGAAGCATTTAAATGTTTATCTTCAGGTTAATTATTCATTACTTACTGGTATTTGCATTTAAAAAGCCATCATACTGCTGCATAAATATTAAGTAGAAGTGCATGGCGACATATAAACTAGCATTTGTCTATCCTAACTAGGGATGCACGATATATCGGTGAACATATCGGAATCGACCGATATTAGCTAAGAATGCCAACATCGGTATCGGCCGATGTCTAGTTTAACGCCCGATGTGCAAACCCAATGTCAAAGCTGACGTGCATACCTATATAACGAAGGTACATGACATAATGACGCCACGTACATGTTTGCGCTATACGTGCAACACACCGTTCCTAAACTGACCCAGAATGTCTGCTGTGTGGATCAACAAGTCAAGCTGTCAACAAGTCAAGCAGTCATTTGAAAGAGTAACAACATTTCAGCGAGACAACTCAAAGGCGAAATCCATTAAAGCCAAGATAATGGAATTCATTGCCCTTGACAATCAACCGTTCTCTGTCGTGGGTGATGTTGGCTTTCGCCGACTGGTCGAGCACCGGTTAACACTACCAAGTGCGCTATTTTTCCGATGTTGCCCTACCGGAGTTACACAGTAATAGCGTCACTGCTATTAGCTTCAAGACATACATACTATGGAACGCCGTTTGGGTCTTTGCGTGTCAAAAAATATACAGTAGCACTGTGAAAGCTGTACAAAAAAGTCAGCAAACAAGCAAACACCAGCCACGAACGATGTGTTTACAATACCGCGTTGGTAATAAAGCTTCATTTGTTCGACCGCAACTTCTTGGGGAGCGAGCTTTAGCTTGGTACCTAGCTAGCACCAATACAACCAGCCTGAAAACAATGACCAGTAGAAACTGCAGTCATTGTCATTATTCTTAGCAATGATTTAGGAATCCTTGTGAGTAAGTATTAGCTAGGTTATAATTAATCAAATAGGGTTATTTTAGATGACACCTACCTATATAGTTAGCTAGCTAACTATAGCTACTGAAACAGATGTCGTTTTGCTATGTTTTTGGGGAAGAACATTGTTTGCATCCATAATAGCTAGCTGTTTTTTATGACCAGCACTGTAGGTGCGCGAATCAACTTTACCAGCATCATAGCATACGTATCGATGAATTGTTGTGACATATGAAATACGAGTGATAGTGTAATCAATGTGTAATAACTACATAGAAAATGTATGAACGCGTTAAATTATGTCACGTGCATTCATATTCAGGTCCTGATTGGTCAACAAACTTATTTGACACATCAAATAGTATATTTTTTGACACGCAAAGACCCAAATGGTGTTCCATAGAAATCCTGGTTGAGAATGAAAGGACTGAACAAATGAACAACGAAACAGCACATCAAGTAAGTGAAAGAAATAGGTTTCGATTACATTTTACTGGTAATGGGGACATACGTAAATGCCAACAAAATACGTTTTTGGTCAGTGTGGTGTGTGTAACCTTCATTTAACTAGGCAAGTCAGTTAAGTCAGAATAAATTCTTATTTACAATGATGGCCTACACCGGCCAAACCCGGACGACGCTGGGCCAATTGTGCACCGCCCTATGGGACTCGCAATAACAGCCGGATGTGATACAGCCTGGATTCGACGCCTCTTGCACTGAGATGCAGTGCCTTAGACAGCTGCGCCCATGTGTGTGTGTGTGTTAACTATTTAACTGTACTAGAATGCTTAAAAAGGCTGCAAAAATGTTAATTATCAGTATCAGTGTTTTTTTGGTAAGGAAAATATCAGATATCGGTATCGGCCAAAAATGTCTTATCGGTGCATCACTAATCCTAACAGTACCTTTATAGTGGGCGGGATGAAATAGTCTAGGCTACATGCACCCACACAAAGCTTACGTTTCTTATTAGCCATAGCAGTTGTCATTAACCAACTTGATGGATGGCAAATAAAAAAAGGTTGAATTCACCCTGTGAAACTGAGAAATTAAGAGGACAAAAACATTGCTTAAAAATACTTTTGGCCTCTGCATTGCATTACTGCAGTGCTTCTACTTTAGTTTGTTTAAGACGCCGAAGATATGCCCCACTGCGTTGTTGTTGGATATCTTTCAAGTAAATATTTAAATGAAGCGTCAAAAGGATCATGCCCTAAAATCAGCCCATATATTTCTTTCATTTCATTCACTGCAGCCTTTTAAGATGTCAAACCTAAGCCAGTTAAGTGAAATCTTATTTTAAATCTGTAAATTTGAGCCAGAAGGCAAAATATTGATGTTATTCAGAAGGCTGAACTTGCCATTCTAGCGTTTCCAGTCTTCTACAGCAACTGGAGAGAGAAATAACTCCATATCTCACTGTTGAAAAAGTATGTTTTCTTAAATCATGCTTTGAACTTCTGTGAAAGATTCTTTTACAATATTCTATGATAGATCTCTGGAGGTTTGACCAAAAACTGAGTCTGAGCGACAACGACTTAACCCTTTAACTGTGGAATTGGGGACTGGACACTGAGAAACTTCACCTGGGGCAAATCTGAACTGGCTCACTATTCCCAATTTATTGCACTACTTTAGGCCAGTGTTTTTGGCAGAAGTACTGCACAACATACGGAATAGGGTTCCATTATGGACACGTCCCTGGGCAAAAACAAAAGAGCCAATGGAACCCAATTGATCTTCTCTAATCGATGGATGTCTGTAAACCTTTGTTAAATCTCTTAAACTGAACCCAAAAGTGCAAGTTGCTACCATTGTCCATCTCATGTCAGTGTCAACCCTGTCAGTAGTGCTTCTCCTGCAGGTAGTCTTTCATCTTGTTGGGCAAAGGCAGGTTCTGAATCAGGTCAATCCTGGTGTACTGTCTGATCACGAACCGACACAGGTACTGCAGGGAGCGCACTTGCATAAAACGTGACACGGGATTGGTCAGCCTGACGGGGTAGGTGGCGGACCCTGGTAAGCGAGATCTAGAATAACAGAAGGCTCCATTCTCAGAATCTTTGATGGAGTATTCTATCAGGTCTACAATGGACGTGTGTCCCTCCACGTCGGGCTGCTCGTAGAAGCTGAAACGTCCGTTGGAGTGTTCGATGCGGGTGTGGAGGGTCTTGGTCTGGGAGCGGAAACTAAGGCTGAGGAGGTACCTGTCGTCCGAGCTGTCCCTGACCAGGAATGAGCCGTCGGGCAGGTTGACCAGCTTCTCCTCAGCCTCCCAGCGTGTGATGGGTCCCCAGTACCAACCCTGCCTGGCTAGCTTCTTCAGCTCCTCTGTCAAGCTGGTCACAACCATGGGTCCGCTGCTCTGGACTGAGTCATACACCAGGCTCACACCCGGAGCCGAGTTGGGGTCAAAGTTTAAGTGGTGCCTCGCTCGCTCCGCCACGTGGCTGTACGCCCCACTGAATCCGGAGCAAGTCCTGGGGATCTCGTTGCTGGGTAGCAGGGGCAGGAGGGGAGAGAGGGGGGGAGGAGGGGGGTGTTGTTGGGCATCGACCCTGTCCCTGGAGCTCTGTAGCATCATGCCGTTAGAGCCGATGAGGAGGCCGTTCACAGACTCCATGAAGAGGTCCGCTGGCAGGTTCAGGTTCATACTCACCAGATCCTGGTCTTCCTGACTCTGCTGGTCAGCGTGGAGAGAGCTACTGTCCGCCTCAGTCACCACCTCCATAGGCAGGGACCTGTCCAGGCAGAAGGAGTGGGAGACAGAGTGGGACCCCTCTGGGTATATTCCCTCCTCTAAAGGCATGGTGTACTGGATGTAGTCCTGCGGCGTGAAGCCCAAGACTACAGGCACGTGTTCCTCAATGTTCAGGTGCAGCTGGTCTCCGTTTTGGGGCTGCTGGAGGTTCTTCAGGGACTCTGCCTGCTCCTGGAGGTTCTTCACGGCCTGCTCCTGAAAGATGCCTTCCATCTGGAAGTCCTGGTGGTGGAAATCCTTCCGTACACCATTCAGGTTGGGGCTGGGGCTCGGGGAGTGGACCATGGCTTTAACTTTCACCTCCATCTTGATGCAGGCTTCGTCTGAGTTCACAGGCCGCAGGGGCCAGGGAGAGGGGCTGTAATGGTGGCTGCGGAGGGAAGCTGATCGTAACGGCCGCTGGGCCTTGACCTCGTTGAAGCTGATGGGCACAGAGGAGGAGGAGAAGGTATCGTCATCGTCAACTGACCCCATGGCTGTGGAGCCCCCTTTGACTTTGGCCTTCTGCTTGGCCGACAGCCTCCTCTTCAGAGAACCCATCAGACTCTCGCTCTTAGAATGGCCCTTGTTGTGTCCCGCCTTCTCCTCTTCTTCAACTCCTCCACCACCACCTCCAAGGTCGCAGCCCGCCAGCTCTTTGGTGTAGCAGCCCCTGAAAAGAGAGTCCTCCTTGGAGAAGTCGACCGCTGGCGAGGGCTGCTGGAGCATGACAAAATCCCCCCCTCCTTCTTCCTTGCCCTTGTTGATGTTGAGGGACTTGCAGATGGTCTTAAGGCTGATTTTCTTCATTCTGAACGGCCCTCCTTGGCAGGGGTGGGGCGTGGGACATGAGACTGGGACGGGATGGCTGCTCTCTTCCTGGGGTCCTGATGAAGGTGCTGCTATCCACAGAGTCCTCCCATCAGGCTGGAGACAGCTGGTCATATACACTGCACAGCACTCATCCCCTGGGAGGAAACACAAATAAATAAAAACATACCTTAACAGTTTATTTACAATCTGTTTTTAATAAAGTCATTTAGGTGTGAGTTTACCTTACCAAATAAGTGTTTCTATCCTTCTTGGATGGGACATTGTGCCTACATCTCCTGTACCTACATTGCATTTGTAAACAATATCCCAATTTAATGAGATGCAGATAATCCTTGTACAACATATGCATGCCTTTACAGACGTTTCAAGACACACCCGAACTTACCGATAAGCTTACTCTTATTATTAGAAACGGCAAATAAACTGTACAAAGTGATTACCATTGCATGACTAGAATAGCTGACTCAGTTGGACTAATGTTATTGCAGTTTTTCCTCGAATATTATAGCAATATTGTTTGTACATTTCAATTGAAATCCATTCATTTGTACGTAAAACAATGTCTCATAACTGCACCATAACATTAGTGTCTTTAGCAGTAACTTTTTCAGAAAATTATTTAGCAGTTGTGCATCTGGTGTCGTTACACATCACGTGTAGTGTTCAAACTATTATTGGCTGATTATTATGAGCAGATTTAAAAAATGAAATGGTGTTAAACTAGCGAGAATATTAACATAATTGATGCTCATAGCTAGTTAGCTATTTTATAGGCACTAGTCGTTGCAAAAAAATAAAACAAAACCTCTAGCTAATTGATTACTAAGTTTCTAGCTAACCTTCAAATGTCATGTTTTTACAATAAATATTTGTCATTCAAACAATCACATCTGATAAATAATACGTATTTTCATTACTAATGACTAATTTGCCAAATTGGCTGTTTTGCTAAACTGCATGGTTTTGTCTGTGCCAGCTGCTAAATTACGAATGCTAGCTAGTTAGTTAGCTAGCTAACTCGTTAGCTACAAAGCTAATAGACCTGGCCAGCTGGGCCTACAGTCTTTGGTTGTGCTGGCAATCTAACGTTAGTTAGCTATTTTCCATGTTAAATCGTTAAGAAAGTAACCATAACGGTCTAAATTAATCATAGATATCCCAAATACTATGACAGTTTCAAATTGACAGCTAAATATCAATGTTGAAAGGTTAGACGACAATGTCATTGTGTTGACACAGAAAATGAATGTAGACAGCTGTCTGGTCAACTAAGTTAGCTAGCTGGGTTAGCCAGCTGGCTAACTTGGCTGCCTAGCTACATGCATTAGCTATGAGTCAACGAAACAATCTGTAATATTGTTTAGTTGGGTACTTACTTCGTTAGATTACCATCTGCATTCGTGGTAATGTACACTTGAATTGGGTTTTACCGAAATTTGAAAATGTATTTTAGAAGATAGAACTGAGCTAGCTACTTAGCTTAGCCAGTCAGCAAGCTAGCTTAGCAGTCACAAGCATATCGTGGAAGGAGCTACCGTATCTAGCTAGCAAAACAAAATAAAAGTGCGTTGGAATGGTTCCCCGTTTTATCTATGGCTGTTTATATGCTGTATTGTAATTTTTCAACAACAATCTATTTTTTTCTGTCTTTTCTAATACTTTCTGACGGACTCTTCCTCTCTCCCTTGCATTTGTTGCTTGTTGAATTGTAGGAGAGCAGGCTGAGAAATACAGCGAATCACATCCAGGTTTGAAACCATTTCTAAAATTCCCTCAGGACAGCTGCTGGAGAAAGGGTCACAGAATGTTGTGTGTCTGTAATAAAAAATGTCATTCTGTAGGCTTACACATTGCCCAGACCAATGTATACAGAATGTACTCCCTGTATATAGCTCCATTCTTGTGAGATAATGTTACAATTAATGTTAGAATTAATTCATTCACTATCTTGTTAAAGCTATTGGTTGCATCTCTCTCAAGTATCACGTTCTGTATCTTCTGCATACTTTATAATGTGCCTGGTGGTAGTTTGATTAACTCTATATTTTAATTGATAACTGCTGCAGAATTTAGAAGCACTCATAACATGACCCCATATTTGTCCGGGGGGAACATTTTGAAAAACAGACACTCATGAAGAAGAACTTGGGCGAGAAACCCAATATTGCTAATGCAGTTACCATCTCTTATACAGAGAAATCAGAACCTCAGACAATGTGCAACCAGCCACCTTTAGCAAGTATCTCATCAATATTCAGAGCAGTGTAAGGCTTAGAAATGGAAATTGAGAGAATGTGAATAAACTATTTATGCTATTTCGGACAGAAAGGAGGAAAGAAAATTAAGTTTTTTGAGACAAGTGTTATTTTTATACAGTGTGAAATCAAACACTAAACTTTAGAAATGCACAGTCGTTTTAGGCACAAAGTTGCCCCTTTCACACACACACAATGACAGCACTGTCTTCTGAGGGGAGCAGAGGCTCAAAGCTCAGCTTGGCGCACCATATGAACTCAGCAGTCAAGCGTTCACTGAATTCAGTTTGTGTTTGTACACAGGGGTTGAACATTATTTTTCTGGAGATGGTATTCCATATTTAAACTGAAAAGCATCATCCAAGTTCGGTGGACTTTTCCAAAGTAGTGTTGTGCATTAACGTGAGCTCTCTCTTACACGCACACACACACATTATTGTTTTTCTATCCTTGTGGGGACCCCAAACAATTGATTCCCAATCAAAATCCTATTTCCCCTGAAGTTAACCCTAACCCTTAACCATAACCTTATCCGAAAACCCCTAAGTCCTAACTCTAAACCTAACCCCTAACCCTCAAATCCAATCAAATTGTATTTATCACATGCGCCGAATACAACTAGTGTAGACTTTACAGTGAAATGCTTGCTTACGAACCTTTCCCAATGATGCAGGGTAAAAAAAAGATAATAATAAAGAGGAATAAAATAAAGTACACAAGAATGGAGCTATATACAGGGAGTACCAGTACCAGATCAATGTGGAGCTATATACAGGGAGTACCAGTACCAGATCAATATGCAGAGGTACGAGGTACACTATATATACAAAAGTATGTGGACACCCCTTCAAATTAGTGGATCAAGCGCACAGCTATGCAATCTCCATAGACCAACATTGGCAGTAGGATGGCCTTACTGAAGAGCTCAGTGACTTTCAACGTGGCACCATCATAGGATGCCACTTTTCCAACAAGTCAGTTCATCAAATTTCTGCCCTGATAGACCTGCACCGGTCAACTGTAAGTGCTGTTATTGTGAAGTGTAAACGTCTAGGAGCAGCAACAGCTCAGCTGCGAAGTGGTAGGCCACACAAGCTCAGAACAGGACCACGGAGTGCTGAATCGCGTAGCGCGTAAAAAGCATCTGTCCTTGGTTGCAACACTCACTATCGAGTTCCAAACTGCCTCTGGAAGCAACGTCAGCACAAGAACTGTTTGTCGGAGCTTCATGAAATGGGTTTCCATGGCAGAGCAGTCGCACACAAGCCTAAGATCACCATGCGCAATGCCAAGCGTCGGCTGGAGTGGTGTAAAGCTCGCCGACATTGGACTCTGGAGCAGTGGAAACGTGTTCTCTGGAGTAATGAATCACACTTACATTTACATTACATTTACATTTAAGTCATTTAGCAGACGCTCTTATCCAGAGCGACTTACAATTTGGTGCATTCACCTTATGATATCCAGTGGAACAACCACTTTACAATAGTGCATCTAAATCTTTTAAGGGGGGGGGGGGGGGGGGGGGTTAGAAGGATTACTTTATCCTATCCTAGGTATTCCTTAAAGAGGTGGGGTTTCAGGTGTCTCCGGAAGGTGGTGATTGACTCCGCTGTCCTGGCATCGTGAGGGAGCTTGTTCCACCATTGGGGTGCCAGAGCAGCGAACAGTTTTGACTGGGCTGAGCGGGAACTGTGCTTCCTCAGAGGTAGGGGGGCCAGCAGGCCAGAGGTGGATGAACGCAGTGCCCTTGTTTGGGTGTAGGGCCTGATCAGAGCCTGAAGGTATGGAGGTGCCGTTCCCTTCACAGCTCCGTAGGCAATCACCATGGTCTTGTAGCGGATGCGAGCTTCAACTGGAAGCCAGTGGAGAGAGTGGAGGAGCGGGGTGATGTGAGAGAACTTGGGAAGGTTGAACACCAGACGGGCTGCGGCGTTCTGGATGAGTTGTAGGGGTTTAATGGCACAGGCAGGGAGCCCAGCCAACAGCGAGTTGCAGTAATCCAGACGGGAGATGACAAGTGCCTGGATTAGGACCTGCGCCGCTTCCTGTGTGAGGCAGGGTCGTACTCTGCGAATGTTGTAGAGCATGAACCTACAGGATCGGGTCACCGCCTTGATGTTAGTGGAGAACGACAGGGTGTTGTCCAGGATCACGCCAAGGTTCTTAGCACTCTGGGAGGAGGACACAAGGGAGTTGTCAACCGTGATGGCGAGATCATGGAACGGGCAGTCCTTCCCCGGGAGGAAGAGCAGCTCCGTCTTGCCGAGGTTCAGCTTGAGGTGGTGATCCGTCATCCACACTGATATGTCTGACAGACATGCAGAGATGCGATTCGCCGCCTGGTTATCAGAAGGGGGAAAGGAGAAGATTAATTGTGTGTCGTCTGCATAGCAATGATAGGAGAGACCATGTGAGGATATGACAGAGCCAAGTGACTTGGTGTATAGCGAGAATAGGAGAGGGCCTAGAACAGAGCCCTGGGGGACACCAGTGGTGAGAGCGCATGGTGCGGAGACAGATTCTCGCCACGCCACCTGGTAGGAGCGACCTGTCAGGTAGGACGCAATCCAAGCGTGGGCCGCACCGGAGATGCCCAACTCGGAGAGGGTGGAGAGGAGGATCTGATGGTTCACAGTATCAAAGGCAGCAGATAGGTCTAGAAGGATGAGAGCAGAGGAGAGAGAGTTAGCTTTAGCAGTGCGGAGAGCCTCCGTGACACAGAGAAGAGCAGTCTCAGTTGAATGCCCAGTCTTGAAACCTGACTGATTAGGATCAAGAAGGTCATTCTGAGAGAGATAGCAGGAGAGCTGGCCAAGGACGGCACGTTCAAGAGTTTTGGAGAGAAAAGAAAGAAGGGATACTGGTCTGTAGTTGTTGACATCGGAGGGATTGAGTGTAGGTTTTTTCAGAAGGGGTGCAACTCTTGCTCTCTTGAAGACGGAAGGGACGTAGCCAGCGGTCAAGGATGAGTTGATGAGCGAGGTGAGGTAGGGGAGAAGGTCTCCGGAAATGGTCTGGAGAAGAGAGGAGGGGATAGGGTCAAGTGGGCAGGTTGTTGGGCGGCCGGCCGTCACAAGACGCGAGATTTCATCTGGAGAGAGGGGAGAAAGAGGTCAAAGCACAGGGTAGGGCAGTGTGAGCAGGACCAGCGGTGTTGTTTGACTTAGCAAACGAGGATCGGATATCGTCAACCTTCTTTTCAAAATGGTTGACGAAGTCATCCGCAGAGAGGGAGGAGGGGGGGGAGGGGGAGGAGGATTCAGGAGGGAGGAGAAGGTAGCAAAGAGCTTCCTAGGGTTAGAGGCAGATGCTTGGAATTTAGAGTGGTAGAAAGTGGCTTTAGCAGCAGAGACAGAAGAGGAGAATGTAGAGAGGAGGGAGTGAAAGGATGCCAGGTCCGCAGGGAGGCGAGTTTTCCTCCATTTCCGCTCGCTTCCCCATCTGGCAGTCCGATGGACGAATCTGGGTTTGGGGGATGCCAGGAAAATACCTGCCTGAATGCATAGTGCCAACTGTACAGTTTGGTGGAGGAGGAATAATGGTCTGGGGCTGTTTTTCATGGTTCGGGCAAGGTCCTTAGTTTCATTGAAGGAAAATCTTAACGCTACAGCATACAGTGACATTCTAGACGATTCTGTGCTTCCAACTTTGTGGGAAGTTTGGGAAAGGCCCTTTCCTGTTTCAGCATGACAATGACCCGCCCACAAAGCAAGGTCCATACAGAAATGATTTGTCCAGATCAGTGTGGAAGAACTTGACTGGCCTGCACAGAACCCTGACCTCAACCCCATTGAACACCTTTGTGATGAATTGGAACGCTGACTGAGAGCCAAGCCTAATGACCCAACATCAGTGCCCGACCTCACTAATGCTCTTGTGGCTGAATGGAAGCAAGTCCCGCAGCAATGTTCCAACATCTAGTGGAAAGCCTTCCCAGAAGAGTGAAGGCTGTTATAGCAGCAAAGGGGGGAATGCCCATGATTTTGGAATGAGACGTTTGACGAGCAGGTGTCCACATACTTTTGTTAATGTATGTACGTATGTACATGAAGGCAGAGTAAAGTGACTAGGCATAAGGATAGATGGGGATGGCAGGTAGCCTAGCGGTTAAGAGCATTGGGCCAGTAACTGAAAGGTTTCAGGTTTGAATCCCCAAGCTGACTAGGTGAAGAATCTGGCGATGTGCTCTTGAGCACGGCACTTAACCCTAATTGCTCCTGTAAGTCGCTCTGGGTAAGAGTGTTGATAAAAAAATGTAATAAGAGTAAAATAAAGAACAGTGTTTGAATGTGTGGGAGATTTGTGTGTGTAGGGTCAGTGCAGATAGTTTGGGTACCATTCATTGGCTGTCTAGCTATTTACAGTCTATGGCCCTAATTGTAACCATAAACATAAGCTTAAAAGGGTCCCCACAAGGATTGTAAAACCAAAATCCCACACACATACACACACACACACACAGACACATATACACACACTAGAGAAAAGAAAGCATTGAAAATGTCATATAATATATTTTTTTGTTAGGGTTGACTGTTTGGTTCTATTGCCTGTTGCGTTCACCTCTACCATTCTGTTTGGTTTTTTCAGGCTCTCAGAAGGCACATCATAAGCCCATTCAAATGCCAAGCCCTAAAGGATGTTACAACTTGTCATAATAATTTCCATGCCAATATTATGATTCCATTTTCTGTTACCCACCAAACTGACTCTATTGATTTTCCTTAAAGCAGTGTTACTTGGCAAATTA
Source organism: Salmo salar (assembly GCF_965601325.2). NCBI lineage: Eukaryota > Metazoa > Chordata > Actinopteri > Salmoniformes > Salmonidae > Salmo > Salmo salar. Next base: position 12,555,923 of record NC_138309.1, read on the forward strand.
TTCTAATAAGAGCATCCTAACTTGTATTCTGAAAAACACATAATATTGGGCTTTCCAAACTGTGTTCCAAGTTACTTTGTATCGGAGCTACCAGCTAAAACTTATTGGTTGCCTAATTAGTGTCAGCATTGTTTTAAAGTGGCTCTAATTGTGTTTACTGCTGCTGGCCTAATTTGGACCATACACTGTGTGTTATATTGTGTTTTTTCGGCACTGTTAAACTGTCAAGCTCATAGAAGGTATGCCATGGCAGACCTGCTTAGGGGACTGCTGTGTGCAGACAGGCCCTATGCAAACACACTAATTACTGAACCCTATTAGGGTTGATCAAGCTGCCTAAGCTTTATATGGGCAGAGAGGGAGGTGGTGTGTGTGTGTGTGTGTGTGTGTGTGTGTGTGTGTGTGTGTGTGTGTGTGTGTGTGTGTGTGTGTGTGTGTGTTAGGAAGGGGAGAGTGTATGCGGTTTCATAGAGAGCAAAAGCCAAGGACACTGGCTGTAGCAGACGAGAGTGCAATGTTTTTACAAGCCAAATTAGACCTGACAAACAAAGTTTTTCTCTAGTGATGGGCTATTTACTTCATGGCAGAATGAGTAAACATGTTGCTATGAGCCAAAAAGTAGAGTGTTACATTTATTCCAGAGAAATCAATCCGTTTTTAAAATGATTTATGTTATAACTGGGTCAAAAGGTAGTATTTTGTATCAAATTAATTCTGAAGATATCAATAAATAATGTTACCACTATCATAGTTTGATGAGAAATTAAAAATCAACAAGATTATTGGCTGAATAGCACTGCAGGGTACCAGGTAAAGGGGCGTAGGGGGAATTTTCATGTCTACTACAAGAGATACAAGATCAATATTTCTGCAGGATTTGAATTTATGTCAAGTCGATGTCAAGTCGAAACATTCGACAACCAGGGAAACCTGTCTTTTAATGAGATACCTCTACACAGGGGGCAGGTTCTTGTTCCTTTTCTCCTCTTAATTCCAAATGAAAGCTGTATCAGCCATAAATTATTTGCTCAATATGTCTGCGGCATCCTTCAGCTTTACTCAGTCCTTCGACTTGACTACTCCGCCGAGGGGGTTTGTTGGAGGTCCCAAGGTGCCCACCTTCATATCCTCGACACTTTGCAGCAGACGGGTACAGCAGGCATGTCAAGCAGTGACAGAGCCGATGGGACCACTTGGGTTTTTGTTTCAGAAATTACTGAAGAATAACACAGGGGTTCGATTGTGCACAATGCCGGTGCCTGCCCCCACCCCCTCTCTTCTCTTCTCTTCTCTGATGGATCCTGCAAAGGTCACACTATCGTCCCTTACAGAAACAAATTGAATTAATGAAAGCTCTCTCTCTCTCTTCCTCCTCTCTCTCGGCAGCTAGGGACATTTATGGAATGGTTAATGTTTACCTTTTTAGGCTTACTTCTTGGTCTTGGTCTATAGAACCATTTATGTTTTTCCAGCAGACGAGAGCAGTTCTGCTGGTTGTTTAGGATTCAGAGGGTGATCCTGGGCTAAATCAGTCCTTCAAGTTGCCCCAGCTCTCCTCTGGGATAAGTTGTAAGAGGTCTTGGAGGATTGTGCATTAATTACACTTTCAACAGCTGTATCCACACTGCATGTAATGAGTCAGCTATAGTAAGACAGGAGCTAAATGTAAATATGGCCAGTGAAGAAAAAGGGGATGAAAATATCATCCATGTTTCCTTATAAGCTTGTAACACACACCAGTCAGAGTGAGATATCTCTTGAAGCATGACTGTCACAACATATTATTAATTGTAGACTTAACACTTGGTTTCCTATTGCCATATGTTTAATTACAATTCTGATATTCAGATTAATGTGCCAAATTAATACAGGCCCAAGCATTACACAATTTGCCCTCATACTCAAAACACCCAAAACAGAATATTTTCCCAACATTATATTGTATTGGCTTTAGGATGTGTACAGTTTGTGTAGGGCTACGTATTACTGTATGTGTTTATTCTATTTGAATATCCCCAAGAGTTTGTGTACATAGCTCTATCAGCAAGACAATATTGTAACCACCAAGTCAACATGAGTTGACAACAGCTGGAGGCTATAACTTGTGCAAAGCAACACATCACAGCTTTTGGTTTCTCATTGGTTCTTGGAACGAAGCCATAAGTTTCCTGACGGGTAAAACTGAACGTTTTTTAAACATTCGGAGAACAAACATTTTCAGGTTGCAGGGAGGTTATGAGAATGTTTTACTATAGTTCCCAGAAAGTTTTCCTTGAAGGTAATTAAATAGCATTCTGAGAACATTCTCTAAATGTTGTGAATGTACTCACTAAGTTGATGGGTTATATTTAGGGTAATGTTTTACAGCTTTGTCATTCTATTTTGTACATTAAAATCATCATATTTTATAATTTTATATATTTTACATGTTCTGAAAATTCTATGAAATCCTGGAATATTTCCCAAATTCCAGTAGTTTACTGGTAAACTTCTGAAAGTTACCTGTACATACCCTTCCTTTGCAACCCTATACACTACACTTTCATGAGCCGACACATCAAAAGCATGTCCGCTCAGTGCTACATGTGAACACAAAACAAACATGTCCACCTTTTCATCACATAGACTTCACGCCTGTCATGTTTATGGTTAGGCCTTAACCTGATGCCTACACCAGATGGAAATGGGAGTCTACCATCAAAGGGTTACCCACCTGTCTTTGTAATTTGGCCGGTATCTATATAGTGTCATATATCCATAGCCTGAGGTTATTGAGCTTCAGTCAGTCAGGACCGATAACCAATCTCTGCAGTGGGCTACTTTGCCAACTGCTGGAGGGGGATCTAGAGCTGCTGCAGTATCTCTTGTTGTTGGAATCTGAAGAGTCTGTAAATAGATAAACGTATGTAGCCTATACATTATGGTCATGGTTTCTTAGAGCTTGGTGAGATTGTGGTTGTCCTTCCAACAACATTCTGGGACTCGTGCAGGGGGACTTGTGCAGGATAGTTGCTTGGCTTTGAAACATTCTCAGCACATTTAAGGAACTTGTAAAAAAACATTTATTTTCTTGGTATTGCATTACTTTAACTGAATTCTTCCTAAATGTTCAAACATGGTTACATTTAATTAATTTGGTACAGTTCTAGGAAGGTTCTCCAAGTGGTTTGATATTGGGAATGTTCTCAAATAGTTCAGAAAACATTAAGAAAACTTTCCATTAAAAAAAAGAAACCTTTAGTAAAGTTCAGAGAACGTTCTAAGGATGTTATTTAGAAAAATATACATTCCATTCTCAGCATCAACAAAACACTATCTTCTGTCTTGTTAAGTGTGTTCTGGGGTGTTGGCAGTGCCCACTAATTGGCCACACCTGATCTTAATGAGTGCTTGTTACTTTTGAAATGGGCTCTATTTGAATTGACTAAAATGAACAGCTTTGTATGAGTTAAAAAAAAAACATGGCATGGACTAATTCCATGGATAACGAACAGAAGATCATAGGTTTGAATGTCAATGACGCCTTGTCACAATAAAAAAGAAATGTGTTTCCTTGATTAATGCCTAAGCAAATTAATTTCCATGTGTCTTATCTGTGCGTAGAATTCAAAACAGTAACCCAGACTAAGCTAGCAGTGTTATTAAAAGTCTTATTGAAACATGTTCTCAGAACATTATTTAATTACCTTCAAATAACCTATAATTTCCATTCTCAGAATGTTAATAAAACCTCCCAGAAAAACTTTTAGGTTCTCAGAACCTCCCTGCAACCTAACGTTGAAAAATCGTTCCATTTTACCGGCCAGGAAACGTATGGCTTTGTTACCAGAACCAATGGGAAACCAAAAATGTACGTTCCCACAACTTCCAAGAAACCAAATGTGCTAGCTGGGTTTGTTCCCATAACAAATGTGAAACCAAAAACATATGTTCCCAAAACTTCCAAGGAACCAAATGTGTTAGCTGGGCAGATTCAAATTACACATTTACTCTGAGGGATGCCCTGATATGGACCAATGCTGATACCAACCATGCCACAGTAATTGTACGGTAGCTTAAATGCGAAGGAAATCTACCTGCAATGGGTAATGTAAAAAGTACAGTAAAAAGCCAGACCGACAACCATTGGAAAACTGAACACACAAATCACTGCACATGTCTCAATCTGTTAAGAGCCAAATGCGACTGATTGTACATCAGGCTGTGGGGGAATGAGTCAGCAGACTTTAACATTAAGGACCAAAGGGGAGGGGGGGGGGGGGGGGGGGTGATCACAACCACGAGACACAGCGAGAGACAGGGCAGATGACTCACGCAATGGCACTGTTCTCATTTATTTGAAGTGAAGTTTTTCTCCCTGCACTACTGATGTGAATGACTTATCTATGAGACACACAGACCGGCTGCAAAACAGGGGAAGGTGCGCAAGGTGAAACATTGAAACACCAGCCTTAGTCATCACAGACCACACACAGTCTGGCTATTTTACATTCAGATAAAGAGAACCCCCTCTCTTCTGGGTGAAGAAACCCCCTCAAAATACTTTCACCATCATGTCCTTTGAAATATCTTAGAGCTGAGGTATTGAGCATCAGTTAAGTGTAAACATATTGCGTGTTTGAAGCTACTGCAGCATCTACTCTCAACTGTCTTTATGCTGATGGGTTGGATGTTTTCTTTCAACAGTTGGCCTACATGGACTGAAGAGACTGTTGAGACTGTTGAGTGTCTAGGTTTCAAGGATCCCCAGTAGAATGTGGATTGATAGAACAGGTTTTCACCACAACAACAACAACTACTATAGAGAGAAGGCTTGGGAAACAAAATTGGAGACACTTCAGCCAAGTCAAAAAGAGAAAGTAGGGCCTAGATCTTCTGTTCTGTGTAAGAAGATCACATAAAAATTCAAATGCACTTTAGGGCTAGGGGGCAGTATTGACACGGCTGGATAAAAACCATACCCGATTTAATCTGGTTACTACTCCTGCCCAGTAACTAGAATATGCATATAATTATTGGCTTTGGATAGAAAACACCCTAAAGTTTCTAAAACTGTTTGAATGGTGTCGGTGAATATAACAGAACTCATATGGCAGGCCAAAACCTGAGAAGATTTCAAGCAGGAAGTGGCCTGTCTGAGAAGTAGTGTTTCATCTTGGCTCTTTTTATTGAAGACTCAGGATCTGTGCAATAACGTGACACTTCCTACGGCTTCCATAGGGTCTCAGAGCCCGGGAAAAAGCTGAACAATATCGAGGCAGGCTCTGGCTGAAACACTTTATCGCTTTTGGCAAGTGGCCACTCAGAGTACTATGGGCTTAAAAAATTCTAAATATTCCATTACCGTACTTCGAAGCATGTCAATCGCTGTTTAAAATCAATTTTTATGCCATTTTTCTCATAAAAAAGCGATAATATCAGTTCAATTCAGTTTTCCAATGGTTGCCCGCTTCGACCGAATGCTTTCTTTTCCTTTGTCTGTTTACCTAAAAGCAGATTCCCGGTCGGAATATTATCGCTTTTTTATGAGAAAAATGGCATAAAAATTGATTTTAAACAGCGATTGACATGCTTCGAAGTACGGTAATGGAATATTTAGAATTTTTTTGTCACGAATTGCGCCATGCTCGCCACCCTTATTTACCCTTTAGGATAGTGTCTAGAACGCACGAACAAAACGCCGCTGTTTGGATATAACGATGGATTATTTTGGACCAAACCAACATTTGTTATTGAAGTAGAAGTCCTGGGAGTGCATTCTGACGAAGACAACAAAGGTAATAACATTTTTCTTATAGTAAATCTGACTTTGATGAGTGCTAAACTTGCTGGGTGTCTAAATAGCTAGCCCTGTGATGCCGGGCTATCTACTGAGAATATTGCAAAATGTGCTTTCACCGAAAAGCTATTTTAAAATCGGACATATCGAGTGCATAGAGGAGTTCTGTATCTATAATTCTTAAAATAATTGTTATGCTTTTTGTGAACGTTTATCGTGAGTAATTTAGTAAATTCACCGGCAGTGTTCGGTGGGAATGCTAGTCACATGCTAGTCACATGCTAATGTAAAAAGCTGGTTTTTGATATAAATATGAACTTGATTGAACAAAACATGCATGTATTGTATAACATAATGTCCTAGGGTTGTCATCTGATGAAGATCATGAAAGGTTAGTGCTACATTTAGCTGTGGTTTGGGTTTATGTGACATTATATGCTAGCTTGAAAAATGGGTGTCTGATTATTTCTGGCTGGGTACTCTGCTGACATAATCTAATGTTTTGCTTTCGTTGTAAAGCCTTTTTGAAATCGGACAGTGTGGTTAGATTAACGAGAGTCTTATCTTTAAAATGGTGTAAAATAGTCATATTTTTGAAAAATTGAAGTAATAGCATATCTAAGGTATTTGAATAACGCGCCACAGGATTCAACTGGCTGTTGAGTAGGTGGGACGAGCAAAACAGCGACTATATGTAGCCCATGTATCTGATGCTGTCTGGCCAAAAACAGTATGACATGCCATAATCTTTTTGGCCATACAGCATCTGATACATGGGCTACACGTACATGTCCTTTGCCTATTATCAGCAGCACCTGTCTTTTTACTAAAGACATGCGTATTGTATCCCCCTAGAGTGTAAGGGCCTGGGGCTGGGTTTGTACTAAGCTAACATCTGGAATTGTTTTCAGATCCTTTAGCCATTTTATTTAGGACCCCTGTAGGTATAACAATTATTGGATGAAACAATGAATTTACTGCTTTTAGCCCATAGAAACGCAGTGAATAACAGATTCATGAATGGAAAAACAGATATACTTATTTTAGAAAAAAATGGGACTATGTTTTGAAGTGTCTGTCCTATATCTGAGGGATATAAGAAAGCTCTGGAAAATATATATATATTTTTTTGTGGAATATACCTTTTACATCCATTCATTTTTCTGCCAGGTACCGGGTTACCTTCAGACGAGTCCCGTGACACTTGTGTTCGTGAGAGTCTCATCTTTCCATAGAGAAGTCATATTAGGGTGGTAGCCCAAACTACTCGGACGTTACAGACTTTTTGTAAAAGACCAATTTTCTGGGAATTCTCCTGGTCTAACAAACACAGCTGTAGCTCAGCCACCCACGGTAGGCCGACATTGCCGGATGCGATGGATTTAAATGGAGCCTATGCAACAAAAAAAAATGATATCTCAAGCTTAAACTGACAGATTTTGATGGTTTGAAAAAAAAAATATTATGTATTTATTATGCCTCGAGCGGAGCATGGGGGGGGGGGCCTCAAGCAGAGAAATTATTATTATTATTTTTGTTTAATTATGCCCAGCTCATGAGGCCCCTTGATGATGTGAGGCCAGAGGCAATTACCTCTTCTGCCTAATGGTAAGGCCACCATTGAATTGACCTTGACTTGAGAAGCACAGGAGAGCTGTTCAAACCTACCTTTCTTGATAGCTGGTTGGATTTCAAAGATGTGAAGAAGGCATTCAGCTGGTTTGCCCCTTAGGGCCACCTTAAGCAACTTGGATGACAGTGGAAGTTAACTTGATAAAACTGCTTCTTTATTGTTAAAAGTAAAACCAACGCGTTTTGGTCCTTGGCCTTCATCAGATTTTAAATTAGAGATGGAAAAATATTAGAGGTTTATTATACATTTCAGATTGGCCCTCTATAAACTCAGCAGGGACCAGTCATGGAAATACAAAACAGCATGATGTGATTGGTTAAATAAGTAGCAGATCATGAGGAAGGGCAGAAATGACCACCTACAAAGGGCAGAAACATGTTGGTTACACTATTCTCCAAGAGTTGCTGAATGACATTCACCTTTACTTCGGTTTGCTCCTCAATTCATGCACCTGGCCTTGGTCAGAGAGCGAAGTAGCAGCATCAGTTATCTTCCCTTTGCATAGATTTCAATTTTAAGTGAAGTTGATAAATAAAAAGAGCACATGGTTATCAGATATGTTTAAGTCGTAGTTAGAGTCATGGTATTAAAATTTTTCAAAACGTCTAAATTAATACTCGAAATGCAAATAACGTGATTGAACTATATATAAATGCTCAGTCGATGTAGGAAGAACAAAAAAACGTATGTGGCGAAACACAAATTTCATACAAGTTGGTTCATTGAATGCACCCCATGTTTCCATACCAGGAAGTGTGTGACGTTGGCGCGTTCGTTGAAAGCAAACCCCGGGCAGACGTACAACGATGTTAACGTTAGTAGACAGACATTTAACGACTGAAAATAAATATATAGCTACCCTTTGTTGTCACGTTTTATTTTTGTTGCAAAACACACGGGTTGCAGCCATCGGTCATGGAGTTATCTCCGCTTATAAAGAAGATTGGTAAGCCAAATAACGTTACTGTACCCAACTAGCTACAAAAGTTGCTCCGTGGTGTCGCTGTCATTTTTGTTGTTAGCTAGCTAATATGCCTTGATGTCATTCTTCTTGATAGTGCTGGATAGTGTTAACAACTCTTACAACAGTCAGTAGTTGTTGCTACTAATGCACATTCATCCAATATCTAGCTAACAAAATTTTGTTTTATATTGAGGGGAAATACCTAGCTAGATAACGTTAGCTAACCACTAGTTAGCTTAGCTGACTAACGGTAAACTCAACTCCACGATTTGGCTACTTCACCGTGGTCTTGTTTTCAACAGGTCACTCCTTGGCAGAGATCAGAGTCCGAGCATTGAAGAGCATCATCTGTAAGCTAGACCACTCTCTCCTCTCTGTCTCTGACCTGGTCCAGGAGAAGATGCTGTTTGTTTATCTGCTGGAGTGGTTTAACTTCCCCGAGGTGCCAATGCAAGAGGAGGTCCTGCAGCTGATCGGTACTCTGTCCAAGGTACCAAAACTGGTCCTCATGACCACAACCTAGTGTGATGACTAGCTAAACTAGAGTACATACTGATGCTATTATGATTGATTAGCCTTTGACAAGCAACCTGTTGCATTCTTGCATCTTACTAAAATGATTAGAACATATATATATTAGGGAGAGTAATGTCATGTTGAATCAATTTAACATGTTTTTATTTTAAAGTATACCAGTGGACTGCATGTGTATAAACTGTGCTCTTTAGGAACACATGTATTATGTCTTTTTGTCTTCATAGCACCCTACTGCAGCCCAGATGCTGAGAGATGTCGGGGCAGTGGAGTTCCTCACCCAACTCTCCCCCAACGTAGAGCCACGGTTACGGGCCATCATCGACGGCATCTTCGACCTGCTGTTTCAGCTCCCAGAGCTGCTTCCTGCTTGTCCAACCATCTATTCTAATATACACCAGCTACAGAACACCACTACTGCAGGTATGTATCAAAGAGATGGAATTATAGAATTAGAATGAATAGAATGGGTGTCCCCATTCAAGTCAGTGATGGCATAATGGGTGCACTGGCAGCCATTTTGAGTGTACAACACGATTCTAATATCCCATAACTTGGCAAATATGGGACCAGCATTGCTAGTTAGCAACGGCGCTAGTGGTTATCAATGGCACTGGTCCCATGCATTTGTTTAGTTTCTAAATCAGCCACATGGAATCATTACATTGTCTTAACCTGTATTTTTTTTTTCATCCTAGACCCATGCCTGGAAGTAACAGCAGGAAGTGTACCCTTCAATCTGTGTTGTGATTTGTTAGTCAACTCAACTGACATCCCAAAAAATACATTGCGTTGCATGAGGCACATCAGTTAGCATAATTTGAATGAACATTCTACATTACCATGGCAATCCCGCATCAGTTAATAGAACATTCCAAATTACCATGGAAATTATCGTATGGCGAGTGCACCCTTGAGTTTACCAGTCAAATTGCTAGGGTTAGAGCTTCCAAGCCCGTTGTATTCATTCTATTTCTATGGATAGAATATTATATACAGTGTTTTTAAGTTATGGTTTTATGCTGAATTTATGCTGCTGTTGTAGTTCCCCTAGAAGAGGACTCTCCAGCGGTGGGCTATTTCCAGACAAAGAGGCCGAGTCACATTGATGTTCCACCAAAGAGGATAGCAGGTATTTTACCTCATCCATATACAGTTATGCAAACTCGTAGCTTTTCGGGGATATTCGCCATTTTAATGTCAAAATAGGCAATCCATGTGAATCGTGTAGATCTGAATAAAAATGATTCTCATATGGAAATCATTGACTGAGCACAGAATGCATCAGTACGGGTCCTACAAAAATAATATCAAACAAAGAGTTTTGAGCGTGATGTCAGATAGGTCATATCAGAGTAAATGTTTCGTAGGCAGGGTCTGTCATCTCTCCACGCCACAAGCTAGGGGGCTGTGCACATTGTGATACGTTTTTTACAAGCGCACAGGCATATAACTTGGTCGGATTTACCAGAAAGTCTACTAAAGTTTGACTTTGCCCTCGTGCTTCTTAGCTATTTACATCGTTTTGTTCACACGCTAGGTTCTTTTTCAATGTTAGTTTGCCTTTGATGCAACTGCTGTCCATGAGACATCTGAGATTCTCCACTGTTACCATGGCAACCTCGCACCCTTAGAGGCAGCTGAAAATGTGTCTGACCTAAGTGACTCGTATTTGAGGGTACATTGTGCCTGATTGCACTCCAAAAACCTTTTATTCATGAACTCCTTGCAAAAAAATTGCGGCGTAAAGCTCTGTATTATACAGTGTTTATGTACATGAGTTATTGTATTTTAATACTTTTAACACTGAAAGCACCTAGCAAAGTAATAGAAATGTGAGACAGGATTTGTGTTTTTGCTTTGAGTTTTGCACCTTTATAAAGAAAAGCTTGTCGGGTGCTTTCAGTGTTTGCAGGTGCATTGCAGACTGATGTATTCTTGTCTTGGGAGGCTGAGATTATCATTACGTGTCATGATAAAACTTAAAGCTAGACCAAAGAACCCAACTCCAACCTAATCCAGGACACTATTTTCAGATGTGTATTATGTATTTTTTTTATTCTTTCACATGGATTTGTCTTGTGTTTCCGCATCCCTGCATATAAGTAATATGCTTGCATTTTTCATCTGATTGGTAATAGCCTACATTTTTTTCTATCAATCATGTTATTTGGTGAATAGGATTTGTATAACATAGTGTTTTGTGCTGATTCGTTCCAAATTTCTATTACATTGCCATTCGTTCCAAGATGGTGTAGCAGTCGGACGTCTGTTTTGTATCGTCTCGTCCTGTCCCATGCATATATAGTTTTCTTTGTATATATTTTTTTTATTTTTAATCTCAATTTCCATCTACGGACTGAACATACTGTCCTGGAACCCGCCTCACCCAATGTGGTACGGATCTGCAATGTTTTACAAAACCTCTCATCATCACTCAGTGCCTAGGTTTACCTCCACTGTACTCACATCCTACTATACCCTTGTCTGTACATTATACCTTGAATTTATTCTTCCGACCCAGAAACCTGCTCCTTTTACTCTCTGTTCCGAATGCATTAGACGACCAGTTCTTATAGCCTTTAGCCATACCCTCATCCTACTCCTCCTCTGTTACTCTGGTGATGTAGAGGTTAACCCAGGCCCTGCAGCCCCCAGCACCACTCCCATTCCCCAGGCGCTCTCATTTGTTGACTTCTGTAACCGTAAAAGCATTGGTTTCATGCATGTTAACAATAGAAGTCTCCCTAAGTTTGTTTTGTTCACTGCTTTAGCACACTCCGCCAACCCGGATGTCCTAGCTGTGTCTGAATCCTGGCTTAGGAAGGCCACAAAATCCTGACATTTCCTTCCCTAACTATAACATTTTCCCGACAAGATAGAACTGCCAAAGGGGGCGGAGTTGCAATCTATTGCAGAGATAGCCTGCAGAGTTCTGTCATACTATCCAGGTCTGTGTCCAAACAATTTGAGATTCTACTTTTAGAAATCCACCTTTCCAGAAACAAGTCTCTCACCGTTGCCGCTTGTTATAGACCCCCTTCAGCCCCCAGCTGTGCCTTCGACACCATATGTGAATTGATTGCCCCCCCATCTGTCTTCAGAGTTCGTACTGTTAGGTGACCTAAACTGGGACATGCTTAACACCCCGGCCATCCTACAATCTAAGCTAGATGCCCTCAATCTCACAGAAATTATCAAGGAACCTACCAGGTACAACCCTAAATCCGTAACCATGGGCACCCTCTTAGATATCATCCTGACCAACTTGCCCTCTAAATACACCTCTGCTGTCTTCAACCAAGATCTCAGCAATCACTGCAACATTGCCTGCGTGCATAATGGGTCCGCAGTCAAATGACCACCCCTCATCACTGTCAAACGCTCCCAATAACACTTCAGCGAGCAGGCCTTTCTAATCGACCTGGCCCGGGTATCCTGGAAGGATATTGACCTCATCCCGTCAGTGGAGGATGACTGGTTGCTCTTTAAAAGTACTTTCATCTCCATCTTAAATAAGCATTCCCCATTCAAAAAATGTAGAACTAAGAACAGATATAACCCTTGGTTCACCCCAGACTTGACTGCCCTTGACCAGCACAATAACATCCTGTGGCGTTCTGCATTAGCAGAATAGCCCCAGCGATATGCAACTTCTCAGGGAAGTCAGGAACCAATATACTCAGTCAATTAGGAAAGCTAAGGCTAGCTTTTTCAAACCGAAATTTGCATCCTGTAGTACTAATTCCAAAACGTTTTGGGACACTGTAAAGACCATGGAGAATAAGAGCACCTCCTCCCAGCTGCCCACTGCACTGAGGCAAGGTAATACTGTCACCACCGATAAATCCATGATAATCGATCATTTCAAAAAGCATTTTTCTACTGCTGGCCATGCTTTTCACTTGACTACCCCCCAACAGCTCAGCACCCCCTGCAGCAACTTGCCCAAGCCCCCCGCCCTCGCTTCTCCTTCACCCAAATCCAGACAGCTGATGTTCTGAAAGAGCTGCAAAATCTGGATCCCTACAAATCAGCTGGGCCAGACAATCTGGCCCCTTTCTTTCTAAAATTATCTGCCGAAATTGTTGCAACCCCTATTACGAGCCTGTTCAACCTCTCTTTCGTATCGTCTGAGATCCCCAAAGATTGGAAAGCTTCCACGGTCATCCCCCTCTTCAAAGGGGGAGACACTCTAGACCCAAACTGTTATAGACCTATACCCATCCTGCCCTGCCTTTCTAAAATCTTCGAAAGCCAAGTTAACAAACAGATCACCGACCATTTCAAATCCCATCGTACCTTCTCCACTATGCAATCTGGTTTCCGAGCTGGTCATGGGTGCACCTCAGCCACGCTCAAGGTCCTAAACGATATCATAACCGCCATCGATAAAAGACAGTACTGTGCAGCCGTCTTCATCGACCTGGCCAAGGCTATCGACTCTGTCAATCACCGCATTCTTATCGGCAGACTCAATAGCCTTGGCTTCTCAAATGACTGCCTCGCCTCGTTCACCAACTACTTCTCAGAGTTCAGTGTGTCAAATCGGAGGGCCTGTTGGCAGTCTCTATGGGGGTGCCACAGGGTTCAATTCTCGGGCTGACTCTTTTCTCTGTGTAAATCAGTGATGTCGCTCTTGCTGCTGGTGATTCTCTGATCCACCTCTACGCAGACGACACCATTCTGTATACATCTGGCCCTTTGGGCACTGCTAACAAACCTCCAAACGAGCTTCAATGCCATACAACACTTCTTCCGTGGCCTCCAACTGCTTTTAAATGCTAGTAAAACTAAGTGCATGCTCTTCAACCGATTGCTGCACACATCCGACCGCCTGACTAGCATCACTACTCTGGACGGTTCTGACTTAGAATATGTGGACAACTACAAATACCTAGGTGTCTGGTTAGACTGTAAACTCTCCTTCCAGACTCACATAAAGCATCTCCAATCCAAAATTAAATCTAGAATCGGCTTCCTATTTCGCATCAAAGCCTCATTCACTCATGCTGCCAAACATACCCTCGTAAAACTGACTATCCTACCGATCCTTGACTTCGGCGATGTCATTTACAAAATAGCCTCCAATGCTACTCAGCAAACTGGATGTAGTCTATCACAGTGCCACCCGTTTTGTCACCAAAGCCCCATATACTACCCACCACTGCGACCTGTTTGCTCTCGTTGGCTGGCCCTCACTACATATTCGTCGCCAAACCCACTGGCTCCATGTCATCTATAAGTCTTTGCTAGGTAAAGCCCCGCCTTATCTCAACTCACTGGTCACCATAGCAGCACCCACCCGTAGCACGCGCTCCAGCAGGTATATTTCACTGGTCACCCCCAAAGCCAACTCCTCGTTTGGCCGCTTTTCCTTCCAGTTCTCTGCTGCCAATGACTGGAACGAAATTGCAAAAATCACTGAAGCTGGAGTCTTATATCTCCCTCTCTAACTTTAAGCATCAGCTGTCAGAGCAGCTTACTGATCACTGTACAGCCAATCTGTAAATAGCACACCCAACTACCTCATCCCCATATTGTTACTTATCCTCTTGCTCTTTTGCACCCCAGTATCTCTACTTGCACATCATCATCTGCACATCACTCCAGTGTTGTAAAAATGTATTATTTCGCCTCTGTGGCCTATTTATTGCCTTACACCCCCTACTCTTCTACATTTGCACACACTGTACATAGATCTTTTCTATTGTGTTATTGACTGTACATTTGCTTACGTGGAACTCTGTGCTGTTGTTTTTGTCACACTGCTTTGCTTTATCTTGGCCAGTTCACAGTTGTAAATGAGAACTTGTTCTCAACTGGCCTAGGTGAAATAAAAATGAATAAAATTAGCCAATTTCTGATGTCTATTTGCAGTGAATAACTCCGTTAGATGTCTGAAGTTTTCTACATTTCCCTGGTTGGCTTTGACCACAACAGACCAACACATATTGTCATCCAATGAGAGGTAGGTCTCATCAGAACTTTGTTGAGCAGACATTTCTCTCTTTTCAGAGTGTTAATGTCATTTTTAAATATAGTTGTTTAACTATGTTTGTCATTGAAATCAGCAACATTATCTACTTATTTTCTTTTTTTTTAACAGTTCTCTAAGGAGTAACAACCACAACTTGGTGAGGACCACATGTGAGCTCCTACGTGACGTCATCATGCAGGACTTCCCGGCTGAGATATTTCTCCAGCGGCCCAGTATTGTGCAGGCAAGACAACTATACTTTATACGTTTTCATTTGTGGTAAGAAAGAACACTCGGTTCTCCTGTACTTTTCCAGTATGGCCAAATAGTGCCAACCAGATGACCTGGGCCACCACCCGTGACCTGGGCCTCCACAGGGTCGATAGGAGCTACTAGATGGATTGAATCACTGGTATTTAGAGCCATGACATCATTAGCTAGCGACAGAAGGCAGTGAATCTGAACAGGAGACAAATTACAACTCCAATAACTGAATTCTCGGTTGTCTTTTATTTAGTGTTATTTACAGTTCCTACTGTATATCAGCCTTTCGTTTCTGGGCCTTTTGTTTCTGAGCTAGAAGTGTTCAATCGGTACAATCACTCTTTCATGAATGGTTATAAACTGGACCATTTGTCATTGCTGTTCTGTGGTATATTGTCATTGAAGGAGAGCATCTGAACGCATCCTAACCCTAACTTACGTGCCTTAAACCTGACTTAAAGATGAAATCTGCATAAGGTGACACAGCGCCACTTCGCCCCCAGCACATTTGTTATTATTTTAGTTTTGTTGATGAAACAAAGGAGAGGAGCAGCCAGAATTGTAAAAAATATTTTCCTGGCACCACACTCCCAGAGCCCTCACATCCTCCCTGTAGGCTGTCTCATCATTGTTGGTAATCAAGCCTACTACTGTTGTGTCGTCTGCAAACTTGATGATTGAGTTGGAGGCGTGCGTGGTCACGCAGTCATGGTGAACAGGGAGTACAGTAGGGGGCTGAGCATCACCTGGGGGCGGCCCATCAGGAAGTCCAGGATCAAGTTGCACAGGGCCAGGTTCAGACCCAGGGCCTCGAGCTTAATGATGAGCTTGGCGGGTACCAAGTCCATATTATGGCAAGAACAGCTCAAATAAGCAAAGAGAAACAACAGTCCATCATTACTTTTAAGACATGAAGGTCAGTCAATCCAGAAAATTGCAAGAACTTTGAATGTTTCTTCAAGTGCAGTTACAAAAACCATCAAGCGCTATGATGAAACTGGCTCTCATGAGGACCACCACAGGAAAGGAAGACCCAGAGTTACTTCTGCTGCAGAGTTCATTAGAGTTACTAGTTTCAGAAATTTCAGCCCAAATAAATGCTTCACAGAGTTCAAGTAACAGACACATCTCAGCATCAACTGTTCAGCGGAGACAGTGTAAATTGCTGCAAAAAAAAAAACACCACTAAAGGACATTAATAATAAGAGACTTGCTTGGGTCAAGAAACACGAGCAATTGACATTAGACCGGCGGAAATGTGTCCTTTGGTCTTGATGAGTTCAAATTTGAGATTTTTGGTTCCATCCGCCGTGTCTTTGTGAGACGCAGAGAAGGTGAACAAATTAACTCTGTATGTGTGGTTCCCACTGTGAAGCATGGAGGAGGAGGTGTGATGGTGTGGGGGTGCTTTGCTGGTGGCACTGTTGGTGATTTTATTTAGAATTCAACGCATACTTAACCAGCATGGCTACCACAGCATTCTGCAGCGATACACCATCCCATCTGGTTTGCGTTTAGTGGGACTATAATCAGTTTTTCTACAGGTCAATGACCCACCACACCTCCAGGCTGTGTAAGGGCTATTTGACCAAAAAGCATTGGAAAAGCATTCCAGGTGAAGCTGGTTGAGAGAATGCCAAGAGTGTGCAAAACTGTCAAGGCAACTTAATTTTACACTTTGGTTACTACATGATTCCATATGTGTTATTTCATAGTTTTGATGTCTTCACTGTGTAGGTGTGTCCAAACTTTTGACTGGTACGGGGGGGGGGGGGGGGGGGGGGGGGGGGGGGGTGTGTGTGTGTGTGTGTGTGTGTGTGTGTGTGTGTGTGTGTGTGTGTGTGTGTGTGTGTGTGTGTGTGTGTGTGTGTGTTACTGTATTCTGACCCCTTTTTCCACCTTTTTGTTACGTTACAGCCTTATTCTAAAATTGATTAAATTAAAAATGTTCCTCATCAATTTATACACAATACCCCATAATGACAAAGCAAAATCTGGTTTTTGGACATTTATTAAAATTGAAAAACATACTTTTATTTACATAAATATTCAGACCCTTTGCAATGAGACTCGAAATTGAGCTCAGGTGCATCTTGTTTCCATTGATCATCCTTGAGATGTTTCTACAACTTGATTGGAGTCCACCTGTGGAAAATTTAAATTGATTGAACATGATTTATAAAGGCACACACTTGTCAGTAAAAGGCACATGTCAGCCCACTTGGAGTTTGCCAAAAGGCACCTAAAGACTCTCAGACCATACAGAGCATACAGGTCGCAGTGGTGGGTAGTATATGGGGCTTTGGTGACAAAACGGATGGCACTGATAGACTACATCCAATTTGCTGAGTTGAGTGTTGGAGGCTATTTTGTAAATGACATCACCAAAGTCAAGGATCGGTAGCTTAGTCAGTTTTACGAGGGTATGTTTGACAGCATGAGGGAAGGATGCTTTTTTGCGAAATAGGAAGCCATTCTAGATTTAATTTTGGATTGGAGATGCTTAATGTGAGTCTTGAAGGAGAGTTTACAGTCTCGCCAGACACCTAGGTATTTGTAGTTGTTCACATATTCTAAGTCAGAACCGTCCAGAGTAGTGATGCTAGTCGGGCGGGCGGGTGCGGGCATGCATTTAGACAGACACTTAGGTATTTGTAGTTGTCCACATATTCTAAGTCATACCCAAGAAGACTCGAGGCTGTAATCACTGCCAAAGGTGCTTCAACAAAGTACTGAGTAAAGGGTCTGAATACGTATGTGAATGAATACGTATGTAAAAAAAAAAATCATGTAAGTTTGACCATATAACTGATCCTTATTCTCTGATTTTTCCCGTGTTCCAGAACCTCCTGTCCATCCTGAGGCTGACTCCAGGTGAGAGTGAGGCGGGCTACCTGAGACTGCAGGCAGTGGCCTGTCTACAGCAGCTGTGTGTGGGGCTGAGGAGGAGACTTCGTTTCCACAGAGACCCCAGCTTCTACTCCGCAAAGCAAGGTTCGATTACATCTGGATTATTACATTTTTATTTAATCAGGATGTCTAAAAGAGATAAGAATATATTTTTCAAGGCCGAGATGGCTTTATAGTTATTACGCCTATGCTGATTTACTTTCACTACTTGGCACAGATTTAGGGTGTGTGGGTGTGTGTGTGTGTGTGTGTGTGTGTGTGTGTGTGTGTGTGTGTGTGTGTGTGTGTGTGTGTGTGTGTGTGTGTGTGTGTGTGTGTGTGTGTGTGTGTGTGTGTGTGTGTGAGATTCAGTTGACATACCAATTATCACTTGGCATCTAAAATTAATTTTTGCTCAGGCATTGTGTCCTGCTGGGTCTCATGTGTCTGAGTAACTCTCAGATCAGAGTGCATCTCACTTATGAAGAACTCTCTTGTTATTTTTCATATATAACTTCATTTTGCCAGGTCCTATTTGTAGTCTAACCTATTTGTAGTCAGACCTACTCCTTTCCTACGGATCCCATGGCACTTATCTAAAGAGTAGAGGTTTTGTACTCCGGTGTCTTTATTATCATTGTTATGCAGCAAAGGTAAATTCTAGGCAACTAATGATGATAATTATTTTCTCTTTCCCTCCTTCCCTCCATCTTGCGTTCTCCTCCGTAGACCCAGTGTCCCAGAACTCGTCACTGTCCTACTCCCAGGAGGTGCATGGGGGGGGGGCCCAGCGCTCCCTGGCCTCGTCCCCAGGAGGAGAGTGCTTTCCTCGTCCCTCTGTGGTGGGGCGTAACGGCCAAAGACCCAGAGGGGACGGCCAAGATGGGGATGCTGCCTCCAACAGGTCTGTGTCTGTTGGTGTGGTTGTCGGTGTTATTTTTACAGTCAGTCCGGACATTTCTAATTGACTCATTTTTTTTACCGCTTGCCTCTCAGCAGCAGTAGCTCTCAGAGAGGTGGAGCTGCAGCTCAGGCCTCCAGGCAGACTGCCCCCTCGCCTGCAGACGCAGCCCAACTAGAGCTGCTTGATCTGGGGGTGGAGGACGTCCTCGAGCTGCAGCTCCAACAGCTCAGCCTGGCCCAGTTTACTGTGGCCACCATGGAGCATGCCATACCACTGCTCAGGACAGGTAGGAGTGAGAGATTGTTTGCCGTGTGTTTGAACATGGTGTGTTCTCTCTCTCCGACTATGTGAAGGTTTTTCAGCCAACATTATTAATTAACAAAAGTGTTATCTCCCCCAGACGGCGTGCGTGTGTTCCGGGGTGTGTGTGAGCTGCTGTGTGAGGCGGTGGTCCTGCTGAGAGACGGTGTGTGTGATCTGGTCTGGGACGACACCAGCCTGGTGGGGATGGAGCTGGCAAGTCACAACACCCCTCAGTATTAATATCTGAATATTTACTGATGCACTGACACTAGCTAGCAGACACTAGCTTGCAGACATTAGCTAGCAGACTCGCAGTGAAGATAAGCAGAGCACAAATGTACTTACATATTACAGATTTGCCACAGTGAGTGTATAATGAACATAATGTCATTCTGCAACATGCATGAAAAGTGACACTTTTCAGATTTTTCCTTTGCAGTGTGTGCTGGAGGTTACTGAACAGTACATAGTTAGAATCCTGTACTGTTCTTTGGGTCACAACATAAACTCATACAGAGTGCCTGCTTCTCTGTAAGGAGATGTATGCTCTTGTCAAGCCAAGGCCCTCTCTTGTCCTCCTCTCCCCCAGCTGGTTTAATAGGACCCCCGAGCAGCCCAGGGTTCAAGCTGTTTTGTCATCTTTAGCTGGAGACTAGCCTTGCTGTGTCACTGCCAGGCTTCTTCAGGGCTCCCCTAAGACTGTTTAGTCTGGCCTGGGTTTCTGCTGCCCTCTGCTGGTGTCTGTGCTATTGGCTTGTGTTTTGCAGGGAGAGGGTTCATGATTGATTGATTGATTATGATTTGTGTTGTTTTCAGAGGGAGAAGCTGAAGATTACCATGGAGACACTGGGTGACATCATGACCTATCATGAGAGCTGTTCCTCAGACTGTCCTGAGAGTTCATTGGTCCAGCACAGACTGGCCTACGTAGCCACTGCCGTCTTCACCATCAGACTGCTGCAGACCATCCTGCCCCTGGAGAAGGTGTCTTTGTTATTTTTTTGTCACAGTACTTTTTGAGCTGTATGACTAACCCTAACCAAACAGATATGTGTCTCCTCTCCAGGCCAGTGGTCATCTCCCGGAGAGTGCTGTGGCAGTCCTCTTGTCTCTGTCTCTGGACCGGCCCTTCAGCTTGGCCTATCCCAACATGGCGGAGGCTGCGGTGGCCTACCTGGAGCAGGTGAACCCTGAAGGCCATGACCTCTACAGGAGGACCAGCCGTGCTGCTCTCTGGATGGAGTCCACCTGCATGTTTCTTAAGGAGACGCAGCAACAGGTACTGAGATAGAGGAGGCTTGTTTTAGAAAGGAGTATTAGGTGCTCAACCAACGTAATACCAGGTGCAACCAAAACTCATGAGAGGATCTGGAAGGAATAGGTGCGATTCTCCTCGAAGAGGAGGATCTTTTGTAAAATAGTAAGATATGGGTATTTTTGTTTTTGCTGGAAGATAATGTAGATATTACATTCCTCTCTATTCCTCTACAGGGAGATAAGAACTGGCTTGAGTTACTGGAGCTGGCAGACCAGGCCATAGATGGCCTTCCATACCACCAACACCTACCTATTGTCAAGGAGTGCATCCACATCTGCTCCTACTTGTAAGATATCTATTACCACTACTACCTCGATTTATGGTAGATTGAGATGTCCCCTTTCTGTAAGATAAATACTGTTCATAACTAATTTGATGAATGGATTCATTAACACATTGTCTTATTTGTGGTTGTATCATCAGGTGGAAGTTTGAGCAGGCCAGTCCGCTGCTCCAGACAGAGAGCCAGAGGGTTCTACTGAAGCTTCTGACCCATCCCCTCCTCCCTGTGAAGACTGAGACCTACACCTGCACTCTTAATGTAGTCAAGGTGAGGTCAACCCATAGAGATCTATTCAATATGAACGGTAATCTGGTAATGCTGGCACTTAACAGATGTTTGGTAGGACAACGATATCATAACATTGCTAATGCTTTTGACCTTTCACCTCTTCATGCGAGGTCATCTGGTAAACATGTTGTTCACTTTTGACCCCTTAGGACTGTCTGGGGGTTCAGAATGTTGTCAAGCCCGTGTTGTCAGCATGTAGTGGTGTTAATTTCCTCCTTCACCCCAAAGTCCTCTACCAGATCAGTGCATTTGGACTCCAGGACCCAATTGGGAAGGTAGTGTGTGCACACGCATGTGTTGTTTAGTGACAAATACATCTGTTTCTCAAGGGTTTGACTAAGGTCATATAAAATGTTGACAATGTGTAGATGTTGCTCTAGACATAGCACTGAACCACTTTTTTTAAAAGGTCATTATTGCAAAACACAATTTATTCTCAATCGCTAAATGAAGGATAAATGGACAAGAAACAGTTGGGTGGCTTGTGAAAGAGATGTATTGTTATACTGCCTGCTGTGGGTTCAGGAGTTGATGTGTGATCTATAGGTAAACTCTGCTGCCAAGAATATTCTGCTCTTCCTGCTGAAGTGCCCATTAATGATGACAGCATCAACATGGGACAGGTTCAACCAGGCACTTTACCCAGTCATCCCCATATTACAGGTACTGTACACACACCACACACACTTAATGTTTGGCATACATTGGTTATTAACATTGAGAGCTCATGAAGTGAAATACAATTTTAACCTTTTTATGTAGTGCTTTGGAAGGGAAAATGCCTTAGTGGAATTGCACTTTTTCAGAAAATAACAATCAAAGTGAAACGTCTGCATCCTTGCGAGTACAGTGCACCATATGGAGCTGCTGCCAAGCAATATTTAGTTATCTGCTCATTTGCATATTCTGTGATATTGTAAAAAAATGTTACCAAAAAAAACAAGCTTTTTATTAAACGTTGGTGTTTGAAACAACTGAAATCCAGACAATTGAACATGAATATGCATGGACTCTTGACAAGGTCGTCAAGTTTGATTTAATTTGCAGCCTTTCGTCTCTGAGCCTGTCACGTCAGTAGAAACCAGATGAAACATTCTCTAATCACGCTGATGCATATTTATTTACTGTTGTGCTCAACTGGAATTCCCAGACCTTACCGTGTTTGTGTGTGTGTGTGTGTGTGTGTAGAGTTACGCAGGCACAGAGGATGCGCTGGGAAACTGTGTTCTTCTGATAAGTGAAGTGTCAAACGAGGTGAGAGACAGCGTGTTTCCAAGCACAGCCAAGTTGAGAGCTGCACTGCGACTACTCTTCACTAAGGAGCCGGAGTAAGTGAGTGTGTCTGTAGTAGGGGACCGTTTCTCTGTGTTTGTGTGTGGTAGGGCTGCACAATTAATCCAATTTTTACTCGAAATTGCAGTATTTAAATTTGCATTTAGCCGTCTGTAACTCCCATTTTTGAAAGTTTTTAATTTATTTCTTGAGTTGACAGTTCTTTTTCCGTCTCTCCTCTTTTGGCCATTTCCCAACCCCACACACACCAAGCCCTACCCCCTGTCACTCAAGCATGCAGTTCCTTGAGCTCGAGATTCTCTGCGTGCATTGACCAAATAACAGCATGCGGTCAATTGATTTTTCCAAACAAGAATGACGCAGCTTTCCACTTTGCATCTTAATATAAAGCTACATATTTTCTATATTTTACTATTCTTTTGTGTAACTTGCTCTCTGCAAAAGGCTAGTTAGTTGTTGTGCCCAAAAAAAGTGAGTTAGCCCCTAATGCTAATCGTTAGCTAGCTAGCTGGCTAACTAACTCCGCTGAGATGTGGCAAATCTTGCTAGCAAACATTTGCTCTAATACAGGGCGGTACCAGTGGTGGAGCACATCAGCATTGTTTGTGGTACACCTTGGAAAACCCAAAGAATATTCTAAAATCTTTCTCTGAATGTGCCTATTTCAATCTAATTAGGGTCTCATGGAAAACACTTACCAACACTTTGGTTCCTACTTTGTCACAACCATCTCCTCCCTTACTTTTTAATTTGTTGTCTTGCCAAACAAAACTTCATTCCAAGTGCCCATTGTATTCCACCAATACATTTAGAATTATTATTCTATTTCTATGATTCCAACAGTTTACCCTATTTAAGTGTTTCCATCTATATCGCAAGTATAATTGCAATATTTGGTACAAAAAATTCACAATTATATTATTTGCCCATATCGTGCAGCCCTAGACGATTTCTCTGTGTGTGTGTGTGTGCATGCCAGAGTATTTGAGCGGTTGGAAATCACACTCATCGCTCATGGAGCGGTGCTTGCGCACCGAAAGACTGCAGCTCCAAATTCGCTCCATTCATTAAAATCACAGTTTAACCAAAATCCATCTGTTTTTGTTACGACATGGACTTACCATAAAGGTTTTAAGTATTGAAACCAAACCATATGATTTGAATGAAAAGTATTTGAATAAACATGAAAAGGTGAATGTAAGCACCCATTTCAAATAGGCTACATTTTATATTAAACAGCATATAAACACTCTAAATAGGTCAGGAGCCAGACAGAGAGCCTAAGAAGGAACGGAAATAAATTATTCAATTATTTCATGGCTATAGCCTACAAAGTAATACATTGTGAAGCATTTGCGAGTTTGACCCAATAGGCAGGTAGGGACATAAAGCACTCAGCATTTAAACAACATTTCATTGTATTAAATCATTATAGTCTATAAATTGTGCATATAGGCTGTGACTTACTTAGAATTAAATACAAATGAAAAATTACTTATTAGTGCTTTTTTTGAATTAATTTTGAGAAACATGAGTTTTGGCCAGTCTATGGCTTCAGGCGATGGTGCCTGGAGTGCAGGCCAGCAACGGAAAATATCTTCTTCACAGAGCCACTGGGGATATTAAACACCCTTTTGGCCCCTCTTCCCATGGTGGGCAGAGATGCAGAGTTGATTTATTTTTCTATAGGAAGGCCTAAAGGTTTTTAAGCAAAATAACCAAATCAAAGCGGAAAGCTCCTTGAACGTGGGAATATGCCAGACCTATTGTGCCAAAATCAATTATGGCCTATAGATAATATAACAAAAATGAACAAAACGTTTAAGAGCAGATTTTTTGTTTATAAATACTTTGCTACAATGACACACTCAGTTATCTACCCACCTCGTTCTTTTCTTTTAACGTGCGTGTAGTAAGTACTCCATCATGCTTTTGGGATACGTGTCTTTTCAGATTCCACAATGATTCTTTAGTTGTGACATTACATCACCACACTTCCTCTCTTGCTCTTGGTCCTCATCTTTGTAAGTCACCTTGATTTTGCACCTGTGTGTTTTATCAGTTTCTTTATGAAAATATTTAGCGAAATCCATGACAGTAGCTAAAGCGAGGGGCTATAGCAGCGCACAAGTAGACTACAAATGCATGCTGGGCCTGGCATCCCCTGAGCTCGTGAAGTGAGCGCTCCGGTCCTAGCTCCGGTCCAGCTCCGCTCTGCTCCGCTCACATACTCTGGTGCATGTGAGGAAAAAGGCGAAGTTGTCTGAGTGTGTGTCTTTACTTTTTGAAGCTGTCGACTGAATTTGACATTGACTCTCGAGGGCGTTGTAAAACCAGACAACTTGTCTCAGTGTTTAGCTATTCTGCTTTCCAACACTGTGTGTTGATGTTGATGGGCATATTACTCCTGTCACTTGTTATAAGCTGATGGACTCATCAACTCTCTCTTTGGCCTGGGGCTCTTTGTCATGGTTATGGAAAACAGCTATCTTCTCCACACAGTCCCTGTCTGTCTATACTGCTGTTGTATGAATATGTATATTAACTCTCTTTTTTTTATTGTGCTGTGTACTCAGTTAGCTCCTCAGTGTTGTATGGAGGATGTATTAGTTGTATATGAAAGTACTGTATCTTTGACTGATTCATAGACACAAAGAACAGAGAGAGAAAAGACAGAGATTGATTATTTGAATACTTGATCAGATTTTCCCCTCTATGCATTTAGCAGCGGTCCACTGCTGATTTTGTTCAAATGTTTGATGGCATACGAACACGGCATAAGCCATGGGAAAATGTGGAGAATAGCAGGGAATTTGCTTTGAAACTGTAAAATGTTCTCTTCACCCTATGGTAAAATATATAGAATTACAGGAAATTAGCTTTAAAACTCCACATTTTCTCTTAGCCCCATGGCAAAATGTGTAGAATTGCAGGGAATTTGCTTTGAAACTGTAAAATGTTCTCTTCACCCTATGGTAAAATATATAGAATTACAGGAAATTAGCTTTGAAACTGCAATTTTTCTCTCAGCCCCATGGCAAAATATGTAGAATTTAAGGAAATTGCTTTGCCACCGCTGCTAAAAAAAATTCCCAGGTAAAACACTGTTGATATATCGATTGATTAATAGGTTGATTGATTGATGACCTACAGTCCCATACCTCTGAGTATTTGGTGTGATTGCAGGGTCCGAGCTGCAGCAGTGCAACACCTTTTTGTTTATAAATACTTTGCTACAATGACACACTCAGTTATCTACCCACCTCGTTCTTTTCTTTTAACGTGCGTGTAGTAAGTACTCCATCATGCTTTTGGGATACGTGTCTTTTCAGATTCCACAATGATTCTTTAGTTGTGACATTACATCACCACACTTCCTCTCTTGCTCTTGGTCCTCATCTTTGTAAGTCACCTTGATTTTGCACCTGTGTGTTTTATCAGTTTCTTTATGAAAATATTTAGCGAAATCCATGACAGTAGCTAAAGCGAGGGGCTATAGCAGCGCACAAGTAGACTACAAATGCATGCTGGGCCTGGCATCCCCTGAGCTCGTGAAGTGAGCGCTCCGGTCCTAGCTCCGGTCCAGCTCCGCTCTGCTCCGCTCACATACTCTGGTGCATGTGAGGAAAAAGGCGAATTTGTCTGAGTGTGTGTCTTTACTTTTTGAAGCTGTCGACTGAATTTGACATTGACTCTCGAGGGCGTTGTAAAACCAGACAACTGTCTCAGTGTTTAGCTATTCTGCTTTCCAACACTGTGTGTTGATGTTGATGGGCATATTACTCCTGTCACTTGTTATAAGCTGATGGACTCATCAACTCTCTCTTTGGCCTGGGGCTCTTTGTCATGGTTATGGAAAACAGCTATCTTCTCCACACAGTCCCTGTCTGTCTATACTGCTGTTGTATGAATATGTATATTAACTCTCTTTTTTTTTATTGTGCTGTGTACTCAGTTAGCTCCTCAGTGTTGTATGTAGGATGTATTAGTTGTATATGAAAGTACTGTATCTTTGACTGATTCATAGACACAAAGAACAGAGAGAGAAAAGACAGAGATTGATTATTTGAATACTTGATCAGATTTTCCCCTCTATGCATTTAGCAGCGGTCCACTGCTGATTTTGTTCAAATGTTTGATGGCATACGAACACGGCATAAGCCATGGGAAAATGTGGAGAATAGCAGGGAATTTGCTTTGAAACTGTAAAATGTTCTCTTCACCCTATGGTAAAATATATAGAATTACAGGAAATTAGCTTTGAAACTGCAATTTTTCTCTCAGCCCCATGGCAAAATATGTAGAATTTAAGGAAATTGCTTTGCCACCGCTGCTAAAAAAAATTCCCAGGTAAAACACTGTTGATATATCGATTGATTAATAGGTTGATTGATTGATGACCTACAGTCCCATACCTCTGAGTATTTGGTGTGATTGCAGGGTCCGAGCTGCAGCAGTGCAACACCTTCTTCCCCACCTGACCAGTGTAGAGGGGGCTACTACAGTCAGACCAACCCTGGAGGGTCCTGTCCTCTCCTCTCTCCCCTCCCTCTTCTGTCTCAACAATACACTGGACATCAACCTGGACAGCAGCGACAGGTCCTTCCTCAAGGTATGGATAGACGGGCAGAGACATACAGACAATGTTGGCCTTTATCCCGTTGCAAGTAAAGATGTATAGTTATGTGACAGACTATACCCTAATGCAGAGTGCACTCTATACCACTTCCAAAATGGTAACATCGCTCAGCCTCTCACATTAAACTACCGTCTTTCATGTATTTTTTTGTTGTCTTGCCAACGTAGTGGTCCGCACACTAAACGATCTGGCACAGACGGGGTCACACACAACATTATTCACTTGGTCGTGAGGTTTCTCCATACCACCACATTGTCTCACCAAAACAGTGTGATGTGATTCGATCAGGCAGTGCCCAGATAGGGCTCTACCTGTGCAGACCTAATGCCATTTTGCCCTTCCAGTCTCCAAAGGGCCCTTTTGTGTGATGGTATAATTTCCGCCAAAATGATACAAAAAAGTACGGAAGAAAGTGTCATTGTTGTTCGGAACCCACTGCCTGCAAGTCGTCGTCAAGTTCGCCACCACCTACCCCGTCCATTGTTTGAGCCTGTTGATCTGCCCTGTACCTAGCTTGCGCGCTCCCGGTTGTGCCTTTTTCCCAGTCTGCCCTGTACCTAGCCTGCGCGCTCCCGGTTGTGCCTTTTTCCCAGTCTGCCCTGTACGGATATTGCATGTGCCCAGTATGGAAACATGCATGGCTTGAGAGTTGCGGTCACTGTGTGTGTGTGTGTGGCTGGCTATCTACCTACCGTAATTTCCGGACTATAAGCCGCAACTTTTTTCCCAGGCTTTGAACGTCGCGGCTTAAACAATGACGCGGCTAATATATAGATTTTTTTTCCGCTTTCTATTTTTTTTTCTCAAAAAAAGTTTTTGGGCGGCATGAAGCTTTCATTAGACCAATGAAATTGCCGAACAGGTTAAGGTCAAACAACTATTTTTGTTTACTGTTTAGATTAAATCGAGCGCTCTCAAACTTCCCATCATTCTGATTACGGTAGTCATTTTGTCACCCTGATTCCTGGGGGCACAACAAAGTATTTGCGGCCACTCGACGTCAGTGTAAATCGTGCATTTAAGGTGGCGCTCCGTGTTCAGTGGGAGGCTTGGATGAGAAGTGGGGAGAAATCCTTCACTAAAACGGGCCGCATGCGAAGAGCAACTTATGGTCAAGTCTGCCAGTGGGTCCTGACAGCGTGGAGCATTGTCAAAAAATCCACTATCATCAACGGGTTTCGAAAGGCTGGACTGCTGCGTGTTGAAGAGGGCTCAGCGGGGGATTTGCCTCCGGATGAAAGTGACGAGAGCGACAATGAAAACGATCCAATATCGGATGAAGCAATTCTGAGGCTATTCAACTCCGACACCGAAGGAGATGGTTTCAGTGCACAGGAGAAGGAAGATGGTGACCAATGACTTTCTTGGTAGGCTACTGTTTACTGCTAATTTTAAATTTTTTGTTACAAGCCGTGTTTCGTTAAAGCCTATTTATTTTTGTTACAAGCCGTGCTTCGTTAAAGCCTATTTCTTTTTGTGACAAGCCATGTTTCGTTAAAGCCTGTGTAAAGTTAATTTGTTTCAATGTACCAGTAGGCACCTGCGGCTTATAGACATGTGCGGCTTATTTATGTTCAAAACAATATTTATTTTTTAAATTCAGTGGGTGCGGCTTATATTCAGGTGCGCTTAATAGTCCGGAAATTACGGTAGTTTAAATATCAACAGTACTGCCACAGCAGCAAAACATTTGATTAACACTTGATGACACTTGATTTAGCCTATATCATCAATATTTTGGTCTGGTTGGCTGATATGCACAGCAGAGAGAGGCAGAAAGACATAAAGAGGTCAATCGGAATCAAAAGAAATCTAACTAGCAGATATAAATCAATCAATGATCAGCTGATAGCCCACCCTCTTTTCCGATGTCATTCATGTCTTTAGGCGGCACTGCAACTACTTTTTGTTATGTAGTGCATGTGGACACCTGCTCGTCAAACATCTCGTTCCAAAATCGTGGGCATTAATAAGGAGTTGGTCCACCCCTTTGCTGCTATAACAGCCTCCACTAGATGTTGGAACATTGCTGCGGGGACTTGCTTCCATTCAGCCGCAAGAGCAAGAGTGAGGTCGTGCGCTGATGTTGGGTGATTAGGCCTGGCTCGCAGTTGGCGTTCCCATTCATCTCAAAGGTGTTCGATGGGGTTGAGGTCAGGGCTCTGTGCAGGCCAGTCAAGTTCTTCCATACCGATCTCGACAAACAATTTCTGTATGGACCTCGCTTTGTGCATAGGGGTATTGTCATGCTGAAACAGGAAAGGTCCTTCCCCAAACTGTTGCCACAAAGTTGGAAGCACAGAATCGTCTAGAATGTCATTGCATGCGGTAGCATTAAGATTTCCCTTCACTGGAACTAAGTTGCCTAGGCCGAACCATGAAAAACTGCCCAGACCATTATTCCTCCTCCCACCACTCCAGCCGACGCTTGGTATTGCGCATGGTCATCTTAGGCTTGTGTGCGGCTGCTCTGCCATGGAAACCCATTTCATGAAGGTCCCGACGAACAGTTCTTCCAGAGGCCGTTTGGAACTCGGTAGTGAGTGTTGCGACTGAGGGCAGACTATTTTTACGCGCTATGCGATCCAGCACTCTCCTGTTCCGTTCTGTGAGCTTGTGTGGCCTACCACTTCGGAGCTGAGCCATTGCTGCTCCTAGACGTTTCCACTTCACAATAACAGTACTTACAGTTGACCGGGGCAACTCTAGCAGGGCAGAAATTTGACGAACTGACTTGATGGAAAGGTGGCATCCTATGCCGGTGCCGCGTTGAAAGTCACTGAGCTCTTCAGTAAGGCCATTCTACTGCCAATGTTTTTGTCTATGGAGATTGCATGGCTGTGTGCTCGATTTCTATACACCCGTCAGCAACGGGTGTGGCTGAAATGGCAGAATCGACTCATTTGAAGGGGTGTCCACATACTATTGTGTGTATATATAAATCAAATCATATGTTATTTGTCACATGCGCCGAATACAACAGGTATAGACCTTACTGTGAAATGCTTACTTACAAGCCCTTAACCAACAATGCAGTTCAAGAAATAGATTTAAATGATTTGCTAAATAAAATTAAAAGTAACACAATAAAATAACAATAACGAGGATATTTACGGGGGTACCGGTACCGAGTCAGTGTGCGGGGGTACAGGTTAGTCGAGGTAATTTGTGCATGTAGGTAGGGGTGAAGTGACTGTGCATAGACTATGCATATAGTGTAGCTAGTTTACAATTTGTGATGATGAGTGAGTGTTGTGTGGCGAAGATGCGCTAGGCGGGTCTCTCTCCAAGAATGTCCACTGACCCCCGCCAATTCATGTGCACTCATTGTTTCTTTATATCAATTTTCTGTTAATGCTGATCAATTCCACACTACATATCACAAGTATATTTAGTCTTGATGTTATCATTTAACTTCTATGGGCTACGTGGGACGCCACCTGCGGGACACAGCCAGTGAAATATCAGGGCGGCAAATTCAAAAACAACAAAATGTCATAATTCAACTTTCTCAAACATACAACTATTTTACACCATTTTAAAGATAAACTTCTCGTTAATCTAACCACATTGTTCGATTTCAAAAAGGCTTTACAGCGAAAGCAAAACATTAGATTATGTTAGGAGAGTATATAGACAAAAATAATCACACAGCCATTTTCCAAGCAAGGACGTGTCAATAAAACACAGCTAAATGAAGCACTAACCTTTGACGATCTTCATCAGATGACACTCCTAGGACATTATGTTACACAATACATGTATGTTTTGTGGGATAAAGTTCATATTTATATCCAAAAACAGCATTTTACATTGGCGCGTGATGCTCAGAAAATGTATTCCCACCAAAACGGCCGGTGAATGTGCACATCAATTTACAAAAATACTCATCATAAACGTTGACAAAATATATAACAATTATTTTAAGAATTATAGACTACCCCTGGATGCAACTGCTGTGTCAGATTTTAAAATAGCTTTATGGAGAAAGCACATTTTTCAATATTCTGAGTACATAGCTCAGCCATCACGGTGAGCTATTCAGACACCCGCCAAGTTCGGGGCAACCTAAACTCAGAATTAGTATTAGAAATATTCTCTTACCTTTGCTGATCTTTGTCAGAATGCACTCCCAGGACTGCTACTTCCACAAGAAATGTTGTTTTTGTTCGAAATAATCCATATTTATGTACAAATACCTCTGTTTTGTTTGTGCGTACAGATCACTTATCCAAAGGCATAACGCGCGAGCACGGAACGAGAGACAAAAAGTCAATGTTCCATTACCGTACTTAGAAGCATGTCAAACGCTGTTTAAAATCAATCTTTATGGTATTTTTAACGTAAAATTGCGATAATATTCCAACCGGACAATAGCATATTCATTCAAGAAGAAAAAGAAGGAACGGCGTGCTCGCGTGACTGCGCATATCCAATCCCTTTGTTGCCAGGCAGACCACTCAGTAACTGAGCTCCTATTATCTGCCCAGTGACAGGAAAATGCTCAAACCGCTTTCTGAAGGCTTTAGACAGCCAATGGAAGCCTTAGGAAGTGCAACGTCACCCCACAGACACTGTAGCTTCGATAGAGAATCAAAAGAAGAACTACAATTCTCAGACTTTCCACTTCCTGCTTGGATTTTTCTCAGGTTTTTGCCTGCCATATGAGTTCTGTTATACTCACAGACACCATTCAAACAGTTTTAGACACTTCAGAGTGTTTTCTATCCAAATCTACTAATAATATGCATATTCTAGTTTCTGGGCCAGAGTCGTAACCTGTTTAAATTGGGTACGTTTTTCATCCGGCCGTGAAAATACTGCCCCCTAGCCCAGACAGGTTAATCTCCTCAATTCACCAAGTAATCTAGAATGTTTGGTTACGGTCATTTCTTTTCATTCAGACAATATATTATTACAGTTACACCATTCTCATTCTCAAAGTGGAATTGTTGTTTGGACAGCTAAAAAACTGTTCAACACATATGATAAAGAAGCTTTGGTTTATTTCGTTCTATTTACCAGTTTTGTCGATGTCTTTATTTGTGTCTGGTTTCTCTGTCAAGTGCCTACATGTACCTGGCCTGGGCTCCACATAGGTGTGGCTTCAAGGTCCCTATTTTACATGTTGCATAAATAAATAGGCCCATGCTAAAAAATATATATGTTTTTGCTACAGAGGCATTTGGTGTGTTCTGAATTTCGAGATATTCATTTTATTTTTGAGCACATGCCCCCTGTGCACGGCCCTGGATTAGATTGTTAATTTAGCTAGAACGGGCTGTGGCTCAAAGCAGGCTCTTTGGCAATCTCTCATTGGCTATTTGCTGATCACATTCTCATAACTTGTCGTTGCAAATCTCACACTACAAGAGCATTGCAGATTTTGTGCCGATAAAATCAAGTATTTTTGAAATTATCGGTACGTCTGGGAATACTCAAAGACGGGATCAGTAGCCCTCCGATGGCGTGTCTGACTCGCTCACATCAAACGAGCGTTGGTGACGTCCGCTCGCCCCGAGTAGGCAAGGACGTGGGGATTTTTCTTTCCGATCTAAAAAAAAAAACGTGTCTTGGACAGCTAAATCGGGGCCAAATCATGTAGTGTACCACTGGGTTAGGTTGTTCTTACTCTTACAGTTGTTTATTTCTTTATAACCATAGGTGGAGTCAGTGGAGAAGCTGTTCAGCATCTTGACCTCTGACACTGTTGACCTGACCCTCAGGAGGTCAGCAGCAGAACAACTGGCTGTCGTTCTACAGGGTGACGTAGCGCTTCATATTCTCCACACAATCCTTTTAGGATTAGCAAGGGATATGTAGATAAAAAATATTTTTTGGGGAAAAGGGCGTAACACTAGACATAACTCTCCTAAGCTTTGTTAATGTTGACCTAGAACATCAAAATGGTTTGGAAAGAAAATAAAGTTGAAGAAAATGTAAACATTTTGTGCGAATAGTCACACAAAGAAAAGCTTGGCATGTTTTTGCAAAGGCGTATGCTTCTGCCCACCACCATATGTTTAGGATAAATAATGGAAGTAAATTGAGAAAGGAAAAATATGCAAATTCCATGTATTCTTGGGGTCTAGCATTGTTAGGCAGACAACACTTCATTTGTATTATTGATAGGCCTATTGTTAATTTATTACTTCCAATCTATTTTCTCCACAGAAACAGCAATGCACCCAGTGTTGAAGAGTCTTGGTGTAACAGATAAAGTGATCTGCTTCATCACAGAGAGTGTGAACGACCACACGAAGGTGAAAAGACCTCGCAGATCAGCTTGCATATGAATGTGTATGTTTGTCTATGTTCGACATGTTAACGTGGTGTGTGTGTGTTTGTGTTTTCTTCCTCCAGAGCATGGACTGCCTGTTGGAGCCGTGTGTGTGTATTCTGAGAAAGCTGGTGTATGCAGACTCCTCCCTGAGGCATCTTCTGGCTGAGAAGACCCCCCTCCTCATCACTCTGCTCAGGGGTACGTTCCCAACACAACTCATTTAGCAACCATCACAGTCCAACGCTATCACACTGCTCTGAGTGACGTTCACACACAACTCATTCACTCGGGCACAAATAATCTAATTTCGTTGCCCAGCTGAGGGATAAGTTCGCATTACAACTCAGCGAGTAATGTCTGAACAGTTTAACACTGCCCTGGGGTTAATTCACATCACAACTCATTCAATAACGGCATTACGTTGTACAGTTTTAGAGGTATGTTCACAGGACGTTCACATTGGTAAACACATTCTGTTACACCACTCAACAAGGCCTTCACAAGGTTAAACAATCACATAGCTAAACCCTCACTGGAATCAACTTTGAGTGTTTGTTCACCACTGCTTATCACTGAATGTTTTCTAATTGTTTGTTTATCCTGTTAGCTTCATTGCTTGTCAAGGAGAACAAAGGGGATGTTAGTGAGGTGGCTGTGTTGATGTGTCTGCTACTCTTTGATGAGATTGCCACAGTAGAAGTGTGGTAAGTGTTCTTCCCTCTCATCTGAATTAATTTGTTTGCTTTTGATTTTAGCACTATTTCCTACAGAGCAAAGCTGTGGTAAAGCATTTTGTTTTACCTAATCAGGTCGGACAATTCCAGCTCCGACGTGGCTCTCTCACCATTCTCTCTCCCTGTGTCCGTCATAAGAAGGTAATGAAGTAGCCTAACTTTATTGATTGTCACCAATATTTACTTTTTCTATTGATGTCAGTCTGTCTATTTACATATGATTGGTGTTATATCTAGTAACTACATGCTCTACCCTCCCCTCTCCCCCTCCTCTCCCTCCCCAGGTACAGCCTACCGTTCCAGGCCGCGTCCCACCATGCGGTGAGCCCCTACTGCTCCGTCCTGCCCCCCTACTCTGACCTCCTCTCCCTGACCCCCGCCAAGGAGAACCTGCAGCTGGCCTGGAACACCGCATGGCATTCTGGGATAGATAACCTCTTGGAGGAGCTCCGTGGGATCCGCAGTGATGTCGCCGAGTAAGTGATGTCATCACATGTCACACCTTATGTACCTCGGATGTCAAGTTTGTTTTTGTTGACCTTTTTGTTGACCTTCATTTTACCAAGGACATTAATTGAGATTGCTCACTAGCTACAGTGATTACTAGAACGTTCAGGGGAAGAGTTGCAGACAGTTTGTTGGACTGCTAAAGAGCTGAGGCGTCTGTGATCCATCAGTCTTCATTTTTGTAATGTAACCTAATGCAGACAACAGATGAGGAAGCCTCACCGTTCCAGTTTTAACTTAACTAATCACACCAGAGGTATACAACTAAACAATGGATCAATTCAGGTGTCACTATCCTGCACAAAACTGTCACTGTCTTAATGCAGACTGGCATCAAAGTAAATTAGAAAGTAAATGATAAAGAAAACAGACAGGAAAACGCCGCACACTGCTGCTCATGCTCTCAGGTGATATTTATTTATAACAACGTTTCGACCCTTAGGTCTTCATCAGGCATCCATATCCCAGGTGGGGGTGGAAGGTCCTATATATAGAGGCAGTACTCAGTGACATCACATCCTGAAACAGGAGGTAAAAAATATATAACATAGGTTCACAATATTTACAAAAATCTATGAAAATACACAAGGAATGTGATCAAAATGTACAGTTATATAGTTGAAGTCGGAAGTTTACATACACCTTAGCCAAATACATTTAAACTCAGTTTTTCACAATTCCAGACATTTAATCCTAGTAAAAATTCCCTGTCTTAGGTCAGTTAGGATCACCAACTTATTTTATGAATGTGAAATGTCAGAATAATAGTAGAGACTGATTTATTTCAGCTTTTATTTCTTCATCACATTCCCAGTGGGTCAGAAGTTTGCATACCCTCAATTAGTATTTGGTAGCATTGCCTTTAAATTGTTTAACTTGGGTCAAACGTTTCGGGTAGCCTTCCACAAGCTTCCCATAATACATTGGGTGAATTTTGGCCCATTCCTCCTGACAAAGGTGGTGTAACTGAGTCAAGTTTGTAGGTCTCCTTGCTTACACACGCTTTTTCAGATCTGCGCACAAATTTTCTATAGGATTGAGGTCAGGGCTTTGTGATGGCCACTCCAATACCTTGACTTTGTTGTCCTTAAGCCACTTTGCCACAACTTTGGAAGTATGCTTGGGGCAATTGTCCATTTGGAAGGCCCATTTGCGACCAAGCTTTAACTTCCTGACTGATGTCTTGAGATGTTGCTTCAATATATCTACATAATTTTCCTGCCTCATGATGCCATCTATTTTGTGAAATGCACCAATCCCTCCTGCAGCAAAGCACCCCCACAACATGATGCTGCCACCCCGTGCTTCACGATTGGGATGGTGTTCTTCGGCTTGCAAGCCTCCCTCTTTTTCCTCCAAACATAATGATGGTCATTATGGCCAAACAGTTCTATTTTTGTTTCATCAGACCAGAGGACATTTCTCCAAAAACGGCCATCTTTGTCCCCATGTGCGGTTGCAAACCGTAGTCTGGATTTTTTATGGCGGTTTTGGAGCAGTGGCTTCTTCCTTGCTGAGCGGCCTTTCAGGTTATGTCGATATAGGACTCGTTTTACTGTGGATATAGATACTTTTGTACCTGTTTCCTCCAGCATCTTCACAAGGTCCTTTGCTGTTGTTCTGGGATTGATTTGCACTTTTCACACCAAAGTACGTTCATCTCTAGGAGACAGAACGCGTCTCCTTCCTGAGCGGTATGACGGCTGCGTGGTCCCACGGTGTTTATACTTGCGTACTAATGTTTGTACAGATGAACGTGGTACCTTCAGGCGTTTGGAAATTGCTCCCAAGGATGAACCAGACTTGTGGAGGTCTACAATTTCTTTTCTGAGGTCTTGGCTGATTTCTTTAGATTTTCCCTTGATGTCAAGCAAAGAGGCACTGAGTTTGAAGGTAGGCCTTGAAATACATCCACAGGTACACCTCCAACTGACCCAAATGATGTCAATTAGCCTATCAGAAGCTTCTAAAGCATGGCATCATTTTCTGGAATTTTCCAAGCTGTTTAAAGGCACAGTCAACTTAGTGTATGTAAACTTCTGACCCACTTGAATTGTGATACAGTGAATTATAAGTTAAATAATCTGTCTGTAAACAATTGTTGGGAAAATGACTTGTGTCATGCACAAGGTAGATGTCCTAACCGACTTGCCAAGACTATAGTTTGTTAACAAGACATTTGTGGAGTGGTTGAAAAACGAGTTTTAATGACTCCAACCTAAGTGTATGTAAACTTCCGACTTTAACTGTATACATACACAGAATATTAAATTAGGTTAAAAAACACTCATTTGGACATATACCCAGCTCATTAGCATTCTCTAACCAAACAAAATCACATCCTCATCTAAAGTGGAACAACACATGGCACAGACCCAGATTAAGGTTTAGTCCTGGACTAAACAGCAAGGCTGAAAGGGTTTTTGAAACCAGGAGTATGTGCGTGTATGTTTATTCACATTTTTATTTAGATGAACCTTTGCGTCTTTGTCTAGTTAGAACATTTTCTGAGTACTACAGTTCTTTTTTTAATGAATTGTCAAGGTGCTTCATGTAGATACTGTAGCTAGCTTGAATCAGCCACTCCCGAGGGGTATCCTACGAAGCAAGCTAGATCTACTCAGAGTTTTCTAAAGCTAACTAGCGTCAGTTATCTTCACATTCCAGCTCAGCCTTTATCCGTACTACAACAGTGGATATTACTCGTCCCCCTGCCGTTAACTCTAGCTGGCTGGTAACTGTGCGTGCATGTCACACAAGTCTAGTCCAACACCGAACTCATCATTGAGACATTGCTGAAACATCAATCCATGGGTGAGTCAGTGACACTTTTTAATTTGTGCTGAAATCAAAATGAAAGAAAAGTTATTTAGCAAATTCTGTAGGCTATTGTGTGAAATAGGCTTCTAGAAGTGCCGCCTTGATTTTATTGCTTATCGTTAATGCCGTCTTTGGTGTGCTTATCAATATACAAGCACCTTTTCCCCCCACTCCTATCAATACTTTTGTATGACTAAATAGTCCTCAGAGTATGTGTGGACTAGCTGGCTGGTGTGTTTACAGGCATTTTCAATTGCTCCCTATCCCAGTCTGTTGTCCCCACATGCTTCAAGATTCATTGTTCCTGTACCCAAGAAGGCAAAGATAACTGAACTAAATGACTACCGCCCTGTAGCACTCACTTCCCACTTGAGTTTGCATACCGCCCCAACAGGTCAACAGATGACGCAATCGACATCACACTGCCCACAGCCCACCCATCTGGGCAAAAGGAATACCTATGTAAGAATGCTGTTCGTTGACTATAGCTCAGCATTCAACACCATTGTGCCCTCCAAGCTCATCATCAGGAGGCCCTGGGTCTCAACCCCGCCCTGTGCAATTGGGTCCTGGACTTTCTGACGGGCTGCCCCCAGGTGGTGAAGGTAGGAAACAACATCTCCACTTCGCTGACCCTCAACACAATGGTGCATGTTCAGCCCCCTCCTGTACTCCTGTTCATCCATGACTGCGTGGCCATGCACACCTCCAACTCAATCATCAAGTTTGCAGACAACACAACAGCCGTGGGCTTGATTACCAACAACGATGAGACAGCCTACAGGGAGGAGGTGAGGGCTCTCGGAGTGTGGTGTCAGCCTCTTACTCAACGTCAACAAATCAAAGGAGATGATCGTGGACTTCGGGAAACAGCAGAGGGAGTACACATCACAGACAAACTGAAATGGTCCACTCACACAGACAGTGTGGTGAAGAAGGCGCAACAGTGCTTCTTCGACCTCAGGAGGCTGAAGAAATTTGGCTTGTCACCCAAAACCCTGACAAACCTTTACAGATGCACAATCGAGAGCATCCGTCAGGCTGTATCGTAGCCTGGTTCGGCAAATGTACCGCCCTCAACCGCAAGGTACAGGTACATCAAAGCTGGGACCGAGAGACTGAAAAACAGCTTCTGTTCAGCTTCTTCAGACTGCTAAACAGCAATCACTAACTCGATAACTCAGAGAGGCTGCTGCCTACATTGAGACCCAATCACTGGACACTTTAATAAATGGATTACTAGTCACTTTATACAATGCACTCTAAATAATGCCACTTTAATAATGTTTACATATCTTACATTACTCATATCACATGTAAATACTGTATTTTATACCATCTATTGCACCTTGCCTATGCCGCTCAGCCATCGCTCATCCATATACTTACATGTGCATATTCTCATTCACCCCTTTAGATTTGTGTGTATTAGGTAGTTGTTGGGGAATTGTTAGATTACTTGTTAGATATTACTGTACTGTCAGAACTAGAAGCACAAGCATTTCGCTACACTCGCATTAACATCTTCTAACCATGTGTAAGTGACAAATAAAATGTTATCTTTAATAATAAAAAAATGTTAGGACTACATTTTGTGAAGTTTAAAATGCATTCTGTCATTATGTGTAATGTTATATATTTTAACATTACTATGTTTTAACACCCCAAAATACTTATTAAACTTATTAAAATATTGAATCAGTCGTCTTCCTCAAATGATGGGGATGATGACGCAATCTTTGCAGGAGGGAGGGAATCTGATTTAATTAATTCAGAGTAGGTGGAGTTAGCCGTGAGATAGCCCGCCCTGGCACATGTTAGTTCTGAAGGATTCGTTGCCATAGAAATGTATCAGGCTAAAAGGTGAGCCACTTTTGTATGACCGGTTAGCCCGAGTTGAACTCAAAGTTGATCAAAGTTAACTCGCTAACTCCTCAGACCTGCATCGTAGGCTACCCCTCTGCTTCTCAGGTTTAATCTAGGCTGCCACACAGTCTTTTAGTGATGAGTCACGCAGAACTACCCACAATCCCCTGCTGTCCCTGACACAGGAAGTGTGGTGTGACAAGACACGTCTGGAAGACGGCTCATCAAAAGTCCCTGGGAACAGAATTAGGAAGGCACTGTGCTGCCTGGGTGATTGGGCTCTTATGTGACACCCCTGTCACCGTAGAAATACAACTTCTGATCCAACACAGAGTCAGAATCAGAACAACTCAATTATTACACGCCACATTCTTCTCTCCCTTTCGACTCTTTCCCAGGTGGTTTCTTAACGGGAATGTGTTCACTCATTCTCATCACAGCCAAAAAGATGAGGTCAAGATAACATAACTAGACCTGAGTTTTTCCTGGTCCGCTCACATGCACAAGATGAGTACTATATTGACCCTAAAGGGGAACTTTGTTTGCTTGCAGAAAAAATAACAAATACTGTCTTGTTTTCCTCTAGTTTCCACGGTGATCTGAGCCTGTCAGGGTCGCAGGTTCTGTCGCTACGGG
This sequence comes from Salmo salar, assembly GCF_965601325.2. NCBI lineage: Eukaryota > Metazoa > Chordata > Actinopteri > Salmoniformes > Salmonidae > Salmo > Salmo salar. The sequence continues at coordinate 12,595,840 of NC_138309.1, forward strand.
CAACGCACCTCCCCAGCGGCCTTCAGGACTGCGTCCAGGACATCGTCATGGCAGCAGGCCATGCCTCTGTGTCCTCTGCACTCTCCAGGCTCCGCCTCCACCTGCTGATTGACAGGATGGCCATCACAGACACTCACACACACAGCTGCAGGGACACGCTCCGTACCCTCACCTGGCAGCCCGCCATAGCAAGGTACACACACACTAGAAAACCATCTATACTGATGCAACAATTTCAAAGATTTTACTGAGTTACAGTTCATATAAGGAAATCAATCAATTGAAATAAATTCATTAGGCCTTCATGTATGGATTTCACATGACTGGGAATACAGATATGCATCTGTTGGTCACAGATGCATAAAAAAAAAAGTAGGGGCGTAGATCGGAAAACCAGTCAGTATCTGGTGTGACCATAATTTGCTTCATGCAGCGCGACACATCTCCTTCACATAGTTGATCAGGCTGTTGATTGTGGAATGTTGTCCCACTCCTCTTCAATGGCTCTGCGAAGTTTCTGGATATTGGCGGGAACTGGAATATGCTGTCGATCCAGAGCATCCCAAACATGCTCAATGGGTGACATGTCTGGTGAGTATGCAGGCCATGGAAGAACTGGGACATTTTCAGCTTCTAGTAATTGTGTACAGATCCTTGCAACATGGGGCCATGCATTATCATGCTGAAACGTGAGGTGATGGTGGTCTGTGGATGTGAGGCCGGTCGAACATGCTGCCAAATTCTCTAAAACGGTTGAGAAATAAACATTAAATTCTCTAGCAACAGCTCTGGTGGTCCTTTCTGCAGTCAGCATGTCAGTTACACGCACCCTTAAAACTTGAGACATCTGTGGCATTGTGTTGTGTGCACATTTTAGAGTGGCCTTTTATTGTTCCCAGCACAAGGTGCACCTGTGTAATGATCAAGCCGTTTAATCAGCTTCTTGATATGCCACACCAGTCAGGTGGATGGATAATCTTGGCAATGGAGAAATGCTCACTAACAGGGACGTAAACACATTTGTGCACAAGATTTGAGAGAAATAAGCTTTTTGTGCTTATGGAAAATTTCTGGGATCTTTTTATTCCAGCTCATCAAACATGGGACCAACACTTGTTGCGTTTTTGTATTTTTGTTGAGTATAATTATGCAATAAATGAATCCTTTGTATTATTCAATGCTGTGCTTTCAGCAGCTTTACTGTACTCATCATTTCTACAGGTCAGTTGTATGTCCACCAAAATTCAAGATATCATCCATATTCTCCATTATTCTGTCTCCCTCTCTCTGTCTGTAGGTTTGTGCAGGTGCGTCCAGCGTGTGTGGAGGATGAGAGGTTGCTGGTGGATGTTATAGCGTTCCTGAGCGCCTACTTCAAACAGAGCCATTTAAAGTCCGAGGACAAGGACCTATGCTGGATACTGGAGCTACTCCTCAAACAGGTCAGCACTAGGACCAAGAGGTCCCCAGGTTTGCTTTCCTCATCTCCTAGCTCCTTGTCCACTTTTCTTCATTCCCTTCCTTTAGTCTCATCTCCATCTTTTACATTGATCTGAACCCAGGTTAGGTGAAAGCAGTATGATACAAGTCTATTAGGAAACTACCTTCAACCTATCTTCCCAGGATTTGTCCTCTGTGATATCGCTTTAACCTCTAACCCTTCATCTAGGCCTCATCCTATGTGTCGTCATAAAGGAGATGAGGGAATAGGGACTATAATAGGAAAACTGGTCTTGTGTATCGACATTACTCAGTAAATCTGACTTCATCTCCTTTCTTGTATTAACCCATGTTGGGAACCATTAGATTGGGCACACCCCCCCTCTTCTCCCCTAAAACTGTAGGGTGAGTGGGTGCGTGCATGTCTGTGTGCCAGCGATCCAGTTAAGCTTTCCTGTCCTCCCTAAACACAGAGAGGTGTAGTTATCAAAGTAGAGCCTGTATAAATCACACACTGTCAAAGGACAGAAGGGCATTAATATCACATTACAACCCCAAAATAGAGTACCAGGACCCACAACAGAAATGATTTCCACAGCTGTTAAGAAACTCTCAGTTCTTTCTTAGCTACAGGAGCTACATCAGATCTAGTGTGTCTCACCTTGCCTGCTTCATCATAGGTATGGGAATTTTACATTTTTTGACTGTTCCAGTACCCGCATGGGCTGAACTGAAAAAACATGTGTGCATTAATTTATATGCCAACAGTGCCCAACAATGCCAAATTAATCATACTGATAACATCCTAATTGCTAAATTACCTCAATAAAAACCAATTTCCATTTAAGATGAATTTATTGAAACCATAATATCAACTGTTTAAATGATATCAAATCACATTTATTTATAAAGCCCTTTTTACATCAGCAGATGTCAAAAAGTGCTTATACAGAAACCCAGGCTAAAACCCCAAACAGCAAGCAATGCAGATTTAGAAGCACAGGGGCTAGGAAAAACTCCCTAGAAAGGCAGGAACATGGGAAGAAACGTAGAGGGGAACAAGGCTCTGGGGAGTGGCCAGTCCTCTTCTGGCTGTGCCGGGTGGCGATTATAAGAGTACATGGCTATTAAGGCCAGATTGTCTGAACATCTTGAAAAACATTCATAGTTGACCAGCAGGGTCAAATAATAATCAGTGTTTCTAGAGGTTACAACAGTTCACTACCTCAGGAATACGTCAGTTGGCTTTTCATGGTTAGCATTCAGAGGTCGAGAAAGCAGGTGTGGGGGAGAGAGAGAGAGAGAGAGAGAGAGAGAGAGTCGGGAACAGCAGGTCCAGGACAAGGTAGCAAGTCCGGTGAATAGTTCAGGGTTCTATAGCCGCAGGCAGAACAGTTGAAACTGGAGCAGCAGCACGACCAGGTGGACTGGGGACAGCCAGGTTGTCCTGAGTCATGGTCCTAGGGCTCAGGTCCTCTGGGAGGGAGAGAGAATTAGAGGGAGCATACTTAAATGTACACAGGACACCAGATAAGACAGGAGAATTATACCAGATATAACAGACTGACCGTAGCCCCCTGGCACACAGCCTCCAGTATGCTGCAATCGTCTGAGACGGGGGACACTGTGACAGGACCGAGGGGGGACACACTGTGACAGGGCCAACCAGGCAGGATATAACCCCACCCACTTTGCCAAATCACAGCCCCAACACCACTAGAGTCATATCAACAGACCACCACCTTACTACCCTGAGACAAGGCTGCGTATAGCACACAAAGATCTCCTCCACCGCATGAGCCCAAGAACACAATCTTCAGTAAGGCAGTAACCTCATCAGTGATGCTTGCTTGTAGAAGCCTATGTATGGCTGTGCAATGACACAGCCTTGTTTTGTGAATTTTGCAGACAAAACGCTGTTATTTCCCAAAACATTATCACAATCAAGATTAGGGTTGCAAAGGGTTGGACATTTTTCGGTAAGTTTCCCAATTTTTGCAGGGAAATCTTCATTGGGAAGTTATGCCCTGGAATTCGGGGAATTTTGCTTAAATTCATCAAAAAAGCTAACTTATAACGGTGAACCTTTTTTTGTGGGATACACATAAGGCAATTCTAGGTCTTGTGGCATATTTTGGTTAAACTATCCCCAATTCAATGGAATTGCAACCCTCTGCATGCACAGTGCATTCTTCCATCACATGTACAGTGCACTCTTCCATCACATGTACAGCTGATTCTCAAGATCTTGCACACTAATGAGATGCTATTGAGCCCACACTACTACACTGTCTGAGCCAAGGACTACATGCTTTCTGGTAAGTTTTGAGTACAATACTGGGTGGGGTGAATACATTTTATATGACATGCGTGATTTTTTTTTGTTAACTAGTAAATAGTAGCCTACAGCAAAGTGTTTTTAAATCATTTCTAACTTAACAATTTCTGCTAGTTCGTTTTTGCTACCATGTGGGTTTTAGTTTGCGCCTGCTAACTGAGGAGTGTTAATTCACCTGTTTCCATACATGTTTCATTTTAGAACATTTATCTTACAAAGGAGTTGTTTAATCTAATTGCTTAACTATTTAACTAATTAAAAAAAAAAATCTTTACAGGAAAATGCCACGGGCACTATCTGATGTGTGGAGACATTTCACTGCAGCTAATGTAGAAGGAAAAGCTGTGTACATTTGCAAATACTGTGCCAAATCATATGAGAAGAATGCAACAAAGATGCAGAATCATCTGGCCAAGTGCATAAAGTTTGCCCCACACTCACAACAAGCAACCTCCTGACAAAAGTCCCTCTACTTCTATTCAAGGTGAAAATGATGACAGACACCTTATTGATAGCAACAGCTCATGGTCCTCCTGGAATCAGATGGTTTTTTTTACTAAATGGAGGAACGTAGTCAGAGAAATGCTGATGAATGTCTTGCTCGAGCTGTGTATGGAACTCGTTCACCGCTGATGCTCACAGGCAATGTGTATTGGAAGAGATTTCTGAATGTTCTACGCCCAGCATACACCCCTCCAACCAGACATGCTTTATCTACTCATTTGCTGGATGCAGAGTTCAAGTGAAGGTCAAGCAAATCATAGAGAAAGCATACTGTATTGCAATTATCTCTGATGGGTGGTCGAATGTTCATGGGCAAGGAATAATTAATTACATCATCTCCACCCCACAACCAGTATTCTACAAGAGCAGATACAAGGGACAACAGACACACCGGTCTCTACATTGCAGATGAGCTGAAGGCAGTCATCAATGACCTTGGACCACAGAAGGCATTTGCACTAGTGACAGACAATGCTGTGAACATGAAGGCTGCTTGGTTTAAAGTGGAGGAGTCCTACCCTCACATCACACCCATTGGCTGTGCTGCTCATGCGTTGAATCTGCTCCTCAAGGACATCATGGCACTGAAAACAATGGATACACTACAAGAGAGCCAGGGAAATGGTTAGGTATGTGAAGGGTCATCAATTTAAGGCAGCAATTTACCTCACCAAGCAAAGTGAGAAGAATAAGAGCATTGAAGCTGTCCATCAACATCCTTGGGGTGGTGTTGTCATCATGTTTGACAGTCTTCTGGAGGGGAAGGAGTCTCCAAGAAATGGCCATATCACAGTCTGCCGATATGGACAGCCCCATCAAGAGGGTCCTCCTGGATGATGTATTTTGGGAGAGAGTGGTAAGCAGCCTAAAACTCCTGAAACCTATAGCAGTAGCCATTGCACGGATTAAGGGAGACAATGCCATCCTGTCTGATGTTCAGACTGCTTGCAGATATAAGTTAAGAAATCCGTACTGCCCTGCCCACTTCACTGTTGCTTCAAGCAGAGGAAACTGCAGTTCTGAAATACATCAAAAAGCATGACGACTTCTGCCTGAAGCCCATACACGCCGCAGCGTACCTGTTGGACCCCAAGTATGCTGGCAAGAGCATCCTGTCTGGTGCAGAGATCAACAAGGCCTATGGTGTCATCACTACTGTGTCTCGCCACCTTGGCCTGGATGAGGGCAAGGTTCTTGGCAGTCTGGCGAAGTACACTTCCAAGCAAGGGCTTTTGGGTGGAGATGCAATATGGCAGTCGTGCCAACATATCTCATCAGCCACCTGGTGGAAGGGACTTTGTGAATCTGAGGCTCTTTCCCCTGTTGCCTCCATCATCCTCCAAATCCCACCAACATCAGCCACCTCAGCGCAACTGGTCCTTGTTTGGGAACACACACACCAAAGCACGCAACAGGCTGACCAATACAAGGGTTGAGAAATTGGTGGCCATCCGGGCAAATTTTAGGATATTTGAGCCTGACAACAAGCCATCCTCAACAAGGTTGGAAAGTGACAGTGAAGATGAGACCTCAGAGTCTGATGTTCAAGAGGTGGACATTGAGGAAGTCCAGGGTGAAGACATGGAAGCCTGAGAGGAAGACAACCAAAGCTTTAGTTTCTAGACTATCATTTTACAGATGTATGTTGAAAACGTTTTTGGGAGATGCGATGGATCATTCAATATTCCCTTTTGTTGTTCAGTGAAATCATCCCTTGTGAAGAGTCAACTCATTTAATTAAAGTTCAATTCGTAACAATTTTTTAAAATGATTTATATTGGAAGGATTTAATCATTTCCAATTATGTCTACTTATGTTAAGGTAAAAGGTTTATGTTTCTGTCTCCATATGATATGGTAAATGTATGCAATGCAAAAAAAAACATCTTAATTTTAAATGGTATAAATTCCCATATATTCCCGTTAATTCCCACGGAAAGTTTCCACCTCTGAATATTCCCCAAAATGTGCAACCCTAATCAAGACGCACTTATTTTATAGCAAATCACATGATGTAATATAACAGAATAAAATAGAACTGAATATTTTTCCTAATAAAGTTGCCAGTGTGAAGGGATGCGCATCTTTCACATCTGGAGAAAAAAAATCTGAAAGTGTGCTAATTTGAAACAGGGCTTAGTTTGGCGCGTTTTAAAGAAAAACATTTTCAGTGTTACAAACCAAAATCTTCCTTCCTGTTCTTTGGCTTTTTCTAAATGGATGAACAATTCTACATTGAACACTGCATGCTGATGAATTACGGCCACGACATACAGTACCAGTAAAAAGTTTGGGGACACCTACTCATGGGTTTTTCTTTCTTTCTACATTGTAGAATAATAGTGAAGACATCAAAACTATGAAATAACACACATGGAATCATGTAGTAACCACAAAAGTGTTGAACAAATCAAAATATATTTTAGATTCTTAAAAGTAGCCACCCTTTGGCTTGATGACAGCTTTGCACACTCTTGATTCCATGTGTTATTTCATAGTTTTGATGTCTTCACTATTATTCTACAATGTAGAAAATAGTAAAAATAAAAACAAAACCTGGAATGAGTACGTGTCCAAACTTTTGACTCGTACTATATGTTTTGTAAGTAAGGCTTAATGATTCTGATGGAAGTACTCTTTGTCTTTATCAAACTGTTTTTGGATATTTTCAGAGTGGAGCCTGTGTCTGTTTAGAGGGGTTATAGCCTTGGATAACAAATTATAACTGGCACTAGTAGTTTGCAAAGTATCCTATGCAGTAAAATAGACGGGACCCAATTATTTCAAAACTGCAGTTCGTTGTTGGAACACATATTTCCCTACTTCAATCAACCAGTCGATTTAGAATCTATGATAAAGTTGTTGGCATTTGGCAAGGAATGTAGCTTGTGTATCCCATTTATTTCTGTAGGCCTAATGGGAGCTTGTGTGCAAACGCAGCATGTGTCTCTAGAGGGAGCGGTCGGAACAAACACAATTGAGTGAGTGAGACACAGAGGGGAAAGGGAATTTAGTGAGAACAACTGTGTGATGCTTGCCTTGGTAAATGTGTTTTGTTGTGTCCTGCAAATGCCCATGTACTAATGGAACACTAGAGTCAAAGCAAATTAACGTTTTCCAAGACACAATTTCATTTTTTGGGGGGGACAAGCCCCAAAGCACATTTCTCCAAATTCTTTTAGTATTTTTTTATTAAAAAAATTATATACTTTATTCTGCACTTATCACCATGAAACTCAATGAGAAAAGGATACATATTAATTTTGAATACCTTAATTATACCCAACAAATATATAAATGCAACATTCAACAATTACATTTTTTTTACTGAGTTACAGTTCGTACTGTAAATGGAAATCAGTCAATTGAAATAAATTCATTAGGCCCTCACATGACTGGGCAGGGGCGCAGCTATGGGTGGGTGATGGTAGAGAAATTACCATTCAATTCTCTGGCAAGAGCTCTGTTTGACATTCCTGCAGTCAGCATGCCAATTATACGCTCCTTCAAATCTTGAGACATCTGTGGCATTGTTGTTTGACAAAACTGCAAATTGTAGAGTGGCCTTTTATTGTCAGCAGCACAAGGTGCACCTGTGTAATGATCCTGCTGTTTAATCAGCTTCTTGATATGCCACACCTGTCAGGTGAATGGATTATCTTGGCAAAGGAAAAATGCTCAAACATGGGACCAACACTTTACATGTTGCCTTTATATTTTAGTTCACTGTAGTTTAGATTGTAGTTAGTTGTGTCGTTTATAATGTGTGAGGAGTTGTATACAAGTTGAGCTTTCTTGGATGAAGTAGTGAGACACACACAGTTCAACCTGCAGCATTACCTGCGTGTGTATGTGTTCCATGCAGGAGACCAACTCACTACTGGACCTGCTGCTCGGCGAGGAGTCGCAGACACACACTCTGACACACACTGTGAGTCAGGGAGAGACGGAGGAACTAGTAGAACTGATGGCCCAGATCAACCAGAGACTACAGAGAGAACTGACAGGGTTCATCAACACATTACTGCACCGCCTCACACACAGCACCGACAGGTACAGTAGAAACACACACTCCCCCTCTCTCTCTTTTCCTCTCTAACTGATAAGGCTTCCACCTCCAATTGCCAGCCTCTGTACCTCTGGTGTTTATTTGTTAGAGTATGGAGTCATTTGTATGCAAAGCGTGTACCGTATCGCTCAAGAAAACTGCCTTTAGGCATTTTTTACTTAAAACACACTCACATGCAGTACACACACACGCGCTGAAAAACAGCTACAACACAGAGCTACAAATGTGACTAAGACAAACAGGGTAGGCATCTCCCCCACAGTTATTTGTTTTCTAGTGTATCTGACTGAACAAATTGTGTTTGTCATGACTGCTGGTTTAACTGTTGTATAGAAATAGCTCATTGTAGCGTGGTGAGCTATACTGATAAATGATTACACAAGTGTGTTTTATCACTTTGCTATTAAACTACTGTACTCTTCTCATCTTCCTTAGTCAGAAGTGCCTAGGGCCATGGAAGCAGCACCGATGACTTCTCACCGCTAGCTAGCGAGCTTCCCCTGACAGTAGAATATTTACTGTGTCCCTATGAATAAAAAAAATGTCTCCTCATAAAACATAAATTATAGAATGATAATTTTTTGCCTTTTGGTGTGTGTGCGAGAATGTACACGTACGTAGTATTATTCACACTGCCTGTGGAGCTTGATTAATGTTTAATACCATGAAATTATAGAAGAGGCTGAACAAAGCTTATAACTGCAGTGGGATGCATTTTTTATGTTCTGTGTAGTGATATTCTTATCCGTATCCATGAGGCTAAGATCAAGCATTTCACTACACTCGCAATAACGTCTGCTAACCATGTGTGTGTGTGACCAATAACATTTGATTTGATGTTACTTTCAGTAGAAGGAGCTTGACGTTTTCCTTGATGTTAGTTGTTGGTTATTGATGGCAATATTTGTCTCTGCCCACCTTCCTCTATCACACCATCTTCCTCCCATTCACTTTCACTCCTCTCTTTCCTTCTTTCTTTGTCTGTTTTACCCCCTCTACTCCTCTTTTTACTCGTCTCCTCTCCCTCCCTCCCTGCATCTCCTCTCTCTCTCTCTCCCCCAACAGGTTTTGCTTGGCGCTGGCAGGGCCCTTCGAGAGCCAGCTGGCAGTGCGGTTTCTTCGGTGCCTGCGGGTGTCAGACACCCCACGCTTCTACGGCCTCCCGAGTCTGGAGAGGAATCTGCTGGGCATGGTCAGCCTCACGGCCCAGCCCGGCTGGAGCTCACACTGTCCCACCATGGAGCCCCAGTCTCTCTGCACCAAGTACCTCAGTGGACTGCTGGAGGTGTGTGTGATGTGCTCTCTTCTGTCCTAGCAGCTTGGGCCAGAAGGAGTCTGTGGCCTCCACAAATTAGTCAAAGTGAAAATTACCTGTGAAATGAGTTATTTGTAGTGAAATATCAGCCCTCTAGAAATTATGAGGAAGAAAATACCTTTGTAATTAATTAAATCCAACTACAACCTGCTCCTGAACATGAATAAATTTACAGGCTACAACACGGTAAATTGTTGATGAGAAATCATCCCAGCTGGTTCCATCTGGTTCTACCCATAGCCAAGAACAGCAGAGCACTGTCCTGTTCAGATAAGCAGAGTAGTGGTCAGTGTAGCTTAGTTCAACATGAGAACACACAGCACGGCACAACCTAGTTTGGCATTGCCTGAGACAGTCTAAAAAAACAGCACAGCTCACAACAGCCTTAGTATGGTCCAGTACAACCTAACCTGACACAGATGATTTGGCCTCTCACCCGTCTCCCCCACCCCACACCTGTGTTTCCCTCACCCTTAACTCCCCCATACCTCACCCCCTGTCTCTCCTAGTGCTCTATGGCCCGTAGGGTGCTTTTCATCTGACCTTGGCCTCTCTCACTCACCTCTCTGTTTGCAGGCTAATCAAAGCTAAGGTCCCAGCTGCATTTAACACTCATTTAGATGCACTGAATAAAACTTTTGAATTAATGAACACAGACTGTTGATTGCATCACTGGCCTCAGTGCCCTGTTCCCTTCTAGTCCCGAGCAGGGTTTGGGGCATGAGTAAAAATTACATTTGGAATTTCGGTTTACTTCCTGATTTGACTTAATTAGTAACACTGTTGAGATATTGTTGTCCTTCCCCTAGCATCGGCTCTGAATGGGTTTCGTATTGGGCAGGGCTCTACAGTGCGACCATATTATCCGCATACAGTATGTGCTTAAATATTTTGCTGTGCAACTTGGAATTCTTATTTAGGACCACCAGTGCATGTATAAAAATGAAAGATTCTAGCTTTATTACAAAAATATTTAGCCTTGTGCTCCTAAATTACGGTGTGCCTAGATTTCTCAACTTAAGCGCACACGGGCCCCTTTTTAAAAAAAGCTCAACGTAGAACCCTGTTGGGAATGAGTAGTTGTTATGTTGACCCTTGTGTCATCCTCTAGGTGATCTCGTCGTTCTACGTGGAGTGGGGGGGTAACTCCATGTCCTTCATGGGGAAAGGAGTCACCAAGAATGCTGTCATCTGTCTGCTTCACTTGTCCCATGAGATGATGGCCCAGAACAAGGACAAGGTCAGCAACCAAGCCAGAACTGCACTGATTGCCTTTCTACACTAAAGGCAAAGAAGATTTTTAATTGTGAAATGTATACTGAACAAAAATATATACGCGGCATGCAACAATTTAAAAGATTTTACTGAGTTACAGTTCATAGAAGGAAATCAGTCAATTGAAATAAATAAATTCGACCCTAATTTATGGATTTCACATTACATTTACATTTTAGTCATTTAGCAGACGCTCTTATCCAGAGCGACTTACAGTAGTGAATGCATACATTTCATACATTTTTTTTCTCCATACTGGTCCCCCGTGGGAATCGAACCCACAACCCTGGTGTTGCAAACAGCATGCTCTACCAACTGAGCCACACGGGACCACATGACTGGGCAATGGGCGCAGCCATGGGTGGGCCTGGGAGATCATAGGCTCAACCACTTGGGAGTCAGGCCCATCCACTGGGGAGCCAGGCCCAGCTAATCAGAATAAGGTTTTCCACACAAACAGGCTTTATTAGATAGAAATATTCTTAAGCCGATCCTGCAGGTGAAGAAGCCAGATGTGTAGTCCTGGGCGTCATGGTTACGTGTGGTCTGCGGTTGTGAGGCTGGTTGGACGTACTGCCAAATTCTCTAAAATGTCATTGGAGGCGGCTTGTGATAGAGAAATTAACTTTCAATTCTCTGTCAACAGCTCTGTTGGACATTTCTGCAGTCAGCATGCCAATTGCACACTCCCTCAACTTGAGACATCTGTGACGTTGTGTGACAAAACTGCACATTTTAGTGGCCTTTTATTGTCCCCAGCACCAGGTGCACCTGTGTAATGATCATACTGTTTAATCAGCTTCTTGATATGCCACACCTGTCAGGTGGATGGATTATCTTGGCAAAGCAGAAATGCTCACTATCAGGGATATAAACAAATTTGTGCACAACATTTTAGAGAAATAAGCTTTTTGTGCGTATGGAAAATCTCTGGGATCTTTTATGCCAGCTCCTGAAACATGGGACCAAGATTTTGCATGTTGTGTTTATATTTTGGATTAGTATAGTAGTAGAGTCAATGTGTTAATGTGTGCTTCCTGCATGGAGATGTTTCTCCTTTTGTTTGTGCATCAGTCTGGATTTCTGCAGATATGACTATTCTCTGTTTTTGTGTTTATCTATTTCAGGACTTCATTTCCCAGTGGTCTTTGGGTCAGGAGGTGGGGTCTGATGACCCCAGTGGGTCACAGCTGGGTCTGGCCTGGCTCATACCTCTGTGGGTGGACAGAGACCCGGAGGTAACACACACACACACACACACACTCAATGACTGTCAACTTGTATAAGAACAAGCAAGAAAAATAAAATGTAAGAGTAAGAAGTACAAGTTATTATTTCATGGAGACAGTTTGTCAAATTCCGTCTGGAGTTGTGGAGAGACATTCAGGCAAAAGTTCGTATTGCTTCTCTCTGCGCCAAAGTTTCTGTTATTAAACCGGTGAACTCCTACGCTTGAGTTCACAAGCACTGACAGTGAAAAGCAAAGGGCATTTTCTTCTTTCACTATCTGTAAGTTCTCTCTATAAGTAAATGTGAAAAACTCCCTTGACAAGTAGGATCTTTTTCTGTGTGGATCACAGCAAATGCCAGAGTGACAGTGAAAATAACCAAGACATTTCTGGAACAGTGTCTTTGTGACTTTGGGGACACCAGGGTTGTCAGACAGGTACCTTTTTTATCTATCTGCTGTTGTATTCACACCCAAACCCTTGGCTCTCTGTCTTTTTCTCTCTCTGTCTTTTCCTTTCTCTCTCCTCGCTCTCCGCTTTTCCCTTCCCACCACTCTTTTAACCCTCCCCTCCTCTCTCACACCCCTCTCCCCCCCTGCTGCCCTATCCCACTTTCCTTCCATCCCCTCTCCAGGTGAGGTTTGCCAGCCTGGGTGTGGGCTCTGCCCTGTCTTCTGTGCCCAGTGGATGCCAGTCTCTGAGTAGCAGCTGTCAGAATATCAGTGGAGGCCTGTGGGGAACACTGCTCAACATCCTCCTGGACCAGCAAGAGAGCACCATGGTCCGCAGAGAGGTATTGTAAAGTGGTTGTTCCACTGGATATCATAAGGTGAATGCACCAATTTGTAAGTCGCTCTGGATAAGAGCGTCTGCTAAATGACTTAAATGTAAATGTACTGGACACCTACACCTGTTCGCTAACCACTAAGCCATAGACAGAGTTTGGGCATTGTGGTTTAAAGCAGAATGCATAATAATGCTCTGCCACCACGGCAGCCATGGTGGCATATTGACCAATAACAGTTCCAGACAATGCATTTGTAAAACAGAGATTAGGACAACTTTATACTCCATCAACAAGTTTAAAGTAAAGTCCTTGCAGTACCAGCTAAGTACATCTAGATGGCAGTGTTGTTGATGTTCTCGTCTCATCCTCTCTGTGTGTTTCTCAAGGCGGTGTTTATCCTCCAGAACCTACTGGTGATGCCCATGCCTGCCACAGCTGACCAGGTCACCGACTCTACCTGGCAGGTCAGTGGCATTTGGTTATGTTTTGTTGTGGTATGTTGTCTTAGTTATCGTGGTATTGACATACTGTAGGTTAATTCATGGGCTCCCAAGTGGTGCAGCGGTCTAAGGCACTGCATCTCAGTGCTAGAATATCACTACAGACCCTGGTTCGATTTCTGGCTGTATCACTTGGGGCCGTAATTGGGAGTCCCATAGGGTGGCGCACAATTGACCCAGCGTCGTCCGGGTTTGGCCGGGGTAGGCAGTCATTTTAAAGAAGAATTTGTTCTTAACTGACTTGCCTAGTTAAATAAAAAAATCTAGGTACATAGTAATTACCATGTTTTCATCTCTCCCTCTCTCTCCTCCCTCTCTCTCCTTCCTCTCTCCGTAGAGTCCGTGTGTCCATGATGAGTCTTCAGGTGTATGTCTGGTGGGTCTCCAAGCCCTACAGGCTCTGCTCTACCACTGTCAGTTCTTCCAGCACACTGCCCTCATGGCCACAGCCTGCTACAGAGGCAGGTACACCTTCGACCTGCAACCCTCAGCCAGGGACCCCGGCCCACAGGACAGCACCACTGAAGGTCCTGGGACTGCACCTGTCCATTCTTCTGTCAGTCTGTCTAGCCATTAGGTTGTTCAATCAGTGATTCAGTTATGTGTCTGTAGTTCAGAGTAAATCTGAAATCAAGTGTTATTGTGGTAAACAGGCAAAGTATTTTCTTTATTTATCAGGGAATTGGCCTGTAGCCTTTTTTTTTCTTCCCCCTTGCGTGATGTTGTTTGTGATGATGCCCTCCCTGCCTGTCTGTTTAGATGCGGATGACTCCCTGAGGTTGTGGAGACCTCCTAACCGAGTCCCAGTGAATCCTAGCAGGGCCTCTGGCTCCCTGTCCACCTCCAGCACTCTGGTAAGTAAAGTACTCCAGGTCTGGTGGCTCAAGGCCCATTCATAGACTGTAATCCTCTTAGGTTGCAGCTTAAGACTGGGTTCGCTTGACCACTAGAAACAATTCAAATCAAATGTTATTTGTAACATGCGCCGAATACAACCGGTGTAGACCTTACCGTTAAATGCTTACTTACAAGCCCTTAACCAACAATAAAGTTAAAGAAATAGAGTTAAGAAAATATTTTATAAAAAGTAACTCAATTAAATAATGAGGCTATATACAAGGGGTACTGGTACCGAGTCAATGTGCGGGGGTACAGGTTAGTTGAGGTTATTTGTACATGTAGGTAGGGGTGAAGTGACTATGGATAGATAATAAACAGTGACTAGCAGCTGTGTAAAAAACAATGGGGGGTCAATGTAAATAGTCCAGGTGGCCATTTGATTAATTGTTTCGCTGTGTTATGGCTTGGGGGTAGAAGCTATTAAGGAGCCTTTTGGTACCGCTTGCCGTGCGGTAAGCAGAAAGAACAGTCTATGACTTGGGTGGCTGGAGTCTTTGACAACTTTTTGGGCCTTCCTCTGACACTGCCTGTGATGTACTTGTTGTTTGGGCCATGATAGTTTGTTGGTGATGTGGACACCAAGGCACTTGAAACTCTCGACCCGCTCCACTACAGCCCCGTCGATGTTAATGGGGGCCTGTTCGGCTGTCCTTTTCTTGTAGTCCACGATCACCTCCTTTGTCTTGCTCACATTGAAGGAAAGGTTGTTGTCCTGGCACCACAGTGCCAGGTCTCTGACCTCCTCCCTATAGGCTGTCTCATCATTGTCGGTGATCTGGCCTACCACTGTTGTGTCATCAGCAAATATAATGATGGTGTTGGAGTCGTGCTTGGCCACGCAGTTGGGGGTGAACAAGGAGTAGAGGATGGGACTAAACACGCACCCCTGAGGGGCCCCCGTGTTGAGGATCAGCATGGCAGATGTGTTGTTACCTACCCTTACCACCTGGGAGCGGCCCATCAGGAAGTCCAGGATCCAGTTGCAGAGGGAGGTGTTTAGTCCCAGGGTCCTTAGCTTAGTGATGAGCTTTGTGGGCACTATGGTGTTGAACGCTGAGCTGTAGTCAATGAACAGCATTCTCACATAGGTGTTCCTTCTGTCCAGGCGGGAAAGGGCAGTGTGGACGGCGATTGCGTCATCTGTGGATCTGTGATTTAAACACATTGTCTTATTGAAGTGCTTTTTTTGTGATTGTTTTGTCTTCAACAGATCATACCTGGAGGCTCAGGGCTTCAATCCCCTGTGCCCACCTCTCTCAACGCTACTGCACAAGATACACCCGCTAGCAGACTGATGGCTCAAGGTGTGTGTGTTTGTATATATAGTGTAGCTAAATGTGAACAGGTTTTATATACAGATCTCATGTAGCACCAAACCAATTAAGAGTCAGAGTTAAAGGAACCATCTCATGCACAGTTCTTCATATCAAGACCAACCATGACAGTGAATTTATATATACAGACTATGGCTCTACACACACCGATTTTTGGTATGGTACATGTTTCGACCCCTATCTGTCCCGTCCATCTTTGCTCCTCTTTCCTGTATTGTAGGTCAGTGACACAGACAGCAATGTTAATATCTGCTCCCCTATTTTACTTTGCAGGTCAGAGTGACACAGACACCATTGACTCTGTCCTCTCCCAGGACTCGAGACTGGCTGACCCCGCTGCTGACCCCACCTGTGTCATTGTGACCCCAGACCTTTTATCAGCACTCTGCGGCCTCCTGGCCAACCTGTTAGCCGTGCTACCGGAGTTCACCCTCTCAGCCCTCACACACAGCCAGCTCTTCCAATCACTGGCCAGGTCAGAGGTCAAATAAACACTATCGCACTAGTCTCACTTTCCCAATTACTGGCCAAATCAAATACAGTCTTTGGAGCACTGGCCATCCACAATACAATTTACAGAGCTGAAATTGTCCTGTCTGAAGGGTTGGACTTAAACACTGTTTCTGTTTCCTGTGTGTTCTAGTTTGGTGGACGCAGCAGCCATAGAGAGATGTCTGGGTGAGCTGAAGACTAACACACTACCAGGAGACCAGGAGGACATTAAACGGCAGGTAGCTGGGTTACATCATTTAGTACCAATGAATGCTTCAACGTAAGATTCACGTTATCTCTATACAGCATGTTGTTGTAGTGAGAGCAGCACAGGTTGTGTAGGAGGGTTGAGGCCCATGAGAATCCTATACCCTGTGGTTGAGATGGTGGCAGATTGGAGAGGGAAACAAAAGGAGTGATTTCATGCTTTCACTTGGTAGGAAATATTTTGTTTTCACATCTACCCACTGACTTTGCTCTACACTGCCTCAAGCTGTGTGTTCGTATCAATTTGTTTGTGTGTCTCTCGTCCCCCAGGTCCTGACCCTGCTCAAGTTCCTGTCCAGCTTCTCTAAGTTCCTGAAGTCATGTTTCATTCTGAGCTCAGATCTGATTGGTCAGATGGACTTCCTGAAACCGCTACTGGCCAATCTCTTCACTGTCCTCACACTTGATACCAAGGACTTGGGTAAGAATCTCGTGTTTGGGATAGGTATGATTCTCAACCTAACCATAGACACAACATATGTGTACTGTCACCATTGACTGGACATCATGGTTACAACCGCTATAATACCATTCTTATGGCAGGCAGCCTTACATGGCATTAGAAGTCAGGCCACTTTCCAGCTGGATGTATCATAATGAAGTGGTGTTCAGTGTTCCGTCATAATCTGAAGTCATAATTAAAAGTGTATAAGATCCCCAATGGAAGCATGTAATAATCTATTCACACCTTTTATTGGTATCTCGTTTAATGAAGGCCTCTTCAGCTTCTCAGCTCGTAGTCCGATCTCCGGGGGGGGTGTGTGTGTGTGTGTGTGTGTGTGTGTGTGTGTGTGTGTTTTCTGGACCTCTCAGGCGATGGTACCCGTGGTGCTGTGTGTGTTTGCTGGACAGACGTGTTGATGCTTCTGGCTACTGTGGTGAGGCGGGATGGCTCTGCAGCCTACCAATCTCTCTCAGCTGCACTAGGGAGACGCTGGAACACATTCACAGGTATACACATACAGCTACTGACTGTGCACCTGCATGTGTGTTGGACATATGCTAGGACCTCAGGGAGCATGCAGAACATCCATCGTTCCTCCTCATCATCTTCCTCTCTGTGTCTAATGGGGCTGCAGGGAAATCTGATGATCCCTGTGAAAGATTAATGCTGTGTGTGTATTTGATTGATTACATTGTGTGTTATGTAGACAGAAATGCCTGAGGCGTGAATGACTCACACTGTCTGTGTAAAGGGATTTCAGGATTTGGTTTTACTGGGCTGCAGGATGTTGATTCATTCATACAAAAGTAAAATATCCACTAACCCATTTCGGGTGTGTGTGTGTGTGTGTGTGTGTGTGTGTGTGCGCGTGCGTGCTAATCTGCGTCTGTATCCGTGCCTACCTCCAGCCACGTTGTCAGTGTGTGTGGACCAGTCGTTCAGTGACCCTCACCTCCATGCTGCGGTACTACAGTTCCTGTGTGTCGTCCTGTCTGAGGAGGCCAAGAGACGACCCCTAGAGGTCACCACCCTGAACCCGGACGTCCAGCGGACCCCTCTGTCTGAGGCCCTGAACGGTGCCTCCGGTGGACAGCTCTGTGAACTATTGCTGGAGGTAATAGAACCTGACTCGCGTGCCCGAGCGCGCACACACACACTTTAATTGGTCTAAAGCAGGGGTAGGCAACCCTGCTTCTGGAGTGCAGCAGGCACTTCATGTTTTTGATTTAACCATCCTGGAAGACCTGGTGTGTTGCATTTAGGCAATCACTGAACTGATCAATTAGCTGAGTTGGTCAGGTGTGGTGCCTAGTTGGAGCAACGAACAGGGATCCCTACCACTGGTCTAGAGCACTGGGATATTAGATGGGTTAACATGCTGTCAATACTCTGGAAGTGTTGGTCAGGTTTTGCATCACCTGTTGTGTTGTTTTGTGTTGTCAGAGTTTTGAGAAGCGTGCGTTCCAGGACCCAGTGAAGAAGAAGACAGCTAAAGCCCTCATGGCTCTACTGGCCTGCAGTTCCACTGCTCAGAACCACGCTGCTAAAGGTACTGGAACACACTGCTCAGAACCACGCTGCTAAAGGTACAGGAACACACTGCTCAGAACCACGCTGCTAAAGGTACTGGAACACACTGGTCAGAACCACACTGCTAAAGGTACTGGAACACACTGGTCAGAACCACGCTGCTACAGGTACTGGAACACACTGATCAGAACCACGCTGCTAAAGGTACTGGAACACACTGGTCAGAACCACACTGCTAAAGGTACTGGAACACACTGCTCAGAACCACGCTGCTAAAGCTACTGGAACACACTGGTCAGAACCACACTGCTAAAGGTACTGGAACACACTGCTCAGAACCACGCTGCTAAAGGTACTGGAACACACTGGTCAGAACCACGCTGCTACAGGTACTGGAACACACTGATCAGAACCACGCTACTAAAGGTACTGGAGCACACTGGTCAGAACCACGCTGCTAAAGGTACTGGAGCACACTGCTCAGAACCACGCTGCTAAAGGTACTGGAACACACTGCTCAGAACCACGCTGCTAAAGGTACTGGAACACACTGCTCAGAACCACGCTGCTAAAGGTACTGGAACACACTGCTCAGAACCACGCTGCTAAAGGTACTGGAACACACTGCTCAGAACCACGCTGCTAAAGGTACTGGAACACACTGGTCAGAACCACGCTGCTAAAGGTACTGGAACACACTGGTCAGAACCACGCTGCTAAAGGTACTGGAACACACTGGTCAGAACCACGCTGCTAAAGGTACTGGAACACACTGCTCAGAACCACGCTGCTACAGGTACTGGAACACACTGGTCAGAACCACGCTGCTACAGGTACTGGAACACACTGGTCAGAACCACGCTGCTACAGGTACTGGAACACACTGGTCAGAACCACGCTGCTACAGGTACTGGAACACACTGGTCAGAACCACGCTGCTACAGGTACTGGAACACACTGGTCAGAACCACGCTGCTACAGGTACTGGAACACACTGGTCAGAACCACGCTGCTCGCTGCTACAGGTACTGGAACACACTGGTCAGAACCACGCTGCTACAGGTACTGGAACACACTGGTCAGAACCACGCTGCTACAGGTACTGGAACACACTGGTCAGAACCACGCTGCTACAGGTACTGGAACACACTGGTCAGAACCACGCGCCGCTGCTACAGGTACTGGAACACACTGGTCAGAACCACGCGCCGCTGCTACAGGTACTGGAACACACTGGTCAGAACCACGCTGCTACAGGTACTGGAACACACTGGTCAGAACCACGCTGCTACAGGTACTGGAACACACTGGTCAGAACCACGCTGCTACAGGTACTGGAACACACTGGTCAGAACCACGCTGCTACAGGTACTGGAACACACTGGTCAGAACCACGCTGCTACAGGTACTGGAACACACTGGTCAGAACCACGCTGCTACAGGTACTGGAACACACTGGTCAGAACCACGCTGCTACAGGTACTGGAACACACTGCCCAGTAGAGCTCATTTACAGTAGGATGGGAGTAATGCTGTAGCCTCTACCAAGAGGTCTGTACTTTTATGCAACTTGAGGCAGTGAACAAACAAGCCCTGGTCCGGGTACTCTACCCTAGGAGTTATTGTTGTTATGATTGACCTCTCTCTCTCACTGTCTCTGTGTATGTGTGTAGCTGGTTTGATTGACAGCTGTGTGGAGCAGATGAAGCTGCTCCACAGCCACCTCCACATGGAGTCAGTCAGACCTGGCAGAGGAAGGAGGAAGGTGAGTCTTTACACACTAAACAACAGTATAACAACATGTTTTCATTGTCTCAGCCTTCAGATGATGTGTGCTGTGTTGGTATAGGCTATTGGGTGATCTTGTCTTGACTGAAAATGTGTCTAAGATGGAGACGGTGCTATCTGTTATTGGTTAGAGTGGATCATTTAACAAGTTGCATCTTCTCCCCCACCAGGAGGAGAGCTATATGAAGGAAATAAAGATGTCTCTGGAAATCCTCAGGAACAGTCTTTACCAGAACAGCCAATCCAAAGTGAGAACCCTGCCGTTTTAATCCGCTCCTGATAGGTTTTTAATGAAAGCCATTCTACTGGTGCTGACTGTGTCTGGAATGAGATTTGGCCCTAACGATTATGACTCTGAGGTCTGAGTGTTTTTATCCTCTTAAACGTCAATGTAGAATGATTGGCTATATTGGCTGCTCTAAATGTCATAGACAGTAATTGCAGCATCCACTCAGCAGTAGTTATATTGGGATGGGAAAGGCCCTTCATGTATTTCTTCATGTATTTGTGGACTTTATACTTTACATCCTTGTGTGTTTCTGTGTGCTTGGTTAGCAGAATGAGTTGACAATCACTTAACTTATGAGTGTGTTGTCCTGTCAATCCACATGTGTTCATAATATTACATCTAGAGATTATTCAATCGGGTGGATATTGTGTGTGTGTTTCTCCTCAGGCTGTGGCCACTGACTGTCGATTGGCTGCTGTGCTGCACGCCCTTTGGCCTTGGTTCTTATTGGATGATGCTGCTATGGAGGCGGTCCTGGAACTGCTGTGTGTCTACACAGCCAACTGTACCACAGGTGTGTATGTGTGTGTGGTGTTCAGTGCCTGGCCCGTGCCTTCCATTCCCCAAGTCTGTGGTCAGGGATCTGACTGAGTCATACACTCTCACACACACTGAGACCCATTGTCTCTCCTGAAGACCATTTAAACACACTTTGTTCCAGTGTATAAGCCTAGCGCCAGCCACGAGCCTGCCAGCCACAATAGGAACACTGTCAGTGTGCTAGAGCAGGCTGCATTAAATCATTACTATGAGTACAGTATTCTAGGCTGTGGACCAGTGGGGTATTCACAGGGGAATCGCAATGCATCACTATGTCTCCTGAGGCATTGATATTCTAGTCTGTGTGAGAGAGAAACAGAGGTATGCTGTGAAACGCAGGCTACACAAGTTACAGCAAAATGGAGAAAAGCGCTGTAAAGAGTAGAGGAAGTTTAGCTTTGATAAAGGGCTACAACTGTTTCCGTTCATGTTCTCTAAATATGGGTGTTTGTAGAGCGCCAGTTAGATTTACAAGCTAGGGGGTTATAATGGGTGTTTGTAAAGCGCTAGTTAGATTTAGAAGCTAGGGGGTTAATATGGGTGTTTGTAGAGCCCTAGTTAGATTTAGAAGCTAGGGGGTTAATATGGGTGTTTGTAGAGCCCTAGTTAGATTTAGAAGCTAGGGGGTTAATATGGGTGTTTGTAGAGCCCTAGTTAGATTTAGAAGCTAGGGGGTTAATATGGGTGTTTGTAGAGCCCTAGTTAGATTTAGAAGCTAGGGGCTTAATATGGGAGCCCTAGACACTGCGTCTCTGAGGTCATGGAAAGTGAACCTTTGAGCAGAGTGTGACATCATGCTGTTTGTTTTGTACCTGTGATTGTCGCTGAGATGCCACCTTTGAAGTGTGTGCGTGCGTGTGTGTGTGTTTTGCTCTACGGCCACGCTTAAGCTCCCGCTGTGAAGCAATACCAATCAGTCATGTCGAGCCCAGCGTTTCCTAAAGGTTAGCCTAACAGCAGGTGTGTTCAGACTGCATGACGCCGGCCTTTAAATTACACCTACAATACTAGCTTTCACAGACTTCAAAACAATCTCAACACAATATTCTCACGTTAATGAAGGCTGATTTAAGAAAATGTAGAGTTGTGAATACTACACTATTTGAGAAAATGTACATGAATGTACAAAACTTTAAACGCAATATGTGACAATTTCAAAGATTTGAATGAGTTACAGTTCATATAAGGAAATCAGTCAGTTTAAATACATAAATTAGGCACTGATCTATGGATTTCACATGACTGGGCAGGGGCGCAGCCATGGGTGGGCATAGGCCCACCCACTTGGGAGCAAGGCCCAGCTAATCAGAATTAGTTTTTCCCCACAAAAGAGCTTTATTACAGACACAAATACCCCTCAGCACCCCCTCAGACGATCTCTGCGGGTGAAGAAGCCGGATGTGGATGTCCCGGGCTGGCGTGGTTACACATGGTCTGCGGTTCTGAGGCTTTCCCAATTCTCTAAAACGATGTTGGAGACTGCTTATGGCAGCTAAATGAACTTTCAATTCTCTGGCAAAAGCTCTAGTGGACATTCCTGCAGTCATCATGCTAATTGCATGCTCCCTCAAAACTTGAGACATCTATGGTGTTGTGTGACAAAACTGAACATTTTAGTGGCCTTTTGTTGTCCCCAGCACAAGGTGCACCTGTGTATTGACCTTGCTGTTTAATCAGCTTATTGATATGTCAGGTGGATGGATTATATTGGCAAAGGAGAAATGCTCATTTATATAGCTCTTTTTACATCAGCAGATGTCACAAAGTGCTAATACAGAAACCCAGACTAAAACCCCAAACAGCAAGCAATGCAGATGTAGAAGCACAGTGGCTAGGAAAAACTCCCTTGAAAGGCAGGAACCTAGGATGAAACCTAAAGGAACCAGGCTCTGAGGGGTGGCTAGTCCTCTTTTGGCTGTCATGTGGAGATAAGGCTACTTGACCATTAATACCAGATCGTTCTTCAAGATGTTCAAACATTCATAGATGACCAGCAGGGGAGGGGAGGGTCGGAGGACACTGGCCATGTTCAACGATACCCCCGAACAGGGCCAGGCAGGATATAACCCCACCCACTTTGCCAAAGCACAGCCCCCACACCACTAGAGGGATATCAACAGACCATCAACTTACTACCCTGAGACAAGGCTGAGTATAGCCCACAAAGATCTCCTCCATCGCACGAGCCCAAGGGGGCGCAAGACCGGACAGGAAGATCACGTCAGTGACTCAACCCACTCCAAGTCGAGTGTAGCACAAAAAAGCCTGGCACGATGTGAAGCACCCCTCCTAGGAACGGTATGGAAGAGAACTAGTAAGCCAGTGACTCAGCCTCCGTAATAGGGTCAGAGGCATACAATCCAAGTGGAGAAAGGGGAGCCAGCCAGGCAAAGACAGCAAGGGCGGTTCGTCACTCCAGTGCCTTGCCGTTCGCCTTCGCGCCCCTGAGCCAGACTACACTCAATCATAGAATCTACTGAGGAGATGAGTCTTCAGTATAGACTTAAAAGTTTAGACTGAGTCTGCGTCTCTCACATGGATAGGCAGACCATTCCATAAAAATGTACTTCTATAGGTGAAAGCCCTGCCTCTAGCTGTTTGCTTAGAAATTCTGGGGACAATAAGGAGGCCTGCATTTTTGGATCGTAGCGTAAGTGTATGTACGGCAGGACCAAATCGGAGAGAGAGTTAGGAGCAAGTCCACGTAATGCTTTGTTGGTTATCAGTAAAACCTTGAAATCAGCCCAGGCGTAACAGGATACCAGTGTGGAGAGGCTAGCACTGGAGTAATATGATTAAATCTTTTGGTTCTAGTCAAGATTCTAGCAGCTGTATTTAGCACTAACTGAAGTTTATTTAGTGATATATCTGGGTAGCCGGAGAGTAGAGCATTGCAGTAGTCTAATCTAGAAGTGACAAAAGCATTGATTTGCTTTTCTGCATAATTTTTTTTTTTTTTTTTGCAATGTTAAAACCTGTTGGGGCTACAGGTTAGCAATGAACCCCGAGTCGGGATTGCTAACAAGGCTGGAAATTCAAAACATCAAAAATCTAATAATTTCAATTTCTCAAACAATCAACTATTTTACACAATTTAAAAGATAAACATCTCCTTAATCTAACCACATTGTTCGATTTTCAAAGTGGCTTTACGGCAAAAGCATAAAGTTAGATTATGTTAGGACAGTACATAGCCACAAAAGTACAAACATCCATTTTCAATTCAAGGTCAGGCGTCACCAAAAGCAGAAACCAGCTAGAATTATGCACTAACCTTTGTCAATCTCCATCAGATGACACTCCTAGGACATTATGTTATACAATACATGCATTTTTTGTTCCATCAAGTTCATATTTATATCCAAAAACAGCATTTTACAGTAGCGTGAAATTCAGATTTTTTTCTTCTCTGAAATGCTTCCGGTGAACATAACAAAATTACTATTCGAAAACATTGGTAAATTATAATATTGTCATTCAAAGAATAATATATTATCATCTCGTAATTGCTACCGAATGGCCAGATCTCAAAATAACTTTACTGGGAAATCACATTTTGCAATAAACGGGGTGCTATGCTAAGAACAATAAGCTATGCTATACAGTTAGCATCATCTAATATCGATAATAACATTGTAAATATCCCCTTACCTTTGATTATCTCCATCAGAAGGCACTGCCAGGAATCCCAGGTCCGGAACAAATGTGGTTTCCTTTGACAAAGTTCATAATTTATGTCCAAATAACACCAAGTAGTTAGCGTTCATTATGCTCCCACAAAACGTGGTGGGGGGGGTTGTAAATCACGCCGAAAAGCTAAAAAAAACCTAGTAAATAATCTATTTACGTTCGTTCAAACATGTCAAAGGTTGTTTAGCATTAATCTTTTGGTCCATTTTTAACGTTAAACATCAGTAATATTTTCACACAACCTATCCTATGTCTTGATAAACAATTAATGACAAACTCACGCTTCTCAGATTTATGCGCAGGCGCAAAAAATGAAGTGACGACATGTAAACTTCCTTGCATTCTAATTTGCTCTCTGTTTATCATAGACGCTTCAAACAACTTTATAAAGATCGTTGACATCTAGTGGAAGCCGTAGGTGTTGCGAAATGAATCCTTTCTCACTATGGTATCTATAAAACAATGACACTAAATAGTACAGTCACAAAATTCACATTTTTTTTAATCTATTTTTCACAGGTTTTTGCCTGCAATATGAGTTTTGTTATACTTACAGACACCATTCAAACTGTTTTAGAAAATTCAGAGTGTTTTCTATCCGAATGTGTTAATAATATGCATATCCTAGCTTCTGAGTTGGTGTAGGAGGCAGTTAAAAATGGGCACATATTTTTTTTCAACATTTCTCAATACTGCCCCCGAGCCCCAACAGGTTATTAACCTCTATGGGCTAGGTGGGACGCAAGCGTCCCACCCGTGGTGCACTCCATCAACAGCAGGTGCATTTCAAGAGCGGCAAATTTGAATCCAAATAAATGTCAAAATTCAAATTTTTCAAACATACAACTATTTTACACCCTTTGAAAGATAAACATCTCCTTAATCTAACCACATTTTACGATTTCAAAAAGGTTTTACGGCGAAAGCATAAATTTAGAGTATGTTAGGACAGTACATTTACAAGAGTTGTGTGTAATGTTGTGCCAATTCAAAGACAGGCGTCACCAAAACCATAAAATCAGCTAAAATTATGCACTAACCTTTTACAATCTCCAACAGATGACACTCCTAGGACATTGTGTTAGACAATGCATGCATTTTTAGTTCTATCAAGTTCATATTTATATCCAAAAACAGCGTTTTACTGTGGCGTTGATGTTCAGGAAATCGTTTCCCTCCAATAACCGGCATTCAAGTCAGCACCACAAATTAAATAATTAAAATTAGAAAACATTGGTAAAATATTATATTGTCATTTAAAGAATTATAGATTTACATCTCTTGAACGCAATCAACTTGCCAGATTTAAAAATAACCTTACTGGGAAATCACACTTTGCAATAATCTGAGCACTGCGCCCAGAAAAATACGCATTGCGATACAGACTAGCCGCCATGTTGGGGAGATCTAAAATCGAAAATACTATGTAAATAATCCATTACCTTTGATTCTCTTCATCAGATGTCACTTCCAGGTATCACAGGTCCATAACGAATGTAGTTTTGTTCAAAAAAGCTCATCATTTATGTCCAAAAATCTCCGTCTTGTTAGCACATGATCTAAGCCCGCCGGACTTCACTTCATGAACGAGGGGAAAAAATATATTTACGTTCGTTCAAACATGTCAAACGTTGTATAGCATAAATCATTAGGGCCTTTTTTAAACAGAACATGAATAATATTCAAGGTGGACGAATGCATTCTCTTTTATAACGTATTGGAACGAGGGTACGCAACATGAACTCGCGCGCCAGGTGTCTAATGGGCCATCATCGTTCCATGGCTCTTGTTCGGTCAGATCTCCCTCCAGAAGACTCAAAACACTTTGTAAAGGCTGGTGACATCTAGTGGAAGCAATAGGAAGTGCCAAAATATTCCTCAGCCCCTGTGTTTTTCAATGGCATAGGTTTAAAGGTAATACAACACATCAGGTATCCACTTCCTGTCAGAAAATGTCTCAGGGTTTTGCCTGCCAAATGAGTTCTGTTATACTCACAGACACCATTCAAACAGTTTTAGAAACTTTAGGGTGTTTTCTATCCATATATAATAAGTATATGCATATTCTAGTTACTGGGTAGGATTAGTAACCAGATTAAATCGGGTACATTTTTTTATCCAGCCGTGCAAATACTGCCCCCTAGCCCTAACAGGTTAAGAAGATGGAAAAAAGCCTGCGTTGAAATTTTCTTTATGTTCGTTATTGAGAGATCAGGGTCCAGAGTAACGCCAAGGTGCTTCAGTTTTCTTTGAGACGACTGTACAACCATCAAGACTAATTGTCAGATCAAACAGCAGATCTTTGTTTCTTGGGACCTAGAACTAGCACCTCTGTTTTGTCTGAGTTTAAAAGTGAAAAATTGGCCTGTGAAAAATGTCTAAAACACAGGCGTCCAGGGTAAGCAATTTTGGGGCTTCACCATGTTTTATCAATGTACAGCTGTGTGTCGTCCGCATAGCAGTGAATGTTGACATTGTGTTTCCGAATGACATTACCAAGAGGTAGAATATATAGTGAAAACAAAAACGGAACCTTGAGAAACACCAACACTTACAATTGATTTGTCAGAGGATAAAACATCTGCAGAGACTAACTGATATCTTTCTGACAGATAAGATCTAAACCATGCAAGAACTTGGTTTAGATTGACATTAAGGTTTAGGAGCATGAGGACAGATGCAGAGCCTTGGCCTGACTCCATTAAAAGGTAATTTACCAACTTCACAAGGGCAGTCTCAGTGCTACGATGGGGTCTAAAACAAGACTGGAGAGTTTTGTATACATTATTTATCTTCAGGAAGGCAGTGAGTTGCTGCGCAACAGAGATTTCCAAAAATGTTTAGAGGAATGAGGTTTTCGATATAGGCCGATGAGTAAAATATTTTTTTATTTTTTATAATGATAATCTGGCATTTTTAGGAGAGGCTTTATTATTGCAGCTTTTAGTGAGTTTGGTACACATCCAGAGGATAGGGAGCTGTTTATTATGTTCAACGTAGTATGGCCAAGCACAGGAAGTAGCACTTTCAGTAGTTTAGTTGGTATAGGGTCCAGTAGGCATCTAGAAGGTTTAGAGGCCATGACTATTTTCGTGTCGAGAGATACAGAATTAAAACACTTTAGTGTCTCCATTTATCCTAGGTCCTGGCAGTTCTGTGCAGAGTCAGGACAACTGAGTTTTGGAGAAATATGCATATTCAAAGAGGAGTCTTTAATTTGGTTTCTAATGATCATGATCTTTTTGGCGAAGTTCATGAATTCATAACTGCTGAAGTGACGGCCATCCTCTCTTGGGGAATGCTGATTTTTAGTTAGCTTTGCGACAGTATTGAAAATTATAGATTTGATTGTTTTTATTCTCCTCAATTAGGATGGAAAAGTAGGTTGGCCGGGTAGCAGTGAGGGCTCTTCGATATTGCATGGTACTGTCTTTCCAAGCTAGTCGGAAGACTTCCAGCTTCGTGGCGCGTCATTTCCATTCCAATTTTCTGGAAGCTTGCTCCAGGGCTTGGGTATTTTCTGTATACCAGGAGCTGATTTCTTGTGACAAATGTTTTTTGTTTTTAGAGGTGCAATGCGACTGCATCTACGGTATTACGCAAGGTTAAATTTAGATCCTCGGTTAGGTGGTTAACTGCATTTTGTGCTCTGATGTCCTTGTGTAGGTGGAGGAGTCTGGAAGGGCATCTAGGAATCTTATGGTTGTCTGAGAATTAATAGCGCAGCTTTTGATAATCTTGGTTGGCATTTGAGCAGATTTATTTGTTGCGATTGCAAACGTTATAAAATGATAGTCCAGGATTATGAGGGAAAATATTTAGATCCAGAATATTTATTCCACAAGATAAAATTAGATTGGGGTATGACTGTGGCATTGCGCGGGATCGAAGACATGTTGGACAAAACCCACTGAGTCAATGATGGCACCGAAAGCCTTTTGGAGTGCGTCTGTGGACTTTTTCATGTGAATATTGAAGTCACCAAAATGTGTATGTTATCTGCCATGACAACAAGGTCCAATAGGAGTTCAGGGAACTCGGTGAGGAATGTTGTATATGGCCCAGGAGGTCTGTAAACAGTAGCTATAAAAAGTGATTGAGTAGGCTGCAAAGATTTCATGACTACAAGCTCAAAAGAAGAAAATGCAGTCTTATTTATTTAAATTGTTTCTGCTGTTGTACATGTTAACAACACCTCCGCCTTTGCGGGATGCGTGGGGGATATGGTCACTAGTGTAACCAGGAGGAGAGGCCTTATTTAACACAGAAAATGAATCGGGCTTGAGACATGTTTCAGTCAGGCCAATCACATCAAGGTTATGATCAGTGGTTAATTCATTGACTCTGACTGCCTTGGAAGTGAGGGATCTAACATTAACTAGTACTATTTTGAGATGTGAGCTATTATCACAATCTCTTTCAATAATGACAGGAATGGAGGTCCATTCCTGTCATGTAAAGAAAACTAATTTGTTTTTGAGAAATAAGCCTTTTGTCCGTATGGAACATTTCTGGGATCTTTTATTTCAGCTCAGTAAACATGCGACCAACACTTTACATGATGCGTTTATATTTTTGTTCAGTATAGATTAGATTATTTGTCTGTTCTAAAAACATACATTTTTCACTTTCAGACTGGGCTGTAGATAAACAGACTACAAAACGATTTTAGATGCAATGTTCTTAGCTTAGCGAAGCCTGATGAAGACAATTTAAAGTTGTGAATGCTACACAATTTTTGTGAAATGTTATTATTTTGTCAAAAAGACATGCATTTTCCTTGATCTGGGTACTCCAACTAGGCTGTAGATATAGGCCTATACAACCCCTATAACCCATTGTCAGGCAACCAGCCCTACTCCTTGTGACCGACACACCTTGTTAATACGGAAGAAATACTACAGGATCTATCAGGCCTCTCATCCCAACCTCTCACCTATCATATCCTGCCTCTCATCACAACCTCTCACCTATCATATCCTGCCTCTCATCACAACCTCTCACCTATCTTGCCTCTCATCACAAACTCTCACCTATCATAGCCTGCCTCTCATCACAACCTCTCACCTATCATATCCTGCCTCTACACCTGTCTGTCAGTGTCAACAGTACTCATACTTTTCTTGCTTTGCTACTTTTCTCCTCTCTCTTTCCCTTTCTTTCCTCTCCCCCCAGCTTGTAGCTCTCTGTGTTGTGGTTTGGCCTCTGGCCCCCGAGGGCCCCCAGGTGGCTCCCTGATGCACTGCATCATGAAGCTGGCCTCTGGGGTTGCCCCCGACAACAGCCCTGTCCAGCAGCTGGCGTTCTCTCTGCTGGCCAACCTGGCCATCAACAAGGACTGTAAAGGAGTCCTGCACAAGGTAATGTACTACATTATTACCCCTACTACATTAGCCTTACACCCCTTACCACATTATCACCAAACCTGGCCCTGCAGAAAGTAATATGATTGGAGACGTTGTCAATGTGACTACTGGTTAAAAACATGTCTTTACTGTAAGTTGTGTCTATTTGCACTCTGCGGTTTCTGTAACTTTTTAAGCTTTAACTAAGCTCTCGAGTTCAGATGTCTTTCTCAGTTTCAATCAAAACCTGGCTGAATCTTATTTCTCCCTCTCCCTGCCTGTCCCTCTCCAGAGTAACTTCCTGCAGCCGTTCCTGTCCCTGCCTGTCCCTAAGCCAGGCAGTAAGACGGGTCCTGGTGCCGGGGGGCTGTTGGGCCTGTGGCTGAGGCTGCTCCTGAGTGTCTCCTTCGGTGAGGACGGCCAGCTGAGTGTCCTGAGGCTGACCGGAGCCCTGGACCTCCTTGCTGACCTGGCCGCTACGCAGCCCCAACGCCACCGTCACTATAGCAATGGGAGCAGGCCCATCACCACGACGGACAATGCCCTCCTCATCCTCCACAATGTCTGTTTCAGCTCTGCCAACAAACCCAAAGTACTGGCCAATGGTAGGGATGGAACACAGGGTATACACATGGATGTTTTTATCAGAGAGACGTTGAGAAATGGTTTCTGTGTTTAAATTGCCCTATTCCTACCCTTGCATCGCGTTTAAGGTTTACAAAAAAATGTAATCTGATGACATCTTAGGGGGGCTTCTTCGAATTCAGATTTGTTCTTTCCAGTGGAAAGCTTTGTCTTCCTGTATGCGTGTGTGAATGTAAAAGGTGGGTGTTTGAAATGAAATGGAAGCTGTTAGGTCTTCTCTTTTGATACTTTGTGCTGAACTGAAACAGGAAACAATCTGAAACAGGATGTGTGAACAGAAGTGGTCTTTGTTTCACCATCACACCCTGTTGAACTCGCTTATCTTTGCTAATGATGTGTCATTTTATGAATGGGAAATGTTTTATTTTCAGGAATAATACTATGTCCAACATGATTATATGTCCCTGTACAGATAAGGCCATGAGGGTGCTGGTGTCCTGTCTGGACAGTAAAGAGGCTGAGGTTCGCTCTATAGGGGCATCGGCGCTATGGGCCCTGCTCCACAACTACCAGAAGGTACACACACACACACACATCATTTTTAGAATCATAAGAGCTCATTTATATGAAGTACAGCTGTCTCTAACCTGCCGTTGTGATTCCTCATCTAAGGCCAAGACCACTTTGAAGTGTCCCTCTGTCAGACTCAGGGTGCATGAAGCCTATAAAGTTGCTAAGAAAGGTAAACGTTTCACCTTTAGTCCAGACAGTGAATGTGCTGGAAGTGTTTGATGTGTCACAGTCCTGTTGTTATTGTGCTCTATTGCCTCAATTTGTGTGTGTCTGTGTGTGCCTATCTTTTTTTGTTGTCAGATGCAGAGAAAAATCCTGACATCATGAACACCTATCTGTTGAAGTGCCTTGAGAACTTAATTCAGCTGCTGAATACCTGACTGACACATCGATGCAATCTGACATAATGTACACACCTTGAAACCTTATTTATATTTGAAGTGAATATATGTGTGCAAACTTGATACATTAGATATCGTTTTTAATGTCCCTACATCTTATCTATGATCTGTGATGTTTTTGTATGTTTTGTACATATTTTGGGGATTGAATCATAAATTAAAGTAAATAATGATGGAAGAAAAAGTATGGCTGACTTTTATGCTTACAACACAAGATAATATAATGTTTCAGAATGATGTTCTGAACCTGATACCTTATAAGACAACTCCAAGATATAGCCATGAATAAGTACAATGATACCATTTCCTCTAAATGAGGCCCGTGTAGGAAAGGCTTTCATTTTCAGATAGCGCAACAGTGGTGGAACTGTGGCTGGAAACGGGAGATGTCACCTCTGGTCGTGTCAACCCCAACACCACATTTCAGTCAAACACACAGCTAACCAGAGCTACTGCAGAATTACACACCGAAAGTGTCGCTACACACAATATTTCCCAGTATCTAAATAGATCTTTT
This sequence comes from Salmo salar, assembly GCF_965601325.2. NCBI lineage: Eukaryota > Metazoa > Chordata > Actinopteri > Salmoniformes > Salmonidae > Salmo > Salmo salar. The sequence goes on from NC_138309.1 coordinate 12,627,992, forward strand.
ATAATTACTAGTCTATAGTTTACACTTAAACCACTGCAACACACAGCACCTCTCTGTTGTAGCCTGATAGAATAAGCTAGCAGGACTAAGCTTTCCACCCACCACCAACCCTGCATATAAAGTGTCCCTCTGTGTAGAATGAGCTAACAAAGGGTTAGCATGGAGTGTCCCCCCTGGCCCCTCCCGTGGACTAAAGTGTTTGTTTCTGTCCCAAAAGGCAATGTATTCCCTGTCTAGTGCACTACTTTTGGCCAGACCCCTTTGGGTCAAAAGTAGTGCACTAAATAGGGAATAGGTTGCCATTTGGGATGTCATCTTTCTCTGTAGCGCGAGAGACAGCTAGTAGGAAGTGCAGCCCTGTTGCCTCTCCACTCATCTCATCAATGCAGCTTTCATTCTGCCTCAGAGGGCCAAGATGGAGGCTGTACAAAAGGACCACTGGTACTTCATGGTACTCCTCATCTTTCTCTCCAGTCTCAAAGGTATGGGAATGTCACTTTTATTATTTTAACGAGTAATGTTGATCAGGGAAATATAACTTTCTTTGTATACTTGTACACTATGGATTATAAACGCAGAACATTGAAAGTTGTTGGTTTAGTTAGGTAGGCTATTTGTTGTCTTACGTTTGGTAAACATTTAAGTTTACTGCTGTTTAAAAGTCTCAACATAAAACGTTATTACTGAAATATTCACCCAGATGTGTTTTAGTATTTATTTATTTGCTTGAAGATAGCATACCATGAGCTGTTAGGATTAAAACTACAAAGGCGGATTCTCTTTTGACTTCTCATTGCCCTTATTCTCTATGCATGTTTCCATAACAATTAGACTGCGTTCAGACATTCTCTCTTCAACTCTTAATTAGGAGAATACAGGAACACCAACCGTCTCATCAGCTTCTCAAACGTCCCTTTACTCTTACACACCCAGGACAGAGTCCATGTTAATGAGTTAGTCTTTAGATGGGCAACGCTCCCTTGTTGCCTTAACAGGACTAATACAGTGAAAAGACACTTCTTCTATACCTGTCAGACTAGCTATCTTTCCAAGGGATTGTTTTTTTTTTATCGGTTGTCTAGATGGAAGTCTGATCGACTGATTTGTTTGATCATCAGCTATTGCCATTTCTGTTGATTTGTGTGGGCTAATATTCTCCAAATTAGTGATACCCAGGGGAGAGACTCTAAAGAGGGAAATGTATTTGATGACTGCTCCATCTTCAGTTGGAGCAGCTGACTACGTGATGAAGGTTCTGCTTACAGGCTTTTCATTCTCTATGCATCATTTCCATGTCATAATTCCTGTGATTAACTATGTACTAAGGACTGCAACTCCATATCAATTATATATATATATATATTTACATTTTATTAATTTAGCAGACACTCTTATCCAGAGCAACTTACAGTAGTGCATAAATGTTTGTACTGGTCCCCTGTGTGAATGGAACCCACGACCCTGGCGTTGCAAGCGCCATGCTCTACCAACTGAGCTACACGGGATGCAATTAATCTGATTACCAAATAAAAATAAACTGGAGATAACCTTAGGTCAGAATGGTTATTGAGAATTACTAATATTCCTGATGAACTGACCAGGTAAAGTTAGATAAATGTAATACTGTACACATGTATGAAAACATGCCCTCTGCCATGTCCAGTTTCTGTGCAGCAGAGAGATGGTGTTACCACGGTGAAGCTTAAGGAGGGGATGGTTCTAGAGTGTGTGTGTCCATGGGAAGGGAACCTCAGCATGGTCTCCTGGACCAAACTGATCCGGTTTGAGAAGGCCCCTGTAGCTGTGTATCACCCTGAGTACGGAGTGTCCATCTCCCAGTACTACCAGACCAGGATCCAGTTCCAGAAGACCACACCCATGGATGGCAGTATCACCATCAGTAAGGTCACCCAGGAGGACGCAGGGCTCTACCACTGCTCTGTTCAAACCTTTCCTAAAGGATCCTGGGCCAGAGACATAAGGGTGGAGGTGGAGGACACAGGGACAGTAGAAGAGGATGATGCGGGTAGTGAAGCAGGTACTGTCTAGGACTTCTTGTGTATTTTCATTTAGAATATGTTGTCTACAATAGAGTTTGACTAGCTAGTACCAAATACTTTGACTGATAATGGTGATTGTTTTCATCAATCCCAGAGTGTTATTACAATGCCCATGCACCTTTCATCGATGTCTATTTTCTTATCTACATTAACAAATCATTTTGACAGTAACCTTCCATAAAGTATTTCCTTCATAAAGCTTTTTCATTTCCATATGTACTAGGAAACTAAATGTTTGTTTCTTGGGCTTCAGGAAAGTGACTGAAAAAGTGCACCTGGTCCTGAAAAATAAAAATAATCAACTGATTGACGGTATAAGGGGGATATCGGCGAACAAATGTCGTGGTCAAGGCTAAGACGGTGCCAGTGCAATGAGTGGAGTTTACTCAAGTGTTCAAACATGCACATCACACCGAGAGCCTGTTTCCTATGTATGCCTACTTCTTTTGAGTTTTAGTTTAGAAAACGATCTCAGAAGCAGTGGCGGTTCTAGACCATTTCAACTGGGGGGACCGAGCTGGGGCCAGTTACATTAGATGTTATTGTTGTCATATCGTTTTCTTCACTACATTGCAGGCATTAGCAGGCAAAAGACCATGTTCATAATCATCATCGTTGCCACTGTCTAATAACGGATGTAAAAAAAGAACGATAGCAAAAATTAGTTATGTAAAGATGATTTCATACTCCACATTTAGGGGGGCCACAAGGGGGTCCAAAATTGTTGTCACAGGGGCACTGCCCCCCCCCCCCCCAGAACCGCTAGTGCTCAGAAGAAGCGGCAGCTACAGGGATGGTAAAAACGGCTTGATTGCCATAGCAACATATGGGAAGAGTGATTCAAATAAAGCAGTTCTGCAACATCTTTAATTGAGCCTCTAATTCTCCATAATTCCCGGTCTCAACACGTTATGGAAATAGTTGAACTGTATATGAAACTCTGGGGACAGGTCGTCTGGACACTAAACAGCCAATACATTGGCAGATGCAAAGATATTATCTATAGCTGATAAGAGTTACTGAGGATTTCAAAAAAATATATAGAAAAAATGCGATTTTCGTTCATACAACTCAAACGCTGGTTCACAACATCAACAGTGCATTATCTCTGGTATAACTTGGCATGCATAATTTAAGACTAAGTTAAAATTGTGTGCAGCTCAATGGACATGTAATGCACAATGTCTCAGGAATGTCGGTTGCCAATAAGTTGGGCCTACAACCTGAACATACAGGTCATGGTGAAAACATTTGCACACAGGAGACAAGGGGAGTCTCAAATTGGATTTAATTTGATTTAGGACTAATTTAATCTACCTTGAAAATTGCAGCCCATTTGTGTAGGCTATTAGCCAAAGTTCAAAAATAGATGCCTGAATTTATCCTCAAGCCAACTACATTTTTCCTCACTGTTAGGCTATTTGATGTCATTTTATAAATACAATTTATAATGTTTTATAAATAACACCTAAATCGCAGCTAAAGATAGTGTGTGTATATATAGCTATAAAATAGTACACTGCATAACGAAACAATTTCTAGTAAAGTAGTGATTTTAGGAATTATAGTATTATAATGATAGTATTATAAGGAATTAACACAACTTTCAGTCCAAGCTGGGAGAGAGCGCGACGACGGCTCATGTCATGCAGGTTCCGGTATACAGGACAGCTGTCCTGTATACCGGAACCTGCATGACATGAGCCATCGTCGCGCTCTCTCCCAGCTGGGACTGAAAGTTGTTGTGTTAATTCCTTATAATACTATCAGTCCCCGCTATATATATATATATATATATATATATATATATATATATATATATATATATATTTACAGTTGAAGTCGGAGGTTTACATATACTTATGTTGGAGTCATTAAAACTCGTTTTTCAACCACTCCACACATTTCTTGTTAACAAACTATAGTTTTGGCAAGTCGGTTAGGACATCTACTTTGTGCATGATGCAAGTAATTTTTCCAACAATTGTTTGCAGACAGATTATTTCACTTATAATTCACTGTATCACAATTCCAGTTGGTCAGAAGTTTACATACACTAAATTGACTGTGCCTTTAAACAGCTTGGAAAATTCCAGAAAAGTATGTCATGGCTTTAGAAGCTTCTGATAGGCTAATTGACATCATTTGAGTCAATTGGAGGTGGTCCTGTGGATGTATTTCAAGGCCTACCTTCAAACTTAGTGCCTCTTTGCTTGACATCATGGGAAAATCAAAAGAAATCAGCCAAGACCTCAGAAAAAAAATGTGGACCTCCACAAGTCTGGTTCATCCTTGGGAGCAATTTCCAAACGCCTGAAGGTACCACGTTCATCTGTACAAACAATAGTACGCAAGTATTAACACCATGGGACCACGCAGCCGTCATACCGCTCAGGAAGGAGACGCATTCAGTCTCCTAGAGATTAACGTACTTTGGTGCGAAAAGTGCAAATCAATCCCAGAACAACAGCAAAGGACCTTGTGAAGATGCTGGAGGAAACAGGTACAAAAGTATCTATATCCCACAGCAAAACGAGTCCTATATCGACATAACCTGAAAGGCCGTTCAGCAAGGAAGAAGTCACTGCTCCAAAACCGCCATAAAAAAGCCAGACTACGGTTTGCAACTGCACATGGGGACAAAGATCGTACTATTTGGAGAAATGTGCTCTGGTCTGATGAAACAAAAATAGAACTGTTTGGCCATAATGACCATCGTTATGTTTGGAGGAAAAAAGGCTTGCAAGTCGAAGAACACCATCCCAACCATGAAGCACGGGGGTTGCAGCATCATGTTGTGGGGGTGCTTTGCTGCAGGAGGAACTGGTGCACATCACAAAATAATGAGGAAGGAAAATTATGTGGATATATTGAAGCAACATCTCAAGACATCAGTCAGGAAGTTAAAGCTTGGTCGCAAATGGGTCTTCCAAATGGACAATGACCCCACGCAAACTTCCAAAGTTGTGGCAAAAAGGCTTAAGGACATCAAAGTCAAGGTCTTGGAGTGGCCATCACAAAGCCCTGACCTCAATCTTATAGAAGGTTTGTGGGCAGAACTGAAAAAGCGTGTGCGAGCAAGGAGGCCTACAAACCTGACTCAGTTACACCAGCTCTGTCAGGAGGAATGGGCCAAAATTCACCCAATATATTGTGGAAGGCTATCCGAAACGTTTGACCCAAGTTAAACAATTTAAAGGCAATGCTACCAAATATTAATTGAGTGTATGTAAACTTCTGACCCACTGGGAATGTGATGAAAGAAATAAAAGCTGAAATAAATAATTCTCTCTGCTATTATTCTGACATTTCACATTCTTAAAATAAAGTGGTGATCCTAACTGACCTAAGACAGGGAATTTTTAGTTGGATTAGATGTCAGGAATTGTGAAAAACTGAGTTTAAATATATTTGGCTAAGGTGTATGTAAACTTCCGACTGCAACCGTATATATCAAATTGGTAGCTGGTTAGTATTCCGTTGTATCGAAAATGTATTGGACAGTCTGCACTGTTTGAATTTCCAACTTGAAATATTGAAAAAGTAATTACAGTGGTCTAAAATAGCTTTGTGAAATGTTAGGCTTAACCTGATAAAATGACAACCAAATAGGCCTACCAATAAACATTAGCTAAAACAAAGCTTTGTCCGAACGCCGACCTTGTGTGGGGCCCAGAGAAAGTGCTTTATGCCAGTGTGTGTGTGTGTGTGTGTGTGTGTGTGTGTGTGTGTGTGTGTGTATTGATCATGTCACTACATATACACTACATGACCAAAATATGTGGACAACATTTGAAAATCATGGGCATTGGTATGGTGTTGGTCCCCCCTTTGCTGCTATAACGGCCTCCACTCTTCTAGGGAAGGCTTTCCACTAGATGTTGGAACATTGCTGCGGGGATTTGCTTCCATTCAGCCACAAGAGCATTACTGAGGTCGGCACTGATGTTGGGCGATTAGGCCTGGCTCACAGTCAGCGTTCCAATTAATTTCAAAGGTGTCCGATGGGGTTGAGATCAGGGCTCTGTGCAGGTCAGTGAAATACTTCCACACCGATCATCGCTGCAATGGGCTCAGGAGTCTAATGCGTCCTCCGAAATGTGACTTGCCAAACCACGCTTCTTAACACCCGTCTGCTTAACCCGGAAGCCAGCCGCACCAATGTGTCGGAGGAAACACTGTTCACCTGACCACCACAAGGAGTCACTAGAGCACGATGAGCCAAGTAAAGCCCGCCCCGGCCAAACCTTCTCCTAACCCAGACAACGCTGGGCCAATTGTGCACAGCCCTATGGGTCTCCCGGTCACGACCCGTTGTGATACAGCCCAGGATCGAACCCGGGTCTGTAGTGACGCCTGTAGTACTGCGATGCAGTGCCTTAGACTGCTGCACCACTCGCGAAGCCCTCGACAAACCATTTCTGTATGGATCTCGCTTTGTGCCCGAGGGCATTGTTATGCTGAAACAGGAAAGGGCCTTCCCCAAACTGTTGCCACAAGGTTGGAAGCAGAATCGTCAAGAATGTCATTGTATGCTGTAGCGTTATAATTTCCCTTCACTAGAACAATGAAAAACAGACCCAGACCATTATTCCTCATCCACCAAACTTTACAGTTGGCACTATGCATTTGGGCAGGTATTCTCCTGGCATCCCCCAAACCCAGATTCGTCCATTGGACTGCCAGATGGTGAAGCGTGATTTATTACTCCAGAGAACGAGTTTCCACTGCTCCAGAGTCCAAAGGCTGCGAGTTTACACCTCTCCAGCCGACGGTTGGCATTGCGCATGGTGATCCTGGGCTTGTGTGTGGCTGCTCGGCGGTTGAGCTGTTGTTGCTCCTAGACGTTTCATCTTCACAATAACAGCACTTACAGTTGACTGGGGCAGCTCAAGCTGAAATTTTCTTCAGTAAGGCCATTCTGCTGCCGATGTTTGTCTATGTAGATTGCATGGCTGTGTGCTCGATTTTATACACCTGTCAGCAACGGGTATGGCTGAAATAGCTGAATCCACTAATTTGAAATTGTGTCTACATACTTTTGTATATAAGGTAATGTGAATTTTCTCTGCATTTTCTGCCTTTGTTTTGTAATTTCCCTGGATCACAGATGGAGATGCTAACATCCACACCAGAGAACCTGAGCCTGAGGTAATCCAAGCAGACACTGAACTCATCGCAGAGAGGAGCGACAACCTGACTATCAGCTGCAACCACGAGCACAACGGGACCGTGTATGAGGTCACAGTCGAGAAGCTAGACCATGGTAGCGGCAGTGGCGTGGGCATACTGGCGAAGTGTCGGCTGGAGAATGGTGGTCTGTTTGGAGTAGACTACACACACAGGGGGATAGTGAACTGTTCAGATAGACTGGACACACGTCTGCAGCTCAATGACGTGGGCGAGGAAGATGGAGGTTTATATAGATGTCTCTTCAAAACGGACGCTGGGGTACAGACCACCACTGTGCTGCTGACTGTACTTAGCCCAGGTAAGAGGTCAGAGTTAAAACATTACCCCACTAATTGTAACCAGCAAAGGTAATTTCAGACATTGAACTTAATTACTAATACACAGTGGTGGAAAAAGTACTCGTAAAAGTAAAGATACCTTAAAAGAAAATGACTCAAGTCACCCAGTAAAATACTACTTGAGTAAATGTAAATAAAATACTTGGTTTTAAATATACTTAAGTATCGAAAGTAAGTGGAATTGCTAAAATATACTTAAGTATCCAAAGTAAAGGTAAAAACCATTTCAAACTTTTTTCTTCTTCTTTTGATGGATAGCCAGGGGCACACTCCAACACTCAGACATAATTTACAAACAAAGCATTTGTGTTTAGTGAGTCCGCCAGATCAGAGGCAGTAGGGATGACCAGGGATGTTCTTTTGATAAGTGTGTGAATATGACCATTTTCCTGTCAACATGTAACAAGTAATTTTGGGTGACAGGGAAAATGTATGGAGTAAAAATTACATTATTTTCTTTAGGAATGTAGTGAAGTAAAAGTAAAATAGTAAAGTAATGTACGGATACTTAAGTAGTACTTAAAGTATTTTTACGATTGTGTGATGGCTATGAGAGTGTAATGAAATTAGAATATCCAGACAGGTAACTGGGGCAAGGTCATGTATAACTTTAAAAACCATCAACAGTTTGATAAACACCATTCGGAGATGAACTGAAAGCCAGTTCAGTTCCCTGAAGTGATTAGGACCAATGTGCGTCTTAGGGCTGAGCTTGAGTATAATAATCACTAATACAGTGAAATACAGTATTTCAGTGCACCGTAACATTGAGACCTTGAAAGCCTGTGTAGACCAGTCCCCTGTGAAAGCAACCTCATATTTCCAATGATGATCTACACTGAACAAAAATATAATCGCAACATGTAAAGTGCTGCTCCCATGTTCATAAACTGGAATTAAAGAGATCAGAAATGTTCCAAATGCACAAACATTATTTCTCGAAACTGTTTTGTTTACAAATTTGTTTACATACCTGTTAGTGAGCATTTTGTGAAGATAATCCATCCATCTGACAGGTGTGGCATATCGAGAATCTGATTAAATAGCATGATCATTACACAGGTACACCTTGTGCTAGGGACAAAAGGCCACTCTAAAATGGCAAGTTTTGTCACACAGCACGCCACAGATGTCTCAAGATTTGAGGGAGTGTGCAATTGGTGTGCTGACTGCAGGAATGTTCACCAGAGCTGTTGCCAGAGAATTTAACATGAATTTCTCTACCATAAGCCGCCTCAAATGCCTCACAACCGCAGGCCACGTGTATGGCATTGTGTGGGCGAGCAGTTTGCTGATGTCAACGTTGTGAACAGAGTGTCCCATGGTGTCGGTGGCGTTATGGTATGGGCAGGCATAAGCTAAGGACAACAAACACAATTGTATTTATCAATGGCATTTTGAATGCACAGAAATACTGTGATGAGATCCTGAGGCTCATTTTTTTTTTTTAAGTATCTGTGACCAACAGATGCATATCTGTATTCCAAGTCATGTGAAATCCATAGATTAGGACCTAATTAATTTATTTCAATTGACTGATTTCCTCATATGAACTGTAATTCAGTAAAATCTTAAAAATTGTTACATGTTGCGTTTATATTTTTGTTCAGCATAGATCAAGATGCAGCATAGAGACAAGGTATTAATTAGGCTGTGTATACACATGCAACTCTGCTAACAATGACATCATACACACAGTGAGTGACATAGTGACACAGGATGTGGCAAAGACCGTTAGCGGTTTGGTACAGGTGCAAAACTGAATTACTGATATTCTCTAGATGAGTGGTGTGTTTAAGGCGAGAGGGAGGTGTTTAGATAAGTGGTAAGCAAACTATTTCTACCCAGATGTTTCTACCCTTTCTTTAAGACACAACGGGTAAAGGAATTACACACATCAGTCAGGACCTACCATTTTGGAAACACAGATTAAAGCCGTCTGTCCTCTTTTCTCCCTCCCTTTCTCCCTCCTTCTCTCTTTTCTCCCTCCATTCTCAGTTGAATTCAGCCTGTCTGAGTATCTAATCTACATTGGCGGGGGAGTGTCAGGACTCCTACTGCTGCTCTCTGTCATTGTAATACTGGTTGTGTGGCAAAGGTACAGTAAGAGTTGACTTTCTATACTCTTTCTTTCTTCATGCAGGGACAATTTACAGTTATATTTACTCTTAGCCTAGGTAAACTTATTCAGTGGACACACATGGATGAATACTTTATTTGCAGAAGGCCCCTTTGAACCTATTGCCCCTTTACACTGTCAAACTTCATTTGGATGTGATCTGTATGTGATAAATGTAAAAGTTCCACATATTCTTACTAGTAAAATACCTCTCACAGACCATGCATTAGTCATCCCAGTTAGAGGTAAATAGGCTACTGGAGATAGGTACTCATTTGTTAGAGAATAAACTTTTTGCTGTGAAATTCCATTTCCCCAACCTTCCTTCACTCCCTCCGTCCCTCCCCTGCACCATATATCTGAAAGGCGGGCCACTGCTCATACTGAGTTTTACGCGGAGAGTGCACTTTCATTTTGCTTTCTTAGCGAGACGTGTAGGTGCTGTACTTCCAGTAGAGTGTGGGCTTTAGGAGTGTACAGTATGTGTGTGTGGGGAGATATGCAGTGAGGGGGAAAAAGTAAACGTACAAAATCAGCAGGGGGTCAAATACTTTTTTCCCTCACTGTATGATGAGTTAACTAATACATCCTGGCTCCTCAGAGTTCACTCATAAAAATGCACAGTCCATCTTCTTAGCTTGAATGAAAACGCATCCATATACACTACCGGTCAAAAGGTTTAGAACACTTACTCATTCAAGGGTTTTTCTTTATTTTTACTATTTTCTACGTTGTAGAATAATAGTGACGACATCAACACTATGAAATAAAACATATGGAATCATGTACTAACTAAAAAAGTGTTAAACAAAATTCAAATATATTTTATATCTGAAATTCTTCAAAATAGCCACCCTTTGCCTTGATGACTGCTTTGCACACTCTTGGCATTCTCTCAACCAGCTTCACCTGGAATGCTTTTCCAACAGTCATGAAGGAGTTCCCACATATGCTGAGCACTTGTTGGCTGCTTTTCCTTCACTCTGCCATCCGACTCAAACCAAACCATCTCAATTTGGTTGAGGTCGGGGGATTGTGGAGGCCAGGTCATCTGATGCAGCACTCCATTACTCTCTTTCTTTGTAAAATAGCCCTTACACAGCCTGGAGTTGTGTTGGGTCATTGTTCTGTTGAAAAACAAATTATAATCCTACTAAGCCAAAAACAGATGGGATGGCGTATCGCTGCAGAATGCTGTGGTAGCCGTGCTGGTTAAGTGTGCCTTGAATTCTAAATAAATCACAGACAGTGTCACTAGCAAAGCACCCCCACACCATCACACCTCCTCCTCCATGCTTCACAGTGGAAACCGCACATGCAGAGATCATCCGTTCACCTACTCTGCGTCTCACAAAGACACAGCGGTTGGAACCAAAAATCTCAAATTTGGACTCATCAGACCAAAGGACAGATTTCCACCAGGGTCTAATGTCCATTGCTTATGTTTCTTGGCCCAAGCACGTGTCTTCTTCATATTGATGTCCTTTAGTAGTGGTTTCTTTGCAGCAATTTGACCATGAAGGCCTGATTCATACAGTCTCCTCTGAACAGTTGATGTTGAGATGTGTCTGTTACTTGAACTCTGTGAAGCATTTATTTGGGCTGTAATTTCTGAGGCTAGTAACTCTAATAAACTTATCCTCTGCAGCAGAGGTGACTGTGGGTCTTCCTTTCCTGTGGTGGTCCTCATCAGAGCCAGTTTCATCATAGCGCTTGATGGTTTTTGCGACTGCACTTTCAAAGTTATTGAAATTTTCCGTATTGACAGACCTTCATGTCTTAAAGTAATGATGGACTGTCATTTCTCTTTTCTTATTTCAGCTGTTCTTGCCATAATATGGACTTGGTCTTTTACCAAATAGGGCTATCTTCTGTATCACCCCTCTACCTTGTCACAACACAACTGTTTGGCTCAAATGCATTAAGAAGGATAGAAATTCCACAAATTAACTTTTAACAATGCACACCTGTTAATTGAAATGCATTCCAGGTGACTACCTCATGAAGCTGGTTGAGAGAATGCCAAGTGTGTGCAAAGTTGTCATCAAGACAAAGGTTGGCTATTTGAAGAATCTCAAATCTCAAATATATTTAGATTTGTTTAACACTTTTTAGCTTACTACAAGATTCCATATGTGTTATTTCATAGTTTTGATGTCTTCACTATTATTCTAAAATTTAGAAAATAGTAAAAATAAAGAAAAACCTTTTGAATGAGTAGGTGTTCTAAAACTTTTGACCGGTAGTGTAAATATGGTTGTATGCTTCTGGACCAAAATAACCAGCTATTCTACCCGTCTCTCTGCCTGTCTGCCTCTCTGACTCTCTATCTATCTGTCTCTCTGTCTGTCTCTTCAGAAAGAAGAAGATGAGAGAGAAGTACATAACCAAACTGCATCCAGCTCAGAGCCGGGTAAGAATATAACATATCTTGTCATTTCCTAATCATGTGGATACTAATAAAATAGCACTATATCTTGTTTCCATGTATCAGTCAGTGCGTTTCAATAATGTGGCACATCTCTAACATATCTCTAATATAGCTCTAATGTCTAATGTCTTTGTAGTCCTGCAACACCTATGAGAACGTTCCTGTGTATGACAGGATGAGGAAGGGGACCAATCAGAGAGGAGATAGCCCAGTGTACGGCAACATACACACCGTACGTTCACACACTAAAAGGAAGAGATAGGGAGAAGTACTGTGTTACAGACCTGTTTGACCCCAGTCATGCTGTAACAGTGGCACAGCCACAGTCTCCCCATTGAAACATTCATGAATATATTCAACCGCTTATAGTGGTCAAAGACTGTGGGACAGAATCATTCATATAACTGCAAAGTAGGCCTACTTCAATTAAACTATGTATCAGTCTGACTTACACTTTGTTTGCTCTCAATCTATGCAACTCTGTGTAATCCCTTGAAACATTGACGGTTTGTTTAGATATACATTTGCTACTAATAATATGTAAAACACTCATTTTGTATAATATATTGTTGAAGGCTTTACATGCAGTAATACCGCCCCATAACAAACTGTTATTAAACGCCTCCCAGCTCCATTCAAATCCTTAGTTGTCCCTAACTCAATCGTGTGACAATGAACAAACCGGTCATGCTGTTCCATCCCCTGGGCATGCTGTGTTTTCCTGTTGTAGTTACACAGATTGGGTCCTGTAGGTTCTTATAGAATTCTGTAACGTTATGTTTTCATGGAATTGTTCACATGTTAATTCAGCAAAATTATCATAGTCAATGGAAACATACTGTACTATTGTATTTTTTCGAATATCTAAGCCATAGATGAAATATTTCTTCTCTTTCTAGCTGTAGAATCTAGATGAATGCTGTGATTAGAAATTCTTCTGACACTGTTGGACAAAAAATGCAATTCTATTCCTAGCTGAGAATAAAATGGAGGTCTTGGGAATGAAAGATGTCTGGGCTCTCAGCAAGAAGAGGAAGAGGAGGATGCAAAAAATGAAAGAATAATGGACAATTTACATTCGGAATACAGGGTTTTAGTCTTGTTAATTTATTAAGCCTACTTGTCTGCGTCGGTACAATAGGTGCTGATACTGTGTTTCTCTGTGACTTTAATGACCCCATGTGGACTAAATAAAACCTACTCTACTGTGACATGAGTTGGTCTCTTCTGGGAGTGTTTGGCCGGGATTCAATCAAAGGTGTGTTGTAAACAAGGGCATTGCACTTTACTTTTGAAGGTAATTTACGCATGTGCTGACATCCGCAGTGCTTGGCGTGAATGTGATCTCCGCAAATGTCTGGAACATTGACTTTTAAAGCATATTGCAATGTGCTTCTCTACAATGCGCTTTTGTTTGAATCCCTGCCATAGCAACTGCATTCAGCCCTGTTGCGTGTTGGTTAAATCGGCACAGAAATGTATTGTCATAAAAAAATAAAAAAAAATAAAACATCTTTATACCTTGACAACATGTACATTCAATTTATTCTCTCATCAAAAAAAACATTACATATATACATTTAGTGAGTGAACAACGTAATCCTACACTCAATTTATTAAAAAGTGCTATTAACAAATATTATGACAAAGTAACGAAACACAAAAGCATGTAGTGTGTGATTATTTAGACACAAACATCAAACTAACATTGAGGTGGTACTGTAGGAACATTACCATTGTATAACGTACAGTGGTGTTAAGTACTTTAAGTAAAAATACTTTAAAGTACTACTTAAGTCTGTTTTTTTGGGGGTAACTTTACTTTTACAACTTTTACTTCACTACATTCCTTAAAATACAGTACTCTTTAATCCATACTAATTACCTGACACCCAAAAGTACTCGTTATACTTTGAATGCTTAGCAAGACAGGAAAATGGTCCATTTCACACACTTATCAAGAGAACATCCCTGGTCATCCCTACTGCCTCTTATCTGGCGGACTCACTAAACACACATGTTTGTTTGTAAATTATGTCTGAGTGTTGGAGTGTGCCCCTGGATATCCATACATTTAAAAAACAAGAAAATTATGCAGTCTGGTTTGCTTAATATAAGGAATTTGAAATTATTTATACTTTTACTTTTTATACTTATGTAAATTTTAGCAATTACATTTACTCTTGATACTTAAGTATATTTAAAACCAAATACTTTTGGACTTTTACTAAAAAGTCGAATTTTACTGGGTGACTTTCACTTTTACTTTTACTCAAGTATGACAATGGGCACTTTTCCCACCACTGGTAATGTAGTACCATTGAAGACAGAAAACGTCTACTGTCTATTTCTATACTATATTCAAACAAGATGTGGCTGACATAAACAGTGTGAGAAAGACATGAAAAGTGGAAAACAACAAATAATGAATGTCACAGAACTACCTGGTACTACTTTCTCTCATTACCACAGTTGTATAAATACTCCAAACAAACTACAACTACTTTCTCTCCCTACCACAACTGTATAAACACTCATCACAAACAAAATGGAACTACTTTCTCCCTTTACAGTTGTGTAAAATAGTAGAGATGGATTAATTACATTAAACACAGGTGTGCAGTAGTGAGTTTCACCCAGTTATCATTGTATCAGATAGATACTGAGAACCTTTTGTAGAAGGGCACTTTCTTTGTTCATCCAACCCATGTTCAGGTTAAATTGATTCACTTATAATATACAGTAATTAAACAAACAGCAAATTGTGTGTAACTGTGAGATCTAAACATATGATATTCATGATATTATTTTATACTGTGCCCTGGATGTTTCTGGGATTCCATATAAACATATCTACCTCTATGAAAATAAATATTCAAACTTTGACCAAAATAATTCACACAACAAAGAAAGGAAGTAGCTCAAAAGGATAAGAGTGTAATGACTGATTTGCTCATCCGTATACCTCAATAAACTGATTGTCTTTTCTTGTGAATATTGACTTTGTGTTCTTACCATCTGTGAATTTGTGGACACTATCATTTCTCAGATAATGACAGACGACAAGTCTTTTTTTGTTTAAATGGACAATACTATTTTCAGAATGTCTTGCACCTAAGAGGAGCTGAGGGCGTAGATATACTACAATAATGGCAGACACGGACCCAGGCCAGAGATTAAGCCTGTGGGTGTCTGGTACAATAGTGTCACACTCTTCAGTCTGCATGCGTCAGAAGGCACTTCGTACTGTGGCTGGAGGACAGGGCGAGAGGTCTGGGAAACATCAATAGTTAGACCAAGCATGGTCACAGTCTGAGTGCTCCAAACAGAAGCCAAATAAACTGCTTTTTCACAAGGGTCAGCCTTAAATAGGCTATAGTCTATACTGTAGGTCCTAGTCAAGTTGGACTTAGATGTAGCCTATAGGTGCTAGTCAGATTTGTTAATATTTTCATTGTATGGTTTTGTTCATGCGTTTGAAAGTTGGGATCATTTGTATAGATTTTTAAATATGTTGCCTACAGCGTCTATCTCAGACCTGTACTCGTGAACAGGCAAACCATTTTGAATGGCGGGACGTGGTGCTTGTTGCAGGTAAACTAAAAAGCCCACAAATATTTCAGAATGTTATGAGTTTTCCCTAATGAATGGGACCCAGCAGGTGTCAGAACATCAGTGTGGGGAAAATTATGGGATGAAAAACATGTTCCAATTTTTTGGACCTTCAGTCACAAGACATGAACAACTTACAAACATAACCCTTTTCAGCATTGCTTTGCAATCTGCATAAACTTTTGACATTTCAGAATGTATGATATGCAGTTTGAAAAAAAGGCTAACCAACAAGGGACTTTACAGTGAAAGGACCCAAAGTACTCGCAAACACTATGACACGTACAGTATGTCTCCCTTTTGAAAACTACAAGAGAAATATTTTTGGTGCAATTGTTTTAGCCTATGTTGTCTCACAACGGGTACAAAAAAGTCTAGAATAATATATATATATGTACCGCTCTACAATTAACACTCGTCATAATTTATTAACATACAATGCCATATTATACATGTTCCTATACATATTTCTACAGCCTTCTAAAGTGTTGGAATGTCCAGGTTTGTCCTGTAAGTGCTTGTCATTGGAGCATCCCCTGGTTGCAGTTTGAGCCGTAGCCACTGGAGGGAGAAAGTGCCTCTTCCTGGTGCTGAGAGGACTGCTCTTCTGTCTGTTCAGAGAGGAAGCTGGGGAAGGTCTGTGCACGGGGGATCATCGTCAGGCTAGTACCTGGAAACAACAGGAGAAGACAGTGGTGAGGAAAAGGATAGTCTCTCTGGCTATAGTCCATACTAGGTCATTCAGTGCCTTCAGAAATTATTCATACCCCTTACTCCACATTTTGTTGTGTTACAGCCTTAATTCAAAATGGATTAAATCGGGGTTTTTTTTGTCTCACCCATCTACACATAACACACATAATGACAAAGTGAAAACATATTTTTACAAATTTATTGAAAATGAAATATAGAAATATCAAATTTTTGCAATTATTCACACCCCTGAGTCAATACATGTTGGATTCACCTTTGGCAGCGATTACAGCTGTCTTTCTGGGTAAGTCTCTAAGAGCTTTGCACACCTGGGTTGTATAATATTTGCACATTCTTTTTTTATTCTTTTTAAAATTCTTCAAGCTCTGTCAAGTTGGTTGTTGATCATTGCTAGATAGCCATTTTAAAGTCTTGCCATAGATTTTCAAGCTGATTTAAGTCACAACTGTGATTAGGCCACTCAGGAACATTCAATGTCATCTTGGTAAACAGCTCCAGTGTAGATTTGGCCTTGTTTTGGATTATTGTCCTGCAGAAAGGTGAATTAATCTTCCAGTGTCTGGTGGAAAGCAGACAGAACCAGGTTTTCCTCTAGGATTTTGCCTGTGCTTAGCTCTATTCTGTTTATTTTTTATCCTGAAAAACTCCCCAGTCCTCAACTATTACAAGCATACCCATAACATCATGCAGCCACTACTATGCTTGAAAATATGGAGAGTTGTACTCAGTAATGTGTTGCATTGGATTTTTCCCACACATAACACTTTCTATTCAGGGAAAAAAGTTAATTGCTTTGCCACATTTTTTACAGTATTACTTTAGTGCCTTGTTGCAAACAGGATGCATGTTTTGGAATATTTTTATTCTATAAAGACTTCCTTCTCTTCACTCTGTCAATTAGGTTAGTATTGTGGAGCACCAACAATGTTGCTGTTCCATCCTCAGTTTTCTCCTTTCACAATCATTAAACTCTAACTGTTTTAGAGTCACCATTGGCACTCATGGTGAAATCCCTGAGTGGTTTCCTTCCTCTCCGGCAACTGAGTTAGGAAGGACACCTGTATCCTTGTAGTGACTGGGTGTATTGATACACCATCCAAAGTGTAATTCATAACTTCACCACACCCAAAGAGATATTCAATGTCTGGTTTAAAAATCTACCAATAGGTGTTCTTCTTTGCGAGGCGTTGGAAAACTTCCCTTTGTGGTTGAATCTGTGTTTAAATTCTTTCTGAAGGTACATTGTATTCACTCCCATTTGACTTTTTAATTTAATTTAAAATAGATTAAATTGAGATTTATTGGTCACTGACCTACACACAATACCCCATAATGTCAAAGTGGAATTATGTTTGTTTTTTTATTTTGCAAATGAATTACAAATGAGAAGCTGAAATGTCTTGAGTCAATAAGTATTTAACCCCTTTGATATAGCAAGCCTAAATAATAGCAACCCTAAAACATTTGCATAACAAGTCACATAATATGTTGCATGCATTCACTCTGTATGCAATAATAGTGTTTAACATGCCCCACACATTCAATTACCTGGAAGGTCCCTTAGTTGAGCAGTGAATTTCAAACATAGATTCAACCACAAAGACCAGGGAGGTTTTCCAATGCCTCGCAAAGAAGGGCACCTTTTGGTAGATGGGTGAAAAAAGAAGACTTCAACATCCCTTTGAGCATGGTGAAGTTATTGATTACACTTTGGATGGTGTATCAATACACCTTGTCACTACAAAGATACAGGCATCCTTCCTAACTCAGTTGCCGGAGAGGAAAGAAACCGCTCAAGGATTTAACCAGGAGGCCAATGGTGACTTCGAAACAGTTAGAGTTTAATGGCCGTGATAGGAGAAAACAGCATTGTAGTTACTCTACAATACTAACCTAAATGACAGAGTGAAAAGAAGGAAGCCTGTACAGAAGAAAATATATATAAAACAAATTATCCGGTTTGCAACAAGGCACTAAAGTAATACTGCAAAAAAAATGTGGCAATGCAATTACCTTTCTGTCCTGAATACAAAGTGTTATGTTTGGGGCAAATAAAATACAAAACATTACTGAGTACCACTCTCCATATTTTCAAGCATAGTGGTGGCTGTATCATGTTATAGGTATGCTTGTCATCGTTAAGGACTGGGGAGTTTTTCAGTATAAAAAAATAAACAGAATGGAGCTAAACACAGGCAAAATCCTAAAGGATAACCTGGCTCAGGCTGCTTTCCTCAATACACTGGGGTATTAGTTAACCTATCAACAGGACTATAACCTAAAACACTTGGCCAAAACTACACTACAGTTGCTTACCAAGAAGACAGTGAATGTTCCTAAGTGGCTAAGTTACAGTTCTGACTTAAATCTACTTAAAATAAATATAAGGAAAATCCTGAAAATGGTTATTTAGCAATGATCAACAAAAGCTCTTAGAGACGTACCAAGAAAGACTCATAGCTGTAATCGCTGCCAAAGGTGCTTCTACAAAGTATTGACTCAGGGTGTGAATCCTTAAGTAAATTGGATATTTCTGTATTTCATTATCAATACATTTGCTAAAATGTCTACAAGCATGTTTTCACTTTGTAATTATGGGGCATTGTGTGTAGATGGGTGAGAAAAACATATCTAATTGGTTTTGAATTCGGGCTATAACACAACAAAACATTTTATAAGTCAAGGAGTATGAATACCTTCTGAAGGCACTTAATTCTACGTAGTATGCTGTGGGTATTGGAAGAGTGTGTCTTGTTTCACCCAACTTGAAACATAGAAGGTGTTGGTCTCATATCGCTTTGACAATCTGAGAGCGTCTGCTGAAAACATATGTTCACAACAACAATTCAGTGTTAGCTTTGTTGTACTGCACAGCTCTAAACGTTTAGCTTGTTTCTCTGCAAAAAAAACACCTCTCTTCTTAATCCAAATTATTTATCCAATTTGCTTCCGACATCCTGTTTTCAGATATATTTGGAAATGGGTGTAAATGGATACTTTGGGGGGTGTTTTTCACTGAGACTCCGGTCATTAATAATGGATGGGAGTCAGCTGGTCTCGGAAATGTGTGGCGGTAAGATGAGGACACAGTACAGTGCAGAGGACTGCTGATTGGGTGTTGCTGACCAGGAAGGAAGTGGATATCAATCAATATTTCATGAGGTCCAGAAGAACCCTTTAGACTATGTGCTGCAATCAACTATACCTCCAACACCTCTGGCCGTTTATTAACTATATTCATCCAATCTAATAGACCAAGCAAAGCAAATTATACATCAATACATTGTGCAAGCTTTGCTAGAGATGAAGGGAAACTGAACTCATGAATTGCAAATTGTCGGTTATGTTCCATGGTACAGGTGTGTCCATTTTTATATCAAAGACAGTAATTCCTTGCCAGGTGTGAACCCCCTCCAGTGTGCCCCTGTGTCTGTAAGCTGTAGCTGGATCCTATCAGGAGGGCGTTGGTGTGTGGTTACTGGTCTGTGCCACTCTCTGAGCCACCCTGACTCTTCAGTGTGGTGCCAGGCTAGCCGTGCCACCACACTGTGTGTCTGTCAATGACTCCTCCACATAAACCCTGTTCCAGTCACCTTGGCAAGCGCTGCCAAACTGCAGATAACATGGCGTGGGAGCAGGGGCAGAGACAGAGAGGGAGAGAGAGGAGGATTGTTTGATTACATGTGAAAGAAAATGTGTATGAGAATGGAGAGAGAGAAAGAAAGAGAGATTAGAAATGTGAGTCCGAGAGCGAGTGAGCAACGAGGAAGGAGAAACAAATAGTGAGAGAGACCAGTGTGAGTGGGTGATGTGAAGCCAATCACAGCAGTGTGTCTCAGAGAGAACATGTGAAGTGAGTCACACATACAATTTGAAAATACTGCACTGGCAAAAATCTATTCTCCAGAAATCATTAGTAGAATTATCTGATTCAGAATGTCCTTAATACAGATCCTCCAACATTCGCTCACTCTACCACTTTGGAAAATCACTGAGACTGTAACGAGGGAAAAAGGGAACATTTCTCTTTTTGTCTCCGTATTACATTTGTGAAACAGCCGGGGTGCAGCCAACCACAGCCCTCTCATCTATCTCTGCCAAGACAATTTTTTTCTCTACCCACCGCAATGTAGGCTGGAAATGGAATCTTCCAGTCCAGCTCAGAGTGAGAAAACACAACAGAACTAAACATCTGCTGGGCCTTAAACAGCTGTGTGTGTGTGTGTGTGTGTGTGTGTGTGACAAGACCCCTGCCGAGATCCAAGCTCTGGACGCAGACCCCTGTCTGGACTGTAGTAGACACACAGGCTATGGACCGCAGCAGCCCCCCCCCCCCCCACCTCCTCTGCTCTGAGAGACAGAGAGAGAGCCACAGAGCAAGAGCCACAGAGAGAGAGAGAGCTACAGAGAGATGGAGCGCCACCGAGTGCGAGAGCCACAGAGAGAGGAGATTACCTTGTCCTACTGTCACCAACAGAGCAAGGTCTACAGGAACTACTTAACATTCTTTGGGAATACAACATCAACTTTCAGAAAACCAAAGTTGTGATTTTCCAGAAAAAGGCCAGGAATCAGAGCAGCAGACACTCCTTCAAATTAGAAAATAGCATGGGAATAAAAACCAGTGCCTCTGTTGGATTTGGTCTGGCAGAGAATGCACTAAAAGGAAAAAGCCTGCAAAGCATTTTACTCCATAAAAATACAATTCTAAAAATGAAATACTCCTATCCCAATCTGGTGCAAAATATTTAAGTGTAATTTTACTAATTGCACTACATGGAAGTGAGGTTTGGGGTCCAACCTATAATTACGATTATAAGCATTGGGAGAAAAACTAAATAGAAAATCTACATACAGAATTCTGCAGAATTGTCCTAAATATCCAAAAGAAAGTACCAAATAATGCATACAGAGTGGAACTCGGAAGATTCCCTTTAATTGTAAATATAAAGATTTTGGCATCATTTGAAATTAAGCCCCAAAACATCCTTAGAATTCAAAACACTGGAAACCAAAGAGCTGAACCGTGAAAAGAGTCCCCTTCGTCAACTGTTAAAAACACCAAACAACCCTATTATTCAAACATACAGAGAAATCAATCAAATTGTTAGAGAAATGAAAATCTCCTATTTGACAAATTGGAAAAAGAAAAGAAAAACACACAATAAACTAAATTGCTACTTGGCCCTCAAAAGAGAATACAAATTGGAAGAATATCTCTACTGTCAGAGATACAAAACAGAGACAGATCCCAACCAAAACAGGCTCAGTGACAGGCTCAGTGACCACCAATTGGCTATAGAAAAAGGGAGACACAAAACGACATGGCTACGCAAAGAGGAGTGTCTATGTGGTCACTGCACAACAGGGGAGGTAGAGACAGAGACGCACCTTTTCCTCTACTGTGAGAAATACTCCCAACTCCCAGGTACAACACTACTGCAGTTGTATTGGGTAATCTTTGGTCAAAACATTTAATTATATAAAAATGAAATGATTAAAAAAAACAAATTAAGAATGTCTAATAAATAAACAACAATGTGTACATGGATAATGGTTCCACTATGTATTACTAGTAAGTTATATACAATGTAAATACTTCAGCAAATTAATGTTCATGGGATGTCCCTCAGACTATGGCAATCATATACAGTTGAAGACAGAAGTTTACATACACCTTAGCCAAATGAACTTCCTGACTGATGTCTTGAGATGTTGCTTCAATATATCCACATTATTTTCCTTCCTCATGATGCCAACTATTTTGTGAAGTGCACCAGTCCCTCCTGCAGCATAGTACCCCCACAACATGATGCTGCCACTCCCGTGCTTCACGGTTGGGATGGTGTTCTTCGGCTTGCAAGACTCCCCCTTTTTCCTCCAAACATAACGATGGGCATTATGGCCAAACAGTTCTATTTTTGTTTAATCATACCAGAGGATATTTCTCCAGAAAGTACGATCTTTGTCCCCATGTGCAGTTGCAAACCGTAGTCTGGCTTTTTTATATCGGTTTTGGAGCAGTGGCTTCTTCCTTGCTGAGCGGACATTCAGGTTATGTCAATATAGGACTTGTTTAACTGTGGATATAGATACTTTTGTACCTGTTTCCTCCAGCATCTTCACAAGGTCCTTTGCTGTTGTTCTGGGATTGATTAGCATTTTTTGCACCGAAGTATGTTCATCTCTAAGAGACAGAACGCATCTCCTTCCTGAGCGGTATCACAGCTGCGTGGTCCCATGGTGTTTATACTTGCGTACTTTTGTTTGTACAGATGAACGTGGTACCTTCAGGTGTTTGGAAATTCCTCCCAAGGATGAACCAGACTTGTGGAGGTCTACAATTTTGTTTCTGAGGTTTTGGCTGATTTCTCTGATTTCTGATTACGCTTTTACTGTCTCATCCTGGAATATACAAGGTCTGAGGTCATCTGCCTTTGACCTAAAGAGCAGGTACCCAGACTTCATCAAAGAAATTGGAAATATCCATCCAACAAGAAACACGGTGTAAAGGAGACTGACTCACTGGTTGCCCTCTAGGCTACAGAGAGGTGGTAGTCCCATCCACCAAACTACTAGTTGTGAAACAGGGAAGAGACTCAGGGGGTGTGCTAATTTGGTATAGAGCAGACCTTACCCACTCTATTAAATTAGTCAAAACAGGAACATTTTACATCTGGCAAGAAATTAATAAGGAAATTATCTCAACAGAGAAAGATGTCCTCATGTGTGCTATCTATATACCCCCAATAGAATCCCCATACTTTAACGATGACAGCTTCTCCATCTCAGAGGGGGGGATCAACAATTTCCAGGCCCAGGGACATGTACTAGTCTGTGGCGACCTAAATGCCAGAACTGGACAAGAACCTGACACCCTCAGCACACAGAGGGACAAACACCTACCTGGAGGGGACAGCATTCTCTCACCCATATGCCCCTCTAGGCACAACTATGACAACATAACCAACAAAAATGAGTCACAACTGCTGCAGCTCTGTCGCACGCTGGGTATGTACATAGTCAATGGCAGGCTTCGAGGAGACTCCTATGGCAGGTACACATATAGCTCATCTCTTGGCGGTAGTACTGTAGACTACTTTATCAATGACCTCAACCCAGAGTCTCTCAGTCTACTGACACCCCTATCAGATTGCAGCAAAATCACACTCTACTTGAACAGAGCTTTGCTCAATCATGAGGCATCAAAGCCAAAGGAGCTGAATAAAATTAAGAAATGCTATAGATGGAAGGAGAGTAGTGTGGAAATCTGCCCAAAAACAATTGGGCAACAACAAATTCAATCCCTTCTTGACAATTTCCTGGACAAAATGTTTCACTGTAATGGCGAAGGTGTAAACCTGGCAGTAGAAAACCTAAACAGTATATTTGACCTCTCAGCTTCCCTATCAAATCAAAAAATGTCATACAGAAAACCGAAGATAATGAACAACAATGACAAATTGCTGATGAAGAATGCAAAAACCTAAGAAACAAATTGAGAAACTTGTCCAACCAAAAACAGAGACCCAGAAAACCTGAGTCTACACCTTCACTATGGTGAATCACTAAAACAATACAGAAATAAACCACGGAAAAAGAAGGAACAGCATGTCAGAAATCAGCTGAAGAATCCATAGACTAACCACTTCTGGGAAAATTGGAAAACACTAAACAAACAACAACACGAAGAATTATCTATCCAAAATGGAGATGTATGGGTTAACCACTTCTCCAATCTTTGTGGCTCTATAACAAAGAACAAAGAACAAACAGCAAAAACATATACATGATCAAATACAAATCTTAGAATCAACTATTACAGACTACCAGAACCCACTGGATTCTCCAATTACTTCGAATGAACTACAGGACAAAATAAAAACGCCCAACCCAAAAAGACCTGTGGTGTTGATGGTATCCTCAATGAAATGATAAAATATACAGACAACAAAATCCAGTTGGCTATACTAAAACTCTTTAACATCATCCTTGGAACCAAGGAGCTGACCACCCCAATCCACAAAAGTCGATACAAATTTGACCCCAATAACTATCGTGGGATATGCGTCAACAGCAACCTTGGGGAAATCCTCTGCATTAACATTAACATCAGACTCATACATTTCCTCAGTGAAAACAATGTACTGAGCAAATGTCAAATTGGCTTTTTACCAAATGATCATACGACAGACCACGTATTCACCCTGCACACCCTAATTGACAAACAAACAAACCCAAACAAAGGCAAAGTCTTCTCATGCTTTGTTGATTTAAAAAAAGCCTTTGACTCAATTTGGCATGAGGGTCTGCTATACAAATTGATGGAAAGTGGTGTTGCGAGAAAAACATACGACATTATAAATTCCATGTACACAAACAACAAGTGTGTGGTTAAAATAGGCTAACACACACACATTTCTTCCCACAGAGCCCTGGGGTGAGACAGGGATGCAGCTTAAGCCCCACCCTCTTCAACATATATATCAACGAATTGGCGAGGGCACTAGAACAGTCTGCAGCACCCGGCCTCACCCTACCAGAATCTGAAGTCAAATGTCTACTGTTTGCTGATGATCTGGTGCTTTTGTCACCAACCAAGGAGGGCCTACAGCAGCACCAAGATCTTCTGCACAGATTCTGCCAGACCTGGGCCCTGGCAGTAAATCTCAGTAAGACCAAAATAATGGTGTTCCAAAAAAGGTCCAGTTGCCAGGACTACAAATACAAATTCCATCTAGACACCGTTACCCTAGAACACACAAAAAACTATACATACCTTGGCCTAAACACCAGCGCCACAGGTAACTTCCACAAAGCTGTGAACAATCTGAGAGACAAGGCAAGAAGGGCATTCAATGCCATCAAAAAGAACATAAAATTCGAAATACCAATTAGGATCTGGCAAAAAATACTTGAATCAGTTATAGAACCCAGCCCTTTATGGTTTTGAGGTCTGGGGTCCGCTCACCAACTAAGAATTCACAAAATGGGACAAACACCAAATTGAGACTCTGCATGCAGAATTCTGCAAAAATATCCTCAGTGTACAACATAAAACACCAAATATGCATGCAGAACAGAATTAGGCCGATACCCGCTAATTATCAAAATCCAGAAAAGAGACGTTAAATTCTACAACCACCTAAAAGGAAGCGATTCCCAAACCTTCCCCTAACAAAGCCATCACCTACAGAGAGATTAACCTGGAGAAGAGTCCCCTTAACAAGCTGGTCCTGGGGCTCTGTTCACGAACACAAACACACCCCACAGAGCCCCAGGACAGCAACACAATTAGACCCAACCAAATCATGATAAAAGATACAAAGATAATTACTTGACACTCTGGAAATAATTAACAAACAAAAAACAGAGCAAACTAGAATGCTATTTGGCCCTAAACAGAGAGTACACAGTGGCAGAATACCTGACCACTGTGACTGACACAAACTTAAGGAAAGCTTTGACTATGTACAGACTCAGTGAGCATAGCCTTGTTATTGAGAAAGGCCGCCGTAGGCAGACCTAGCTCTAAAGAGAAGACCCACAAAATGAGGTGGAAACTGAGCTGCACTTCCTAACCTCCTGACAAATGTATGACCATATTAGAGACACATATTTCCCTCCGATTACACAGATCCACAAAGAATTAGAAAACAAACCCGATTTTGATTAACTCCCATTTCTACTGGGTGAAATACCACAGTCTGCCATCACAGCAGCAAGATTTGTGACCTGTTGCCGCAAGAAAAGGGCAACCAGTGAAGAACAAACACCATTGTAAATACAACCCATATTTATGTTTATTTATTTTCCCTATTGTACTTTAACCATTTGCTCATTGTTACAACACTGTATATATACATAATATGACATTTGTAACGTCTTTATTCTTTTGGAACTTCTGTGAGTGTAATGTTTACTGTTCATTTTTATTGTTTATTTCACTTTTGTATATTATCTACTTCACTTGCTTTGGCAATGTTAACATGTTTCCCATGCCAATAAAGCCCCTTGAATTGAATTGAGTGCTAGAGAGAGTGAGAGAGCGAGAGCACGAGCACGCAAGACAGAGACAGAGAAAGTGAGAGAGCACACGTGCGAGAGAGAGTGTGCGCTAGAGAGAGAGCGTGCGCTAGAGAGAGAGAGTGCGAGAGAGCATGAGAGAGAGAAGGCAAGAGAGAGCACGAGAGAGAAAGAGGGCTGGGGGCAAGATTACCAGTGTACTGAATGAGACGTTACAAATGTACAGCACATTCATAAGCTGCAGGTGATCCATTATTTAAGCTGTACCTGTTGCAGTAGAGATAGTAGTATCACCATACTCTCTCTCCTATCATAATCCTATGTCCTTACTGACTTCCTCTCCTCCTTTCAGTAAAATCCACTTTTATCACTCTGAAAGGATCAAATAAGAACACTGCTATTAGAATTGCTAATGCTGCTGCTGCGGATAGGCGGATAACTGTTGAACGATGCGTTTCAGAGAGGGAGAGAGAATGAGAGTGTTTACGTGAGTGGGGGGGGCAGAGAAAAAGGGATAGACAGAGAGAGAGGTAGAGGGAGGCAGGGACACAGACAGAGAGAAGGAGAGAGAGAAATAACTGAACAATTATCTCTAAAACCAGCCATTCTTGTGCATTTCCATTCCAATATCAGTTTGGGGTAATTGATCCGTTTCAGACAGGCGTTGGCGCTTGTATTTTTTATCTTGCCTTTAAAACTTTAAAGTGCACTTATTATTTTGATGCATCATCAATCTCTCAGTGGGAAACAAACAGCACCATTCTCCTCTCTCAAAGGAAAAAACGGCCTTCTATTAAACATGGAGTGTTTGTAAGGATATAAAAAGCCAGTCATTTTGTCTTATGGTTATTAGTAAGACTTTTACAATCATCTAAGAGAGGAAATATGATTGATATCTTCTTTGACTAAGGGTCTGTTTTTGTCTCTATATATTTACTGATTTAAAGTGTCAAGTACATAAGAGAAACAGAAAGAACAAATGAGTGGGTGGGAAACAAATTCATTTGAATTGAAGATGAAACATTTTGCAATGGTCTGGTGTTGAGATATACATTCTTTGCGTACAATGCCTTCAGAAAGTATTCACAACCCTTGACTTATTACAAATTGTATGTTACAAAGTGGGATTAAAATGTTATGTGACCTTTGCCAGAGATTACAGCTGTGATTTTGATTTTATTTCACCTTTATTTAACCAGGTAGGCCAGTTGAGAACAAGTTCTCATTTACAACTGCAACCTGGCCAAGATAAAGCAAAGCACTGCGACAAAAACAACGACACAGTTACACAAGGGATAAACAAACATACAGTACAGTCAATAACACAATAGAAAAATCTATATACAGTGTGTCATGACGTTGCCCTCCTTGGGGATAGCAAGTACCATCCCCCTCTCTCTGCACCACCCCCCTCTCTCTCTCACCACCTCTCTGTCTTCCCCCTACCAACAGGCTCTGTTAGGCAGGTCATAAATTCCTAGAGGAGTTCTCTCCTCATGGCCAGAGTATAAGAGAGAGTGAGTTTTCATAGAGAGAACAAAGGAACTTCTTCCACATCACAGAACTTGAGAACTGAACAATATCCATGTTCTGGAGAAGGTATAAACGGTCGGTGAAGTAGCCAGATACAAACTGGTCCGTTTTGTACAATTTGGTGACCTCAGGAAAGACAATACAGCCACATTACCATAACTCTGTTTATACAAGATTCTCAGTTGTAAGGCTTGCATCTAATTGTTGTATAAAATGAATGAGTAAAAATGACAATATTTGTGGAATTATGTAATGTGATTTTAAACTGTTTAACCTGTTAGGGCTAGGGGGCAGTATTGACACGGCTGGATAAAAAACGTAACCGATTTAATCTGGTTACTACTCCTGCCCAGTAACTAGAATATGCATATAATTATTGGCTTTGGATAGAAAACACTCCAAAGTTTCGAAAACTGTTTGAATGGTGTCTGTGAGTATAACAGAACTCAAATGGCAGGTCAAAACCTGAGATATTCCTTTACAGGAAGTGGCCTGTCTGACCATTTATTGTCTTTCTTTGACATCTCATTCAATTACAAAGGATCTCTGCGGTAACGTGACACTTCCCACGGCTCCAATAGGCTCTCAGAGCCCGGGAAAAACCTGAATGTCGTCATTCCAGCCCCAGGCTGAAACACATTATCGCCTTTCTCAAGTGGCCGATCAAGGGACTGTGGGCTTAGGCGCGTGCACTGGCCGCCCCCGTCTTTGTGTTTTTTCCTCTGTTTGCCGAAAAGGAGATTCCCGGTAGGAATATTATCGCTTTTTTACGAGATAAATTGCATAAAAATTGATTTTAAACAGCGGTTGACATGCTTCGAGGTACGGTATTGGAATATTTAGAATTTTTTTGTCACGAATTGCGTGACCCTGATTTACCATTTCGGATAGTGTCTGGGACGCACGAACAAAACGCCGCTATTCGGATATAACGATGGATCATTTTGGACCAAACCAACATTTGTTATTGAAGTAGCAGTCCTGGGAGTGCATTCTGACGAAGACAACAAAAGGTAATCAAACTTTTATAATAGTAAATCTGATTTTGGTGAAGGCTAAACTTGCCGGGTGTCTAAATAGCTAGCCTGTGATGGCTGGGCTATGTACTAAGAATATTGCAAAATGTGCTTTCACCAAAAAGCTATTTTAAAATCGGACATATCGAGTGCATAGAGGAGTTCTGTATCTATAATTCTTAAAATAATTGTTATGCTTTTTGTGAACGTTTATCGTGAGTAATTTAGTAAATTGTTAGTAAATTCCCTGGAAGTTTGCGGGGGGGTATGCTAGTTCTGAACGTCACATGCTAATGTAAAAAGCTGTTTTTTGATATAAATATGAACTTGATTGAACAAAACATGCATGTATTGTATAACATAATGTCATAGGGTTGTCATCTGATGAAGATCATCAAAGGT
This sequence comes from Salmo salar, assembly GCF_965601325.2. NCBI lineage: Eukaryota > Metazoa > Chordata > Actinopteri > Salmoniformes > Salmonidae > Salmo > Salmo salar. The sequence goes on from NC_138309.1 coordinate 12,657,436, forward strand.
TAGTGCTGCATTTAGCTGTCTTCTGGGTTTTTGTGACATTATATGCTAGCTTGAAAAATGGGTGTCTGATTATTTCTGGCTGGGTACTCTGCTGACATAATCTAATGTTTTGCTTTCGTTGTAAAGCCTTTTTGAAATCGGACAGTGTGGTTAGATTAACGAGAGTCTTGTCTTTAAATAGCTGTAAAATAGTCATATGTTTGAGAAATTGAAGTAATAGGATTTTTAAGGTATTTGTCCCGCCTGCCCTAGAGAGGTTAATGAAGGTTAACTCCAATTCCCTTTGGAGTTTAACTAAATCATTGGCCTGCCCCATGAGCACAGACATTGATCTGGCGTCATGGGACAGCCCCTTTCTACTGTTACGAATATAACCCCCACCGGGAGGAATTCCCTTCAGACCAGCTTTTCTCGATTATCGAGAGGGCTAAGGTTTGAGTAGAGACCATAAACCTGAGTATAAGCTAAGGTTGTAATGGTTGTTGAAACTCTGAGACTATCGATACCGACAGAATAAGAGAAAATCTTTGATACTAATTACCAGTCTGCAGCTAGAAATTAAGTGCCCGTGAACGCGAGGACAGACAACCGCCGAAACTCTGAACTATCCATTCTAACCTCGGGAGAGAGAGAGGGTGGACAAACTCTCCAACAGAAACAGACTTTCCAACAGAGATCACGACGACACACTGAGCGTAAATATATATATTGATTGCAATTATTCCCGAATGAGTGAGCGTTCATGTGCAAAGGGGTAGCATTTCAATTGTTATAATTATCAACTGGGTAGTGCCTCTTTTGTCTTTCGCGCCCTTCTCAGTCTCTTTGTCTACCAAGCCGCCATGCCGGTTTAGCCCACTAGGGCACATCCCCTATCATTTCCTTGTAACCATATCTACTTTGTTTGTTTGTTTGTGTGTGCATTTCCCTGATTATTTAGTTAGCTAATAAATAAATGATTGAGACAATTGATGTATGGATGACTCATAGTGAAGACTGGGTTCGTGCAGATAACCAACAATTTACGACGTTTGGAATGAGACTAACGTGAGGTAAAGAATAACTAATTAATTAGAAGACTAATTAATCAGATATTAAAATATCTGAAAGTTATATTAGGAAAATTATAACTTTGTAATCTGAATATTTTCCTTGGTGCCCCAACTTCCTAGTTAATTACATTTACCTGATTAGTTAATCACGTAATAATAATTACAGAGAATTGATTTGATAAACTAACAGTCTTCAGTTTAATGATGCCAAAGACACGACAAGTGTGTGCAAATGTAGTAAGATTAGAGAGGTAAGGCGATAAATAGGCCATAGTGGCAAAATAATTACAATTTAGCAATTAAACACTGGAGTGATAGATGTGCAGAAGATGAATGTGCAAGTTGAGATACTGGGGTGCAAAAGAGAAGAAAAAAAAGAACAATATGGGGATGAGGTAGTTGAGTGGGCTATTTACAGATGAGCTGTGTACAGGTGCAATGATCTGTAAGCTGCTCTGGCAGCTGATGCTTAAAGTTAGTGAGGGAGATATAAGACTCCAGCTTCAGTGATTTTTGCAATTCGTTCCAGTCATTGGCAGCAGAGAACTGGAAGGAAAGGCGGCCAAAGGGGGAGTTGGCTTGGGGTAAGTCTTTAAGAGCTTTGCATACCTGGATTGTATAATATTTGTCCATTATTCTTCAAGCTGGTAATTGATTTTATATTTAACTAGGCAAGTTAGTTAAGAACAAATTCTTATTTACAATGACAGCCTACACCAGCCAAACTCAGACGACGCTGGGCCAATTGTACACCACCCTTTGGGACTCCCAATCACGGCTAGTTGTGATAGTCTGGATTCGAACCAGGTTGTCGGTAGTGACACCTCTAGCACTGAGCTGCAGAGTCTAGACTACTGCGCCACTTGGGAGTCCCAAGTGAGCATCGCTATACAGCCATTTTCAAGTCTTGCCATAGATTTTCAAGGCGATTTAAGTCGAAACGGTAACTAGGCCACTCAGGGAACATTCAATGTTGTCTTGGTAAGCAACTCCAGCGTATATTTGGCCTTGTGTTTTAGGTTATTGTCCTGCTGAAAGGTGTATTTGTCTCCCAGTGTAAGAGGTGCGTGACTGGCTGCAGAGAAGTCAGGCGCAGGAGATCAGAACTAGGTAATAACCGGAGCAGTTTAATATGCAAAACCAACGGCACCCAGAACAAGAAAATATGGGTACAAATAACCCGTCACGAACCAGTCAGAAGTGCACATACACTTTACAACAAACAATTCCCCCTAGACATGGGGGGAACAGAGGGTTATATACACGACAAGTAATGAGGGAATGTAAACCAAGTGTGTGGGACCACAAGACAAAACAAATGGAAAATGAAAGGTGGATCGGCGATGGCTAGAAGACCGGTGACGTCAATCGCTGAACGCCGCACGAACAAGGAGAGGAACCGACTTCGGCGGAAGTCGTGACACCCAGTGTGTGTTGAAAAGCAGACTGAACCAGGTTTTCTATAGGATTTTGCCTGTGCTTATCTCTATTCATTTATTTTTATTTTAAAAGATGACCTAGTCTTTGGCGATGACAAGCATACCCATAACATGATACAGCCACCACCATTTTTGAAAATATGAAGACTGGTACTCAGTGATGTGTTGTGTTGGATTTGCCCCAAACATAGCGCTCTGTATTCAGGACCAAAAAAGTATTTGTTTGCCACATTTTTTGCAGTCTTACTTCAGTGCCTTATTGCAAACATGATGCATGTTTTGAAATATGTGTTATCTGTACAGGCTTCATTCTTTTCACTCTGTCATTTAGGTAAGTATTGTGGAGTAACTACGATCTTGTTGATCCATCCTGTTTTCTCCTATCACAGCCAAACTCTGTAATTGTTTTAAAATCACCATTCGTCTCATGGTGAAACCCCTGAGCAGTTTCCTTCCTCTCCAGCAACTGGGAGGATGTCTGTATCTTTGTAGTGACTGGGTGTATTGATACACCATCCAAAGTGTAATTGATAACTTCACCATGCTCAAAGGGCTATTTAGTGTCTGTTTTTCCCCCACCCATCTACAAATAGCTGCCCTTCTTTGCGAGGCATTGGACAACCTCTCTGGTCTTTGTGGTTGAATCTGTGCTTGAAATTCACTTCTCTATAATTGTGTGTAGCACAGAGATGGGATAGATGTTCAAAAATCATCTTAACCATTGTTATTGCACACAGAGCAACTTATTATATTATATCCCCACATATCTTTTGATGTTGTAAATGTATAGTACCATTCAAAAGTTTGGACCCACCAACTCGGTCAAGGGTTTTTCTTTATTTTTACTATTTTCTACATTGTAGAATAATAGTGAATACATCAAAACTGTGAAATAACACATATGGAATAATGTAGTAACTAAAAAAGTGTTACACAAATCAAAATATATTTTAGATTCTTCAAATTGCCACCCTTTGCCTTGATGACAGCTTTGAAAACTCTTGGTATTCTCTCAACCAGCTTCACTTGGAATGCTTTTCCAACAGTCTTGAAGGAGTTACCACATATGCTGAGCAATTGTTGGTTGCTTTTCCTTCACTCTGCAGTCCAACTCATCCCAAACATCTCAGTTGGGTTGAGGTTGGGTGATTGTGGAGGCCAGGTCATCTGATCCAGCACTCTCCTTCTCACTTTCCTTCTTGGTCAAATAGCCCTTACAAAGCCTGGAGGTGTGATGGGTCATTGTCCTGTTGAAAAACAAATTATAGTCCCACTAAGCACAAGCCAGATGGGATGGCATATCAATGCAGAATGCTGTGGTAGCCATGATGGTTAAGTGTGCCTTGAATTCTAAATGAATGACCAAGTGTCACCAGCAAAGCATCCCCACACTATCACACCTCCTCCTCCATGCTTCACGGTGGGAACTACACATGCGGAGATCATCCGTTCACTACTCTGCATCTCACAAAGACCAAATATCTCAAATTTGGACTCATCAGACCAAAGGACAGATTTCCACCAATTTAATGTCCATTTCTCGTGTTTCATGGCAAAAGCAAGTCTCTTCTTATTATTGGAGTCCTTTAGTAGTGGTTTCTTTGCAGCAATTTGACAATGAAGGCCTGATTCACGCACTCTCCTCTGAACAGTTGATGTTGACATATGTCTGTGACTTGAAGTCTGTGAAGCATTTATTTGGCCTGTAACGTTAATTCTCTGTATCAGAGGTTACTCTGGGTCTTCATTTCCTGTGGCGGTCCTCATGAGAGCCAGTTTCATCATAGCGCTTGATGGTTTTTGCTACTGCACTTGAAGAAAGTTTCAAAGTTCTTGAAATTTTCCAGATTGAGTGACCTTCATATCATAAAGTAATCAAAATAATGTAATGATGGACTGTCATTTCTCTCTTTGCTTATTTGAGCTGTTCTTGCAATAATATGGACTTGTTCTTTTACCAAATAGGGCTATCTTCTGTATACTTTTGCACACCTGTTAATTGAAATGCATTCCAGGTGACTACCTCATGAAGCTGGTTGAGAGAAGGCCAAGAGTGCGCAAAGCTGTCATCAAGGCAAAGGGTGGCTAATTTGAAGAATCTCTAATCTAAATAATTGTCATGCCCTCATCTGTTTCACCTGTCCTTGTGATTGTCTCCACCCCCCTCCAGGTGTCGCCCATCTTCCGCGTTATCCCCTGTGTATTTATACGTGTTCTCTGTTTGTCTGTTGCCAGTTCGTCTTGTTTGTCAAGACAACCAGCGTTTTTCTCAGCTCCTGCTTTTCCCCATTCTCTCTTTTCTCGCCCTCCTGGTTTTGACCCTTGCCTGTCCGGACTCTGAGCCCGCCTGCCTGACCACTCTGCCTGACCCTGCCTGCCTTTGCCCCATCACTCTGGATTATCGACCCCTGCCTACCTTGATCTGTCATTTGTCTGCCCCTGTTGCTGTAATAAACATTGTTACTTCAACACAGAAGGCATTTGGGTCTTAGCTGAAACGTTATAATAATATATATTTTTAACACTTTTTTTTGTTATTTTATAATTTTGATGTCTTCCCTATTATTCTACAATGTAGAAAATAGTCCAAATAAAGCTAAACCCTGGAATGAGTAGGTGTGTCCAAACTTTTGACTGGTACTGTATATATTATTTTAAATATATAAATATATATTTTTAAAGGGGTATGAATACTTTCTGAAGGGACTGTATGTCACCAACACATAGCATACTGAGGGAAATGTACACTCTTAGAAAAAAGGGTTCCAAAAGGGTTCTTCGGCTGTCCCCATAGGAGAACTCTTTTGGGTTCAATCTAGAACACTTTTGGGTTCCATGTAGTACCCTTTGTGGAAAGGGTTCTACATGGACCTCAAAAGGGTTCTACCTGGAACTAAAAAGGATTCTCAAAGGGTTATCCTATGGGGACAGGCAAACAACCCATTTAGGTTGTAGATATAACCTTTTCTTTCTAAGAGTGTACTATCTTCAAATGTCAAATGCCAATTCATGTAATGTTCTTCATTTATGTGAATATACAGTATTACTCCTCAACCTGCCGCTTTTGACATGAGTACTTAAAACCGATCTGCCTGTCAAGGTTTATTAAAGGTCCAGTGCATTCAAAAACAAAATTTGCCTGTGTGTTATATGTATTTTCACACTCTGAGGTTGGAATAATACTGTGAAAATCTAAAAATGATGACAATTTCATTTCAGTGTAAAAGCTGTTTGAAAAGACTGCCTGAAATTTCTGCCTGTTTTGGTGGGATGGTAACATCCCGAGGCAGTAACTTACTTAATATACCAATTAGAAAGAGAGTTCCAAACCTCTCTGCCAATAACAGCTAGTTTTCCATTTTACCCTCCCCAATCAAACCCCTCCCAGACGCACTAACAAAATTCTTGCTTGAGAAATTGCTCCTTGCTAAGAAGCTGTTTTTGTTTCTTGTCAACCATTTTAATCAAAAACAATCACAGGAAGTTACTATAATATTACCTAGAAATGATTTGATATTGAGATAAAAACGTCTGCATTGGACCTTTAATGCAGTTTCTCTCTGTATCTCACCATTATTGAAATGGTTCAAATAAGTGTATGGTTTATATTCATACAGTTTGCACTGCTAACTGCCTGTACCCATTTCATTTGCAAGCAAACCAAAACTTTCCTTGAAGTCTAACATTTCAGCCCAAGTCTAATCGAAACAGAAACCTTCGCACACACACAAAATGCAACTCATTTAGTTCTGGTTCTCTGATTAACTGAATGAGAGAGAAAAATAAATAAATAAACATATAGCAAAGCAGCAAAGCTGGATGGGACAAGAACCAGTGTTCCTTCATTATTCCAGAGGACTCATGGGTATTTAAACACAACCCGACCATGACTCAGCCAATTAAGCATGCTGATTGCAGATTCATCACGGCACAGTGACACATAGGGGGATAATCTAACACTCTCACCTCCACCCACACCTAAATCAGCCCATAGTCAGTATTAATGTAGTCACTGTACTGTTACTATACTGGATTTTTTTTATCATAAGCTTTATTATAGATTCATCACAGGTACAGTGACACACAGGGGCTAGTCTGGTCCACATGTTCTGTCTAGCATCTCTCACCTCCACATACACCCAAATCAGCCCATACTCAGTTAATATACAGTATTAATATAGCAAACATAATGGTATTATAAGGTTATCATAGGCTTGCTATATTATATGATCTTTACGGGCCCACTGAAACACAGGGGACTAGTCTGGTCCATATACGTCATCTTACGTATCTCACCTCGTTATCGATAATAAAAATCAGTTATTTTGCTGTTTTATCACATTATTGTAGCATAGATTCATCATTGGCAAAGTGAGACCCAGGAAATCAGGTCAAAATGCTCTAATACTCCACTGATTCATGAATTGCAAAAGGTGTGCGCGTGTTTACGTGCACATGTATTTATGTGTGTGAATACATAGAGATGCATGTGTTCAGTGATCTCATGTTGTGTATATAGAGTCATCCAGGAGAAGGTTGAGGTCCTATGCCTGGGGTGGGAGATGCCCCATATTTAAAGTTTCAACATAGAAAACAGGCTCAAGATGAGAGAGGTGTGTAAGGGGTATTACCTGCAGAGTGAGGATAAAACATGGCTGCCATCAACCAAAAGAGCCAAGTCTGCCTTTAACAAGTCTTTAACCAGTGTCTCCTCAATTTCCCAGATCTGTTTATCTATTGAACTGTATAGTAACCCTACATAGTGACTTGACATGGTTATTACATATGTATTAGCTACAGATTGTAAACCAGATAATGTGATATAACCAAAGATTTTTTGAATCCATTATTGGGGGCTACAGGTTTGCCTAAACAAAACGATGCCATAGATTTTTCAACTAACCTGGTATTGGTGATACAATCTTCGTTCTCGATTCGGCCAAACATGTACATATCTTCTAAAATGTCCTTGTCCAGTTGCAGGGGGTCATTTGAATTGAGAAAATCCCCCCTTATTAAAATACATATTTGCTTTGCTTTATGAAGTAATCTAACAAAGTCTATGCCACCATCTTGTCTATTTCTAATCTTCTTTCATTGATTGAGACAGGTGGGTTCACCCCAATGTGCCGCATGTCATGATGACACTCACCTGTCTCGATCAATGAGAGAAGATTTAAATAGACAAGACGGCGGCATACACATTGTTGGATTACTTCATGGAGTAAAAAAGTTATTTTAATAAAAGAGCATTTTCTAAATTCAAACGAACCACTTGCGACTGGACACGGAATTTTAGAAGATATGTGTTTGGCTGAATCGAGAATGAAGATAGTATCACCAATACCAGGTTAGTTGAAAAACCTATGGCAACGTTTTTCATAAGTAAACCTGTAGCCCCCAATAATGGATACCAAAAATCTTTGGTTATATCACATTATCTGGTTTAAGACATAGTACGCTACTTCTCTACTGGGCGTCCTGTTGGCAAGCCAGCTCAATGATGACCTCACCGCTGAGGAATGTACGTCTAGTGTGTTGGGGGGGTGCGAAGTCCCCACAAGAATAGTAAACAAACAATAATTGGACCAACCGGGGACATTCTGTTGGTCCCCACGAGGTCAAATGCTATTTTTAGGGGGAAAAAAGAAGAAAGGGAAGCGCTGCTAAGATACACAATAGTAGAAAGAAGGTGCTCTTTGGTAAAAGGGGTAAATTGGTCATCAAAAAGAAAAGAGGACCAAGGCACTCTTCATATAATTCATTAAAATGCCTTTATTTATATTGCATGTTCAATGGAAACAAAGATTTTAAACTTTGTTTCCATTGAACACGCTATTCCAAATGGGTTTTGGGCTAAGGTTAGAATTAGTGTTAGGGTTAGAATTATGTTAGGAGCTAGGGTTAGTGTTAGGGTTAGAATTACGTTAGGAGCTAACCCCACACGGTTTGCTGTACAAGATGTATGTGTGTGTGTGCGCTCCCTGTTCACACAGTCCGTGCTATGAATGTCTAATATATCCCATGTGGCAGACCCTGTAGAACTAGAGGAGATGTCTGAAGACGAACCACTGCAAACACTTGCCCGGGAAGAATTCTGAAACTACGACCATGACTCAACGAGGCCGTATTGACCGTAGAAAAAAGTTGCAGTACCTTCATGCAGAAATGTAGTCTTAGGAAAGGAGAAGATGACGTAGAACGCAATAGAAAGCATTGCTGTCGGTGACTTTGCACTGGCTTGAGAACAACATGCAGTCTCATATGAGAATCCTGTTGTGACAAGGGGAGTAGAGCCCTGGGTTGGGAGCATAAGTGCTGCAGCTTTCCAAATGGAGAAGAAAACTGCGGATTAAAATGCTTGGTAAGAGGAAAACATTGGAGAGAAAATGTGTTTGAAATCAAATCAAATTGTATTTGTCACATGCTTCGTAGACAACAGGTGTCACGGTCGTCGTAATAGATGGACCAAGGCGCAGCGGGTATGTGAATGCTCATTTTTATTTATCCAAAACAAACACGAAAAACAATAAACTGACGACAAAACAGTCTTGTAGGCAACACACAGCAATACAAGAAACAATCTCCCACAAACCCCAAAACAAACATACTCCTAATTATAGGACCTTCAATCAGAGGCAACGATAGACAGCTGCCTCCAACTGAAGGCCCCAACACCAATTAGCAAAACATAGAAATACAAATGACTAGACAGAACATAGAAATAAACTAACATAGAACAATAACCAAAAACACCAGAATACATAAATCTAACACCCTCTACATACACAACCACCCCGAACCATATAAAACAAATACCCCCTGCCACGTCCTGACCAAACTCAAATAACCCCTTTACTGGTCAGGATGTGACAGTACCCCCCCCCCCCCAAAGGTGCAGACCCCGGATGCACCTGACAACAAAAATACCCCAAAAATAAACCCCTAAACTAAAGGGAGGGAAGGGAGGGTGGCTGCCGTCACCGACGTCTCCCGTGCTACACCCCCCCCCCCCTCCCCAAACCTCCTACAGTGGAGGTGGCTTAGGCTCAGGCCTTAGTCCCCTACCTGACCAGTCCACCCCCACTGAATACCTCTGCCTGAAGCCTGTCACTGAGGACCCTGGGCTGTACTCTGGGCCGTCTCTCTTGATTCCGGACAGTGGGCCGTCTCTCTTGGTTCCGGACAGTCCTTGACGAGGCACTGTCGCCGGACACTCTGGACGAGGCACTGTCGCCGGACACTCTGGACAAGGCACTGTCGCCGGAAGTTCTGGACGAGGCACTGTCGCCGGAAGTTCTGGACGAGGCACTGTCGCCGGAAGTTCTGGACGAGGCACTGTCGCCGGAAGTTCTGGACGAGGCACTGTCGCCGGAAGTTCTGGACGGGGCACTGTCGCCGGAAGTTCTGGACGAGGCACTGTCGCCAGAAGCTCGGGACTAGGCACTGTCGCCGGAAGCTCGGGACTAGGCACTGTCGTCGGAAGCTCGGGACTAGGCACTGTCGTCGGAAGCTCGGGACTAGGCACTGTCGTCGGAGGCTCGGGACTAGGCACTGTCATCGGAAGCTCGGGACTAGGCACTGTCGTCGGAAGCTCGGGACTAGGCACTGTCGTCGGAAGCTCGGGACTAGGCACTGTCGTCGGAAGCTCGGGACTGGGCTGACGCACTGGAAGCCTAGTGCGTGGGGCTGGTACTGGAGGTATCAGACTAGGGACACGCACCCCAAGGCTAGTGCGAGGAGCGGGAACAGGACGTACTGGACTGGGCTGATGCACTGGAAGCCTAGTGCGTGGTGCTGGCTTGGGATGTGCCAGACTGGAGACACGCACCTCACGGCTAGTGCGAGGAGCGGGAACAGGATACACTGAACCGTGAAGGCACACTGGCGGTCTCAAGCGCAGTACTGGCTCCACCCTTAATGGCTGGATGCCCACTTCCCCCTGGCAAATGCGGGGCGCTGGCACAGCTCACACCGGCCTGAAAATACTTGGCCTCGCCACAGTATGCATTACCCCGAAGCATGGGACCTGTCCAGTCATAGGTTTCCTCAAAAAAGCACGGGGATTTGGCTTGGGGCTTAATCCTCGCCCAGCCAAACTACCCATGTGCCCCCCCCAAAAAAATGTATTGGGGCTGCCTCTCAGGTTTGAACGCCAACCGTGTACCCCTGTAACATTCCCAGTCCTCTTTCACCTTCCTCCATGGGCCCACTCCGGCTTTAATCTCCTCCCAGGTACACGACTCCTAATAGTCCACCTGTTGCTCCTTCCTCCGCTGCTGGGTCCGTGGGAGATTCTGTCACGGTCGTCGTAATAGATGGACCAAGGTGCAATGGGTTATGTGAATGCTAATTTTTATTTATCCAAAACAAACACGAAAAACAATAAACTGACGACAAAACAGTCTTGTAGGCAACACACAGCAATACAAGAAACAATCTCCCACAAACCCCAAAACAAACATACTCCTAATTATAGGACCTTCAATCAGAGGCAACGATAGACAGCTGCCTCCAACTGAAGGCCCCAACACCAATTAGCAAAACATAGAAATACAAACGACTAGACAGAACATAGAAATAAACTAACATAGAACAATAACCAAAAACCCCGGAATACATAAATCTAACACCCCTCTACATACACAACCACCCCGAACCATATAAAACAAATACCTCCTGCCACGTCCTGACCAAACTCAAATAACAAATAACCCCTTTACTGGTCAGGACGTGACAACAGGTGTAGACTAACAGTGAAATGCTTACTTAAGGGTACTTTTCCAACAATGCAGGGTTATATATAAGATAACATATTTAATAAAATATATTTCAGCTTTTATTTCTTTCATCACATTCCCAGTGGGTCAGAAGTTTACATACACTCAATTAGTATTTGGTAGCATTGCCTTTAAATTGTTTAACTTGGGTCAAACGTTTTAGGTAGCCTTCCACAAGCTTCCCACAATAAGTTGGGTGAATTTTGGCCCATTCCTCCTGACAGAGCTGGTGGAACTGAGTCAGGTTTGTAGGTCTCCTTGCTCACACACGCTTTTTCAGTTTTGCCCACAAATTTTCTATAGGATTGAGGTCAGGGCTTTGTGATGGCCACGCCAATACCTTGACTTTGTTGTCCTTAAGCCATTTTGCCACAACTTTGGAAGAATGCTTGGAGTCATTGTCCATCTGGAAGACCCATTTGCGACCAAGCTTTAACTTCCTGACTGATGTCTTGAGATGTTGCTTCAATATATCCACATAATTTTCCTGCCTCATGATGCCATCTATTTTGTGAAGTGCACCAGTCCCTCCTGCAGCAAAGCAACCCCCGTGTTTCACGGTTGGGATGGTGTTTTTCGGCTTGCAAGCCTCCCCCTTTTTCCTCCAAACATAACAATGGTCATTATGGCCAAACAGTTCTATTTTTGTTTCATCAGACCAGAGGCCAAAAAGTACAATCTTTGTCCCCATGTGCAGTTGCAAACCGTAGTCTGGCTTTTTTATGGCAGTTTTGGAGCAGTGGCTTCTTCCTTGCTGAGCGGCCTGTCAGGTTATGTCGGTATAGGACTCGTTTTACTGAGGATATAGATACTTTTGTACCTGTTTCCTCCAGCATCTTCACAAGGTCCTTCGCTGTTGTTCTGGGATTGATTTGCACTTTTCTCACCAAAGTATGTTAATCTCTAGGAGACAGAACGCGTTGTGAGTGAGTGGTATGACAACTGTGTGGTCCCATGGTGTTTATACTTGCGTACTATTGTTTGTACAGATGAATGTGGAACCTTCAGGCATTTGGAAATTGCTCCCAAGGATGAACCAGACTTGTGGAGGTCTACAATGTTTTTTCTGAGGTCTTGGCTGATTTCTTTAGATTTTCCCATGATGTCAAGCAAAGAGGCACTGAGTTTGAAGGTAGGCCTTGAAATACATCCATGGGTACACCTCCAATTCACTCAAATTATGTCAATTCGCCTAACAGAAGCTTCTAAAGACATTACATAATTTTCTTGAATTTTCAAAGCTGTTTAAAGGCACAGTCAACTTAGTGTATGTAAACTTCTGACCCACTGGAATTGTGATACAGTGAATTATAAGTGAAATAATCTCTGTAAACAATTGTTTAAAGACACATTTCTTGTGTCATGCACAAAGTAGATGTCCTAACCGGCATGCCAAAACGATAGTTTGTTCACAAGAAATTTGTGGAGTGGTTGAAAAACAAGTTTTAATGACTCCAACCTAAGTGTATGTAAACTTACGACTTCAACTGTAGGTAGGGGTAAAGTGACTACGCAACAGGATATATAATAGACAGTAGCAGCAGTGTATGTGGTGAGTGTGAAAGTGTGTGTGTGACTGTGTGTGTGGCGTCAGTATGCATGTCTGCGCATGTTATGTGTGTGTGGGCGTATGTAGTGTGTGTGTGTTGGGGTGTCAGTGTAAGTATGTGTGAGTGTGTGGGTAGAGTCCGGTGTGTGTACATAGAATCAGTGCAAGAGAGTTAGTGCAAAAAAGGGTCAATGCAGGTAGTTTGGGTAGTAGCGATTTGATTAGCTATTTAGCCGTTTTGTTAAGAAGTCTTATGGCTTGGGTTTAGAAGCTGTTCAGGGACCTATTAGGGCCATTGGTAACGCTTGCCGTGCGGTCCATTGGTAACGCTTGCTGTGCGGTACCAGAGAGAACAGTCTGTGGCTTGGGTGGCAATTATTTTGGCCTTCCTCTGACACCGCCTGGTTTAGAGCTCCTGGATGGCAGGGAGCTCAGCCCCGGTGATGTACTGGGCCATACCCACTACCTTCTATAGGGCCTAGCGGTCGGATGCCAAGCAGTTGCCATACCCAGCGGTGATGCAGCCAGTCAAGAAGCTCTCGATGGTGCAGATGAGCATGTTGTATGTCTGACATGTCATATTGTAATCCTACATTATTAGCTGTGTTTTAAAGATTTGCCATTGTGGGAAGACATACAACCATTCATTTGTTTGCTGGTTGTCATAAAATCACTGATTGACTTAAGAGTTGCAGATTTTGATACTGTTACACTGTCCTGTTGAACTACAGGGGTATTGAATATTACTAGCAATATTACCAGCAGGTAGCATTACTGGTAATGTGTGCCTGCGTGCGTGCGTGTGCGTGTTCAGATAATGCTGTTGGGCTGCCTAGCTGAGCTCTGCTGTGCGTACCTTGGTAGCTGTAGATGTCTCCCACGCTGTTCTGACGCATTATGTGATGCCAGTAGGCACTGCGAGGCAGAGAAATGGACTTGGTTAACGTTGTCTGGTTGGAGTGGGTCTGAAACAGAGACAACAACAACATCATCTTCAGTGTGTGGGATGCATCCCAAATGGCAGCTGATTCTCTATATAGTGCACTACTTTAGACCACTGCTTTTGATAGGGATTAGGGTGCAATTTGGGATGCAATTGTTATCTCTGGGTATAGTCACCTCTAGGGAATGCAAAGTAGGAAAAACAGCCACAGGCATTACAGGTAGCTACTGCATATTGTGGACAAATGACATGCAGTACAAATTCACAACATTTGATCAATACCATGATATGAAATAAAGCACAAAACCAAAGCTAAACGTGTGTTTTTTACTACAGTTACTGCACATTTCTCTTTCAATTATATCAAGTACATCTCTTTAGAACCTAAAAGTCCTATTTGTGGTATGATGACCCATAACCAAAGTGTCCACTGTGTTCCACAACCTCTTTATGTATTTCAGTACACTCTGCAGTATTCCCATATGGAGGGAGTCCAGGAACAAGGCCATATGGCCAGGGCTCATCAAGCCTTAGAAAACCATACGTAAATACAGCATACTGACCATAGAGAGAGGAAAGAAACATAGGCCATATCCACAGGGAATGTGTGTGTACGTGTGTGCATGTGTGTGTTACCTGTGAGCTCTTCTTCATCTCTACCATCATCCTCTCATGTTGCTGTGCGATGGACAGGGTGGCTGAGTGGACTCTCTGGTAGATTATCTCTCCCTCCCGCGTCTGGAACGTAAACAGACCCTCCCCCGTGTCACACATCCTAGAGACAGACAGAGTGTGGAGGGGAGAGAGAGAGGGAAGAGAGGGGGGAGATGGAGTTTTATTAAAGATACATACACAGGTTAGAACACACAGAGAAAACATGAGGTACAGATATGCCTACAGAAAGCAGATACACCCTGTCATCTCATAGCCTGGAGGGGTGGAACATGTGGATATGCTGACATGTTTAGAGTTCAAACTTCCTTTGAAAAAGTTTTGACTATTCCCAAAGTAACTCTGTGTGTGTGTGTGTGTGTGTGTGTGTGTGTGTGTGTGTGTGTGTGTGTGTGTGTGTGTGTGTGTGTGTGTGTGTGTGTGTGTGTGTGTGTGTGTGTGTGTGTGTGTTGTGTGTTGTTTATCAGGACCCATGTGACCAGTTTTCCTCTCCTGCTGATAAACCGGTCCCAGATCTATGAGAGATGTGAATGGGTTAGGGGGCGATCCAGGAGAGATGTGAATGGGTTAGGGTTAGGGTCAGATCCAGGAGAGATGTGAATGGGTTAGGGTTAGGGTCCGATCCAGGAGAGATGTGAATGGGTTAGGGTCAGATCCAGGAGAGATGTGAATGGGTTAGGGTCAGATCCAGAAGAGATGTGAATGGGTTAGGGTCAGATCCAGAAGAGATGTGAATGGGTTAGGGTCAGATCCAGGAGAAATGTGAATGGGTTAGGGTTAGGGTCAGATCCAGGAGAGATGTGAATGGGTTAGGGTCAGATCCAGAAGAGATGTGAAGGTGGGTTAGGGTCTGATCCAGAAGAGATGTGAATGGGTTAGGGTTAGGGTCAGATCCAGGAGAGATGTGAATGGGTTAGGGTCTGATCCAGAAGAGATGTGAATGGGTTAGGGTCAGATCCAGGAGAGATGTGAATGGGTTAGGGTTAGGGTCAGATCCAGGAGAGATGTGAATGGGTGGGTTAGGGTCAGATCCAGAAGAGATGTGAATGGGTTAGGGTCAGATCCAGGAGAGATGTGAATGGGTTAGGGGGTGATCCAGGAGAGATGTGAATGGGTTAATGTTAGGGTCAGATCCAGGAGAGATGTGATTGGGTTAGGGTTAGGGTCCGATCCAGGAGAGATGTGAATGGGTTAGGGTCAGATCCAGGAGAGATGTGAATGGGTTAGGGTCAGATCCAGGAGAGATGTGAATGGGTTAGGGTCAGATCCAGGAGAGATGTGAATGGGTTAGGGTCAGATCCAGGAGAGATGTGAATGGGTTAGGGTCAGATCCAGGAGAGATGTGAATGAGTTAGGGTTAGGGTCAGATCCAGGAGAGATGTGAATGGGTTAGGGTTAGGGTCTGATCCAGGAGAGATGTGAATGGGTTAGGGTTAGGGTCTGATCCAGGAGAGATGTGAATGGGTTAGGGTCAGATCCAGGACCGATGTGGGGTCCGATCCAGGAGAGATGTGAATGGGTTAGGGTCAGATCCAGGAGAGATGTGAATGGGTTAGGGTTAGGGTCAGATCCAGGAGAAATGTGAATGGGTTAGGGTTAGGGTCAGATCCAGGAGAGATGTGAATGGGTTAGGGTCAGATCCAGAAGAGATGTGAATGGGTTAGGGGGCGATCCAGGAGAGATGTGAATGGGTTAGGGTTAGGGTCAGATCCAGGAGAGATGTGAATGGGTTAGGGTCAGATCCAGGAGAGATGTGAATGGGTTAGGGTTAGGGTCAGATCCAGAAGAGATGTGAATGGGTTAGGGTCAGATCCAGGAGAGATGTGAATGGGTTAGGGTTAGGGGGTGATCCAGGAGAGATGTGAATGGGTTAGGGTTAGGGGGTGATCCAGGAGAGATGTGAATGGGTTAGGGTTAGGGTCTGATCCAGGAGAGATGTGAATGGGTTAGGGTCAGATCCAGGAGATATGTAAATTGGTTAGGGTTAGGGTCTGATCCAGGAGAGATGTGAATGGGTTAATGTTAGGGTCAGATCCAGGAGAGATGTGAATGGGTTAGGATTAGGGTCTGATCCAGGAGAGATGTGAATGGGTTAGGGTTAGGGTCTGATCCAGGAGAGATGTGAATGGGTTAGGGTCAGATCCAGGAGAGATGTGAATGGGTTAGGGTTAGGGTCAGATCCAGGAGAGATGTGAATGGGTTAGGGTCAGATCCAGGAGAGATGTGAATGGGTTAGGGTCAGGGGGTGATCCAGGAGAGATGTGAATGGGTTAGGGTTAGGGTCAGATCCAGGAGAGATGTGAATGGGTTAGGGTTAGGGTCCGATCCAGGAGAGATGTGAATGGGTTAGGGTTAGGGTCCGATCCAGGAGAGATGTGAATGGGTTAGGGTCAGATCCAGGAGAGATGTGAATGGGTTAGGGTCAGATCCAGGAGAGATGTGAATGGGTTAGGGTTAGGGTCAGATCCAGGAGAGATGTGAATGGGTTAGGGTTAGGGTCAGATCCAGGAGAGATGTGAATGGGTTAGGGTTAGGGTCAGATCCAGGAGAGATGTGAATGGGTTAGGATTAGGGTCTGATCCAGGAGAGATGTGAATGGGTTAGGGTCAGATCCAGGAGAGATGTGAATGGGTTAGGGTCAGATCCAGGAGAGATGTGAATGGGTTAGGGTCAGATCCAGGAGAGATGTGAATGGGTTAGGGTCAGATCCAGGAGAGATGTGAATGGGTTAGGGTTCGATCCAGGACCGATGTGAATGGGACTCCTATGAAGCATACAAGGAGGTGACTGTGTGTCACTGTGAGCATACCTTTCTGTCTCATTGGTGAACTTGATGGATTCTCTCACACACACACGTACACACACACGAAACAAACATACCTTCCTGACTCGAAAGTGAACCAAGTGGAGTCTCGTCCATATCTCCTCAGTGAATTGAGGGGCCACATAACCAGTTTGACGCGGGCGTTGTGGATGTCCCACAGGTAGATGTTCTCATGGGTGATCTGCATGGTACACTCCCCATAGATGTCCAGGTTGGGGGTGGGCATCAGGTACACATTGAACCGCTCTGGAACAAAACCAACACAGCAATTTTTTACAAATACTTACTTTGAAAAAATAGAGAATATTTTTTGAAAGGACAGAATAACAAGGTAGATGTTCTCATGGGTGATCATGCTCAAAGGTGAGCATTGGACTTTTGGACAGAATCTATTGCAGTCCTTTCATTTTGACAGTTTTAAACCCGTTTTAAAGTTTCCATTCAGCTTGTAGCGAAGGCTACGAATCAATGTTCTCGAAGGACACATAAAAACATGGTCCTGCAGTAGTCATCAGAGAGTTATATCAGGTGGGTTTGGGGAGTATGGGCCGACAGAGTAACAGACAGACACAGTATCAGTGGTCTCATCTGTTTGCCAGAAACCATTACTGTATTTGACAGAGCCCATACAGTAGGCTACACTCCATCCTAATTCAAAAAAAACGTCAAAAACTGACTACATCTAAAAACATCCCAGTATCAGCAGTTTTGGGACTTTGACTTTTGTACACTTCTGGCTGTATGAGTCACTAAAATAACTTTCTCCACTTGATCATCGAAAAGGCATTTGAGTCCATGCTGTTGTAGACGCCTACTTAAAATCTAGAATTATCATTCAAACCAGCTTGCATAAGCATGAAATCCATGCATTGAATGGACAAAAAAGACAGCTCCTTACAAAATCGTAACTTCATTCAAATTATGAAAAATGGATGAGGCAGACAGAAAAAGTTATAAGAAAGTAATATGAACATAAAAATTGAATAGTTCTTAGAGGCCATTCTCTGCTCAGCGCAAATTGACTTTACATAACAGACTGATAAAGACTAAAGAAATAAAGACGTGCTCCTAGAAATATGACATCATACTCATTAAGGACTATTATTTTCCTATTTCCTTGGAGAGAGAGAGAGAGAGAGAGAGAGAGAGAGAGAGAGAGAGAGAGAGAGAGAGAGAGAGAGAGAGAGAGAGAGAGAGAGAGTCAGCGTCCAGTTGATAAGGAGTAGCGGTAAAACTCTCAATAGTATTTAAATGTTTTCTCTCTTTGTCTCCTTTGCTTCAACTAAACTGACTCCAGCTGGTACTGTAGCTTCATCTAAACTGACTCCAACTGGACAGGTGGTACTGTAGCTTCATCTAAACTGACTCCAACTGGACAGGTGGTACTGTAGCTTCATCTAAACTGACTCCAACTGGACAGGTGGTACTGTAACAAAACTAAACTGACTCCAACTTGACAGGTAGTACTGTAGCTTCATCTAAACTGACTCCACCTGGACAGGTGGTACTGTAACAAATCTAAACTGACTCCACCTGGACAGGTGGTACTGTAGCTTCATCTAAACTGACTCCAACTGGACAGGTGGTACTGTAACAAATCTAAACTGTCTCCAACTGGACAGATGGTACTGTAACAAATCTAAACTGACTCCAACTGGACAGGTGGTACTGTAACAAATCTAAACTGACTCCAACTGGACAGGTGGTACTGTAACAAATCTAAACTGACTCCAACTGGACAGGTGGTACTGTAACAAATCGCCCCTACAGACTGCGGAGGCCCTGTTTACACATGTCTTCCGGCTCTACGGGGTGCCTGAGGACAAAGTATCTGATCGAGGTCCCCAGTTCACGTCAACGGTCTCGAGGGCGTTCATGGAACGTCTGGGGGTTTCGGTCAGCCTTACCTCGGGTTTTCACCCCAAGAGTAACGGGCTGGCGGAGAGAGTGAACCAGGATGTGGGTAGGTTTCTGCGGAATTATTGCCAGGACCGGCCGGGGGAGTGGGCGGCGTTCGTGCCCTGGGCAGAGATGGCCCAGAACTCGCTCCACCACTCCTCCACTAACCTCTCCCCCTTCTAGTGCGTACTGGGGTACCAGCCGGTTCTGGCGCCTTGTCATCAGAGCCAGATCGAGGCTCCTGCGGTGGACGACTTTTTTAGGCGCGCTGAGGAGACATGGGACGCCGCTCATGTGTACCTTCAGCGGGCTGTGAGGCGCCAGAAAACCAGCGCAGATCGCCACCGCAGTGAGGCCCCGGTGTTCGCACCGGGGGACCGGGTCTGGCTCTCGACCCGAAACCTGCCCCTCCGCCTGCCCTGTCGGAAGCTGGGCCCGCGGTTTGTGGGGCCATTCAAAGTCCTGAGGAGACTGAAAGAGGTTTGTTACAGGTTACAGCTTCCCCCGATTACCGTATTAACCCCTCGTTACATGTGTCTCTCCTCAGGCCGGTGGTGGCTGGTCCACTCCAGGAGTCTGAGGTGCGGGAGGTTCCTCCGCCCCCTCTGGACATCGAGGGGGCCCCGGTGTATGCAGTTCGATCCATACTGGATTCGAGGCGTCGGGCGAGGGGCCTTCAGTAGCTCGTGGAGTGGGAGGGGTACGGTCCGGAGGAGAGATGCTGGGTACCGGTGGAGGACGTGTTATTTTTATTTTTTTTGAATATTTTATTTTTGCATTTTCCAATTAAGAACATTCAAAACAAAAGTGAAAATATGTTAGACAACAAAGGACAAAGTGACGGTAACAGACGAGCGTAATAAAAAATAAAAATTATATATACGGGCATACATAATACATAAAAAATATACATGATACATAAATCATAATAAAATAAATATTAATAATAATAGAGACATTGATTCATATGGTCACCTGCTGTAAGCTACATATTATACATTACGTGTGAAACATTATATAAGAATTATATAGAGATTCAATCAATGTGGTGTGGGGGGAGATTCTCCATATAGTCAATAAAAGGTTGCCAAATTCTGTAAAATGTCTTTAACTTATTCCTCAAGCAGTAAGTGATTTTCTCCAGTGGGATACAACTATTAACTTCCGATAGCCACATTGCCACTGGCAGGGGGGAATCCGATTTCCATTTCAAGGCAATACATTTCTTGGCAATCGCTAGCAATATTTCTGTTAGCTTTAAAGTATGACTTTGCCTAAGATTGGTGTTAGTATAGTTACCCAGTAGGCAGACCTCGGGGTCTAAAGGGAATGCAACCCCATGGATTGAGGATATGGTATCGCATACCCCCTGCCAGAAACCATGTAGTTTTGAACACTGCCAAGTGGAATGGAGGAATGTTCCTTCATCTGAGCCACATCTAAAACATAGGGAGGAGATATCAGGATTGAACTTGTGCAGTCTAGATGGGGTGATATAGAGCTGATGTAGGAAATTAAACTGGATCAATCTGTATCTGGAGTTCAATGTGGATGTAACACCATCCCTGCATAGTCACTCCATAGGCCCTCATCAAGATAAATACCCAGATCTTTTTCCCATCTAAGTCGGGGTTTATCTAGCTCAGGCAGTGTTAGTACTGACATTAGAGCATCGTAAACACGGGAAATGGTCTTGAATAGTGGTTGGTCTGCATGGCAGAATTGTTCAATAGGTGACATCTTAGGTAGGTTCCATTGTCCCTTGAGAGTCACCCTAATAAAGTCTCGTAGTTGTAGGTAGCTAAAGAAGTCCCTGTTAGACAAGTGGTATTTCTGTTTCAGCTGTTCAAAAGACATAAGAACTCCCTCCTCATAACAGTGTTCCAGAAGAGTGATCCCCTTATCAGACCATGGTCTAAAGTTACTATTCTGGAAAAACATAGGGATCAATCTATTGTTCCATAAAGGGGTTTTAGGGGAGAGAAATCCCCCTCGTCCGAACAGCTCATGCAGTTTACACCATGCCGGGACAGAATGTGGAGGACGTGTTAGACTCGTCGATGCTGCGGGAGTTCCACCGTCTCCATCCGGATCGCCCTGCGCCTCGCCCTCCGGGTTGGCCCTGAGGCCAGTGTCGGCGCGCTGCTGGAGCCGCGCGTCAAGCGGGGGGTACTGTCACAACCTCCGCCGAAGTCGTTCGGCGGTCGACGTCACCGGTCTTCTAGCCATCGCCGATCCACCTTTCATTTTCCATTTGTTTTGTCTTTGTTTTCTACACACCTGGTTTCATTCCCCAATTACATGTTCATGTATTTATCCCTCTGTTTCCTCCATGTTTTTGTGCGTGATTGTTTCTATGTTCATTCGGTACGTTATGGCTGGTTTTCGACGGGTGCTGTTTTCACCCGTGCGTAATTGATTACCGTTTATTGTTGGTCAACTGTATTGTTACCTTTTGCCGATATTTTGAGTAAAGTACGTTGCTCATTCATTCTGCTCTCCTGCGCCTGACTTCATGCACCAGCTACACCCACCTTCTGACAAGGTGGTACTGTAACAAATCTAAACTGACTCCAACTGGACAGATGGTACTGTAGCTTCATCTAAACTGACTCCACCTGGACAGGTGGTACTGTAACAAATCTAAACTGACTCCAACTGGACAGGTGGTACTGTAACAAATCTAAACTGTCTCCAACTGGACAGGTGGTACTGTAACAAATCTAAACTGACTCGAATTGGACATATGGTACTGTACCTTCATCTAAACTGACTCGAATTGGACATATGGTACTGTAGCTTCATCTAAACTGACTCGAATTGGACATATGGTACTGTAACAAATCTAAACTGACTCCACCTGGACAGGTGGTACTGTAACAAATCTAAACTGACTCCAACTGGACAGGTGGTACTGTAACAAATCTAAACTGACTCGAATTGGACATATGGTACTGTAACAAATCTAAACTGACTCGAATTGGACATATGGTACTGTACCTTCATCTAAACTGACTCGAATTGGACATATGGTACTGTAGCTTCATCTAAACTGACTCGAATTGGACATATGGTACTGTAACAAATCTAAACTGACTCCAACTGGACAGGTGGTACTGTAACAAATCTAAACTGACTCCAACTGGACAGGTGGTACTGTAACAAATCTAAACTGACTTCAACTGGACAGGTGGTACTGTAACAAATCTAAACTGACTCCAACTGGACAGGTGGTACTGTAACAAATCTAAACTGACTCGAATTGGACATATGGTACTGTAACAAATCTAAACTGACTCCAACTGGACAGGTGGTACTGTAACAAATCTAAACTGGCTCCAACTGGACAGGTGGTACTGTAACAAATCTAAACTGACTTCAACTGGACAGGTGGTACTGTAACAAATCTAAACTGACTCCAACTGGACAGGTGGTACTGTAACAAATCTAAACTGATTCGAATTGGACATATGGTACTGTAGCTTCATCTAAACTGACACGAATTGGACATATGGTACTGTAGCTTCATCTAAACTGACACGAATTGGACATATGGTACTGTAGCTTCATCTAAACTGACTACAACTGGACAGGTGGTACTGTAGCTTCATCTAAACTGACTCGAATTGGACATATGGTACTGTAGCTTCATCTAAACTGACTACAACTGGACAGGTGGTACTGTAACAAATCTAAACTGACTCCACCTGGACAGGTGGTACTGTAACAAATCTAAACTGGCTCCAACTGGACAGGTGTTACTGTACTGTAACAAATCTCCCTCATTACTCATCCATCATAATTATTTAACCTGTTTTCTCTATCTGTTCAGGTGAAGGAAAGCAGACAAGGAGAGGATGCCACTTTAGACTATCTAAATTGACTGCAACTGGACAGATAGTACTGTAACAAATCTCGCTCATTACTCATCCACCATAATTACTTAACCTGTTTTCTCTATCTGTTCAGGTGAAGGAAAGCAGACAAGGAGAGGAAGCAACTTTAGACTATCTAGATGCACCCCACACTGTTGTCATTGTTTTTTCAAGACAGCCAACCAGATCCTGTACCTACTAGAGACCTCCTCAGCCCCAATCACATTAACCAGTTGGAGTTTCTACTAGAGACCTCCTCATCCCCAATCACTTTTACCAGCTGGAGTCTCTACTAGAGACCTCCTCATCCCCAATCACTTTAACCAGCTGGAGTCTCTACTAGAGACCTCCTCATCCCCAATCACGTTTACCAGCTGGAGTCTCTACTAGAGACCTCCTCATCCCCAATCACTTTAACCAGCTGGAGTCTCTACTAGAGACCTCCTCATCCCCAATCACGTTTACCAGCTGGAGTCTCTACTAGAGACCTCTTCATCCCCAATCACGTTTACCAGCTGGAGTCTCTACTAGAGACCTCCTCATCCCCAATCACTTTAACCAGCTGGAGTCTCTACTAGAGACCTCCTCAGCGCCAATCACTTTAACCAGCTGGAGTCTCTACTAGAGACCTCCTCATCCCCAATCACTTTAACCATGCTGGATTCTCTACTAGAGACCTCCTCATCCCCAATCACTTTAACCAGCATGAGTCTCTACTACATACCTCCTCAGCGCCAATCACTTTAACCAGCTGGAGTCTCTACTAGAGACCTCCTCAGCCCCAATCACTTTAACCATGCTGGATTCTCTACTAGAGACCTCCTCAGACCCAATCACTTTAACCAGTTGGAGTCTCTACTAGAGACCTCCTCAGCGCCAATCACTTTAACCAGTTGGAGTCTCTACTAGAGACCTCCTCATCCCCAATCACTTTAACCAGTTGGATTCTCTACTAGAGACCTCCTCATTCCCAATCACTTTCACCAGCTGGAGTCTCTACTACATACCTCCTCATCCCCAATCACTTTAACCAGCTCTCAGAGAGCTCTTCATAATCTACATTAATACTCACTAATTATGCCTAATGTTTCAAAAGAACAGCCATGAGTCTAGAGTGAGGACTGATGAAATGGCAATGTAATATGATGAGGCTATTTTTAGGAGCAGTGAGAAAATGAACTTTGATTTAATTATCAGCCCCTGTAGTTGGGTGATCACTAATTGAAGTCTAACTGCAGAGGGTGGAGTTTTCTCCCATTTTAGTATGTGTTGCAGAGACACGCACAAGTGTTTAGCTTTCTATTTCTGTTGTTATTTCTCTTTCTTTCTTACTTTCTTTCTTTCTTTCTTCACACACCGCACCACTTCGATGTTATGAATACAAATCAATATTTCCCTGTCATTTTACATCGAAGCTGAGGGATAGAAAAATACATGTTATTACTGTTCATTGAACTAGATGGGCTGCTCAGATTCATACGGATTCATATCGATTTTTTTCAAACGAGGGCAGAGCACAAAGTTATGCGTAAATGCAATTGTAGGCGCCCTGTAAGAGGTTGTTAGGGGAGTCAAAATGAGACCTTGGGCCAGATTCTTGATTTTTTCATTTCCAAAGCCAGTCTATAAAACACACACAAACACGCACGCACGCACGCACGCACGACACACACACACACACACACACACACACACACACACACACACACACACACACACACACACACACACACACACACACACACACACACACACACACACACACTGCAGTCATTTCCACAGCTAGTCTACAAATGAATAGAAAATCACCCATTTAATAACAGCTATACCTTTCCTCTTTCCTCCTTCCCATTTCTCTATTTCTATTTCCTGGATGGGGGGGGAAGTACAGTGATTTCACATGGCCTCAGCCCCAGCAGATA
This sequence comes from Salmo salar, assembly GCF_965601325.2. Taxonomy (NCBI): domain Eukaryota; kingdom Metazoa; phylum Chordata; class Actinopteri; order Salmoniformes; family Salmonidae; genus Salmo; species Salmo salar. The sequence continues at coordinate 12,682,391 of NC_138309.1, forward strand.
TAATCTCATCCATTTTTGTGACAAGCTTCATTATGAGGGGAGCCAGTGATGCACAGCACCTCTCATTAGGCCAGGAACACAGCCACACACACACATGCACACACGTGCACAGACACACACTCGAAAGTACATACACGCACGAACGCACACACACACACACACACACACACACACACACACTCACACATAGATAAAGATACACAAACACACAAACACACACACAGACCTCTGTTGCACTAACATTTCTGGGCTGGTAATGAAACCGTCTACAAGTGCTGGGATGGTTGGGGAGGAAATATCGAACCAAAATGGTCTCTGTTGGCAGGGACTAATTGGAGACTCACCGTTTCCCTATCACAAACCTCTGAGGACTCAGTTGCACTCAAACATATAGGCCTATAATGTAACTGCTAACCAGTTTGGGGCAGGATTGACCCAAAATGGCCTCCATTAGCTGGGGTTCTAATTGGGGACTCACCGCTCTGCTCCCGCTGCACCCCCGCTGCTAACAGGTCTGGTTCTCCCAGGCTTATGTCATTCAGTCGGCTTCCTAGGCACTCCACACACAGCAGCTTGCACCACTCCTCTGCATCCAGCTCTAAACACAGAGTTAAAACAAGAGTTAAACACACAGACAGAAATACACACTACACACACAGCAGCTTGCACCACTCCTCCGCATCCAGCTCATACAAAGTTAGAAAAGTACACACACACACACACACAAACACAGATGAATCATACAGCATGCACTGTGGACTAAAAAAGCCCCCCGGACGTGAGTATCAGGTGGTGGTAACCTGGAGAAAATCAATCTGATTGATTCTCTGCTGATGAAAAGAGTCAAGCAGTTCATGAACACAAAACACCAGATGAATGCTGCATTTCCTCTCTCTCCTCTGCTATCCCATCTTTCTCCCCTCTGACCACTCTCAACACTGCCCTCCCTAACCCTCTTTCTCTTCCCTCTCTCCTCTCCTCCCCTCTCTCCTATACTGTAGTCCTACAGCACTTGACCACCAGACCCCTGATATACCCCAGCCATCAATTATTTGTTCCAAGCTAAATCACAAGATATTGTACATACAGCAGGTTTTTAAAGGACCATAGAGTTCTGTCTCTATTATTTTTCCCCAATGAAAAATGGAGCATTGTGGTAACTGTGACAACCGCAATCTGTACTGTACTTCTAAAGCACATCCAGTACAGATCTGGGATCAGGCCATAAAGCATTTTTTCTCGGATAGATTTGATCAACAAGCAGAACACAGGGGGATCAACTGACGTTCTTAACACCAGAAAATCAATAGCTTATTATCCCAACAGGGTGATATAATTAAATGGTGGGAAGCCTGGGTGTAGAAAACAATTAACAGGATTGATCTCTAAGGAAATTGTGTGAATGCATCCGAAAATAATTATCTCAGAGCAACAGTGACAATCTTTTAATCAAACCCATACGCGTCGATAATATCTCTACTCTCTTAATCAGTTACACACACCTTATCTCTCTCCGAGGCACACATGCACACACAAACAGGAACAGGAAGATGAACATAAACACACACAAACACATACACCACATACGCTGCCGTGTGCACAAGTCTTGAAAAGCTCAACTCTGGCACTCTTGGCAGTGGTGAGAGAAGAGGAGGGGTGTTATTGAATTGTTTAATTAACCACTAAGTGGAGGCTGATGGTTTCATGAATCAATTTCTCACTCACACAGCAAACAGATAGACAGTTGTTGGTGAATACCAATGTCTTCCTCTAAAGGTGGAAAAAACTCTGTTTACAATGGAAAGTAAAAATCCAGACTGTAGAATGTGGATGAGAGTTACTGAGCTATGAAATGAGAGTCAGACTGAGTTGTTTATCTGTGTGTTGTCTACTTCTCCCTGGTCTCTTCCCAAAGGAGCTCCAGGACATGGCACTGTGGTCACTGATGTGTATAGAGATGCATGTGGAAGTGTGTGTGTGTACACTCTTAAAAACAAAGGTGCAAATTGAAACCAAATAAGGTTATTGAGAGTGATGCCATAGGGGAACAATTTTAGGGTCTCTGAAGAACCATAAAAGGGATGGTTCTTTGAAAAAACATTTTGGGATTTTTATTTGCATAGTTCCCAGGTTGCCTTTCGAGTGAATTTTCAAGTTACTTGTACCACTCATGACTTTCAGCTAGTGACAGAGACATGGTTGTTGATTTCATTCATTAAAATGTCATTCTTAAAGACAATACAGCCTAGTTTTACCCTAATACAGTGGCCTGAAACTCATAGTTTACAGAACTCACACTATGCTGGCTTGCAAAATGATGTGTAATTCCAATTGGAATCCAGGCAGATTGGGGATATACACCATTTTGAATTTTTATTCACCCGCAACCTGCATTTGGAATGACTACCAGGCTTGGAAAGACTAAGATATAACAGGTGCAATAAGTCCAAGTAACAGATTGGAATAGTTTAGAAAAATGTATGTTATTTACATTTGAGTAGCATAAGCTTAATTAATCAATAAACATACATGCAAAAACATAGATATTGAAAGAAACAATTCTGAAAATCCACCTGCAAAAGAGCATGCTGGGGAATATGATAGTGATGGCCGTGGTTTTGGTTCACCTCTAGTTATTAACACCAACACTGGGGTTCTTTTACACCACTGATTAACTCTTGAATCAACCCTAGAAATGTTACACTGAAAGCTCAACACTAGTTAACACTGGACAATTTGCTGTGTGCTATGAAAGGGACATATTTGCAGGCTTCAATAGACATTTCAAGAACCTTTAAGAATTCTCAAGAACCGTAGAGCCACATCAAAAACCCCACACTTAACTCAAAGTTTTTTTTATTTGGCAACAGTTCTCCAAGGAACCTTAAGAGCTGAGGAAGAACCACTTAAGAACCTTCATTTTTTTTCTCAGTGTACAACAGGGCAGTTTATCTGAGAGGGAAAATGCAGGTTTTGAAGGGTAAAGGGTCTGTTCCCTAGACTGACCATGCCTGAGGTTGTGGTGTTGTTCGCACGCACGCACGCACGCCCACACACACACACACACACACACACACAGATAAATCTCTGTACTTAAGAGCCTCTCTTGGTCCATTTCCTCCCTTGCTGAGCATGTGTCCTCTGAGTGTGTCTGAAGTCTAAACTCACACACTGTAAGAGCTGCCGAGTGGAAAATCACATAAACAAACACTTTATCCGAGAGGCAGCCTGGACAACACACAGGGAGAGAGAGGGAGAGGGAGCGGGAGGAAAATGAGAGGCAGGGGAGAGGGAAAGAGAGAGAGAGAGAGAGAGAGAGAGAGAGAGAGAGAGAGAGAGAGAGAGAGAGAGAGAGATGAGAGAGAGAGCATGAGAGAGCGAGAGAGAGAGAGTGTGGAAGAGATAAGAGAGCTAGACATCAGTAATAGAAACTAGCAGTGAGAAGGAGCAAGAGGGAGTGAGAGAGAAAAGAGGCTGACACTGGCACAGTACCACAGAGAGAGCACAGGAAGTGAAGGACACTGGGAGGGCAGCTTCCTGCATGGGGTGGACATGGGAGAGAAATAGAGAAAGTGTGTGTGTACGCACAAAAGCGTGTGTGTGTGTGCCTTAAGGCTGGCCGACATGGCCAAAATATTATATCATGATATTTTTGAAGGTATGACTGTATTTAACAGTATTTTCTTTTGAATTTAAAAAAAAATAAAAGTTGCAAATATGCTTCATAAGTAGTGCATGACTTTAGGGTGGTAACAAATACCTTCTAAGTGTTTTTAATGGGGCTTTCTCTCTTTTAATTGTTTTATACTGTTCAATCAAAAATAATTTTCAGCATACATTTATGTAGTAATTACTACATTTATGAAGTAATGATGCATACATTTATGCATCACTACTACATAAAACATTTGTTTTGTCTTTGTATGTCTCTATTTTGTGAAAACTGTACAGTTTTCTTTATCAGAATAGTTATTCTCCTCTATAACTACGTTTCCATCCAATAGCGACAGATTTTTATGCAATTATTCTAAAATCTGCATAAAAACAATATGCCCACTTTCCCACCAGAGATGCGCTTCCATCAAATGGACTTGTTTCTGATGAAAGGCTGTACGTGATGACGTAGCTGCACGTCAAAATACCTTTTGTGGTTCAATTCCCATGTACCGAATAAAAAGTGAAATGGGTTTCCATTGCATTTTCTACTCTACTGAGTGTTTTCCCACAGGAAATGTGTTATATAACGAGTGTGCCCACCTTGGTATTGACACGTGCGCTCTAGCCAACAGCTTGCAGATACAGTCCGGGTATAGCCTACATCAGTGGTTCCCAACCTTTATCGGTTACTGTACCACCAACTGAATTCTGCTCTGCCCGGAGTACCCTTCAAGTACCTCCACATGTGTATTTTACTAGTAATACTATGGTCTCATGAGTCTTCTCAAGTACCCCTGTGGATAGGCCAAGTCCCCCCCCAGGGTCCTAGTAACCCTTGTATACATTATGAGAATTTTATAAACAAAAGAGCAAGATTATTTTTTATTTGTCACCAGAATAAGACTGTCACGTTGGTATAAAGGGTCGGGAGACAGGCGCAGGAATGCGTAATATGTTTTTTATTTACACCCAAATTATGGCGTGCCGTGTAAAGGCACGGGGATGAAGACCAAACAAACAGTATACAAAACACAGGGTTGAAACCCAAACAAAAGAGCGAGGAGTACCTCGAATAAATAACACAAGAGCACAATGATTAACACACGGGACAAGACCCGCAATCATCTGCGCAATCCACAACGACACAAAAGCCAAAACACACAGCACAGGTACTCACATGACCAACGGACATTGTAATAATAATGGAACAACCCAATGGAAACCAAAGGGCACACTTATACAAGTACTAATCAGTGGGAATAGGGGACAGGTGTGAGTAATGAAAGTTCCGGAGGGATCCGTGACAAAGACCCTCAGTATTTATTGGAAAGGAGCATCAAGCTCATCAGTGTGCACTTTCACCACCATATGAAGTTCTTATAACTTATTGCATCTGTAGTCTAATAAACTGCATGGTTTCCAGAGTCGTAGTTGGAGGACCACACAACATCGTGTGACTCCAAGTTTACTTCCATATGATTGGTTATTATATCAATATTTACGCATTAGCGTGTCCACCGACATTTCTAGCATAATTCATTTTACAGACACAAAAAGATCCCAGCTTGTCTAGCATATTTAGTTTCAGCACTCAGTTATTACATTTAATAAACCAAACATTGATATACTGTTATGTAAGGTAAAGTAAAAATCCAAACTGGTCCGTATATACTAAAATGCGGTTCACCGCCCAGCCCTAGTGTGCATGTGTGTGATTGAGTGCAGGAAGTGAAGGACCATGTGTTGGACACGGGGGACACATCCCTCCATATGGCAAGGGACTCCAGGAAGAGGGAGGGAGGGGTCAGCAGTGTAACTGTGAGCTTTGTGTGTTTGTTTGTGTGTGTGTGTGTTTGTTTGTGTGGGAGAGAAATAGGGAGAGAGAGAGAGAGAGAGGGAGAAAGAGAGAGGGAGGAGAGAGAGAGAGACATAGAGAATGGGGAGAGGGGAGAGGGGGAGAGAGTGGAGATAGAGTTCACTGCACCCCATAAGGCACATAATCTATCCCCTGAGATCCACTGCTACAGCTCACATCGGCACATCAGCACACACACACACACACACACACACACACACACACACACACACACACACACACACACACACACACACACACACACACACACACGCACGCGCGCGCGCGCACGCACGCACGCACACACACACACACGCGTGCGCACACGCACACACTAAAATCACCTGCAACTTGTCTACAGCAGATCACTGTCCTTGTTTGTTTGTGTATGTCTCTTCCACCCAGTGCCCAATTAACTACTGTTTACTTCTCTGTTTGTGACATTACAGGAGAAGAGAGAAGAAGAGAAGATAAGAGAAAGGGAGAGGAGACGAGTGGAGAGGATAGGATAGTAGAGGAGAGGAGAGGAAAGGAGAGGAAGGAGAGGAAAGAAGAGGAGAGGAGAGGAGAGGAGAAGAGAAGAGAAGAGAGGAGAGGTGCTAATATCTCTGCAGGACCACTGCTCACTCTATTTATCTCTCATCCCCACTGTCTCTCTCTCTCTACCTCTATCCCTATCACTCTCATTCACTCTTCCCAATCGTTCTCTCTCTCTCTCCCCACCTCTATCCCTATCACTCTCATTCACTCTTCCCAATCGTTCTCTCTCTCTCTCTCTCTCTCTTTCCCTCCCCATCCCGTTATCACTATGAATCCAATATCCATCCTCCTCTATCTCTCCGTGTCTCTCTTTAGTTCTCTATAAAGACTCTTAACACTATTAACTCAGCCAGTCCCTGCAGCAGAATTCATTACAACCTATCAGATCACAGCATTCTGCTCTACCAGGACCCAGAGGATGCAACCATATATATATAATACTCAAGTACCCCTCCACACAAACCCACACACACACCCACCCTTCTTAGCTAATACAGTACAGAATCACATGCCTGGCGCTTGGAACACCTTCAGCACTCAATTGCTCCTCTCTCTCTCTCTCTCTCTCTCCTCTCTCTCTCTCCTCTCTCTCTAACCTTTCCCTTCTCTGTTCTTTTCTCTCTTCTATTGCTTTCTCCCTCTCTCTCTCCCCCGTACTCTTCATCCCTCCCTCCTTCTTCATCCACCATCCCTCCCTCCATGCTTCCCTCCCTCCCTCCGTTCCCCAGCGTTGCATTGCTTACCTGACTCACAGGCAAATGTCTTGGAAGTCTCGTCGTAGAAGATGATTGCCATTGCGTGTTTCTTGGTCTCCCGGGGCATCCGTGTAATGTTCTTGATATTGTGAAGCTCCGTGATCTAAGACAAACAGAACAACAAAACATTAGCCAAATCAACAAGACGACAGCTGAGGGGACAAGCCACGGGAACACCGTCTAGTAATGTTAGCTTTAATTGTTTTTCTTGTTTGGAAAAGTTGTCGAGATAAATTGGTTGTTCGACTTGCTCCCTTAACTGATCATTTGTCATCTTAAATTACTATTGGCGATGTTCTGTACATGCAGAATTGCAAAACAAAATTGAATTGTATCATATTCATTTACACAATATTCATATTTCATAAACTCTGTTGAAAGGAGCTATATGACTGCAGTTCATTACCACTACTATCGTTTTATTTAGGGAAATCAATGGAAATTGTGTGAAGAAGACCATTTATATTGTGTAATGGATTATAACAAGCTTGTCATATACATTATGGATCAACTCAGTCTCCTAAATGACAGTTTGGAGTTCCATCGGTCTGGCTCTAACTAAAAAAACAACAAGAGCAACTGGTGAAACGGCTTCACTTCGCACACGGCCACTAAAGATCCAATCAATACTCAGGAGCAGAATCAAAAGCTCCTAAATCACGTTAACTCTGGGAGTTAACAGTCATTTAATTGAATATCTTGTGCATTTGTAGGACTGTTTTCTTCAACAATCCACTCTCTGTTCGCTGCTGGACAGATAAGAGCCATTACATTATTGTAGAGCGCTCGCTCAGAGCCAAACGTGGGCACAATGCCAGCCTGATGGGAATGTATTTCGTGGGCTCACTGCCCGTATACTGTAGTAAAATGTGTGTGTGTGTGTGCGTGCGAGTGTTTGTCCCTGCGTGCGTGTTTCCTATATAGTAAAAACCTGACCGTTAGAGCTCAGTGCCACGAGCCATGCTAACATGCCACATGCAGAATAAAGATTTCTACGTTTGATTTGATTATTGTTAGTGAAATAAATTCAATTTTCGATGAACAGCATTTTCTGTTCAAGACGATGAGGTTGTACAAAATGTATTGAATACCATTATCCTCAGTATTCATTATCCAGAAAATAGCATTGATACCATCTGTTTGCATCGCTGATGTGAGGAAGTGAATATGAAGTCAATATGGTCCATATCTTAACCCAGAAACATAATTATAACACAGAACTGGCAGCAAAAACTACACCAGCACTGGAGCTAGCTGGGCTCTATATGCTTAGCCTCCTCTCCTCTCCTCTCCTCTCCTCTCCTCTCCTCTCCTCTCCTCTCCTCTCCTCTCCTCTCCTCTCCTCTCCTCTCCTCTCCTCTCCTCTCCTCTCCTCTCCTTCTCCCCTCTCCTCTCTGATGATCTTCTCTTTCCTCTCAGAACATAGCCACAAAGCTGTTGTCAAGAATATAGCCCAAAGGCATAAACTCTCTAAAAGTTACTTCTCTACAGTTTACTGCTTATTTATTTACGGTTTATGAACCAAACCATTGGTAGCATTATACGGCTGCAAATGCCTTTGTCGAAAGCTCATGACATAGAGGCAGCCAAAACAGTAAACAAGTGAGACAGGGAGTGGGTGCTGCTGAATTCTTTTTTTGAATTATTCAGTTGTATACTCCGAGTCAATATTCACGTAATAATAATAAGGAATTCCCCTTGACCACACCCACAAATTGGGGAAAGCAAACGTTATTTCCCATTGACACCCAGTGTAAAAGAGCCAACTTTGTCGTCGTTTTTTGTTATACAGAAATAACAAAACATGCTGAAAATCTGATGTGTTGTTCAATGTACATGTAGCCAGGTCAAAGATCCCGACCTACGGTTCACAATGCTCCCACATAGGGAAATAGAGCCTGCGAAAATAGCCCTGTGGCTTCAGGCTTTTCGGCACGAGAGAGTGGGAAACTGTGGGGAGTTGGTATCCAAGTAGGCTACACATACAGTACAGTCAAAAGTTAGGACACACCTACTCGGTCAAGGGTCTTCTTTTTTTTAAACTATTTTCTACATTGTAGAATAATAGTGAAGACATCAAAACTATGGAATAACACATTTGGAATCATGTAGTAACCAAAAAAGTGTTCAACAAATCAAAATATATTGTATAGTTTAGATTATTCAAAGTAGCCACCCTTTGCCTTGATGACAGCTTTGCAGACTCTTGGTATTCTCTCAACCAGCTTCATGAGGAATGCTTTTTCCAACAGCCTTGAAGTAGTTCCCACATATGCTGAGCACTTGTTGGCTGCTTTTCCTTCACTCTGCGGTCCAACTCATCCCGAACCATCTCAATTGGGTTGAGGTCGGGTGATTGTGGAGGCCAGGTCAACTGATGCAGCACCATCACTCTCATTGGTCAAATAGCCCTTGCACAGCCTGGAGGTGTGTTTTGGGTAATTGTCCTGTTGAAAAACAAGATAGTACCACTAAGCGCAAACCAGATGGGATGGCATATCGCTGCAGAATGCTGTGGTAGCCATGCTGGTTAAGTGTGCCTTGAATTCTAAATAAATCACTGACAGTGTCACCAGCAAAGCACCCCCACACCTCCTCCATGCTTCACGCTGGGAACCACACATGCGGAGATCATCCGTTCTTGGGAGTCCCATAGGGCGGCACAAAATTGGCCCAGCATCGTCCGGGTTAGGGCCGGGGTAGGCCGTCATTGGAAATAATCATTTGTCCTTAACCGACTTACCTAGTTAAACAAAAGTTAAATTATAATTTTAATGTATTTTTTTATTTTTATTTTTATGGCGGAATGTCATTTCTCTTTGCTTATTTGAGCTGTTCTTGCCATAATATGGACTTGGTCTTTTACCAAATAGGGCTATCTTCTGTATACGCCTACCTTGACACAACACAACTGATTGGCTCAAACGCATTAAGAAGGAAAGAAATTCCACAAATGTACCAAATTACCACCTGTTAATTAAAATGCACTCCAGGTGACTACCTCATGAAGCTGGTTGAGAGAATGGCAAGAGTGTGCAAAGCTGTCATCAAGGCAAAGGGTGGCTACTTTGAAGATTCTCAAATATAAAATATATTTCGATTTGTTCAACACTTTTTTGGTTACTACATGATTCCATATGTGTTATTTCATAGTTTTGATGTTTTTACTATTATTTTACAATGTAGAAAATAGTCAAAATAAAGAAAAACCCTAGAATGAGTAGGTGTGTCCAAACTTTTGACTGGTACTGTAGCTATGTGTGTGGAAAACATTCAATCACACGGAAGACATTTCACTTGTTCAATATACTTAGTTTGTACTGTAACTCCATTCACTACTTGTAGCTGTAAAATCCGTTTGTTTGTGTTGTTGGGAAGCCCTACAATATAAAATGTTCTAAGTAGTGAGAACGCTCCGGAGCAAGCAATGTTGAAAATTCATCTTTAGACATGTTGTACTTTTTTAAAATCTAGTTTTGTAATTTATTAAAACAAGCAGACAACAAGAAAATTGCTTTGAAAAATGTCATATTTTTTGCTGTGAGACAACGGGGTAACCTAGGTAACCACAGGTTGTTTTCCTGACAGGCGGGCGGGGCCGCAACATTCTATCTACGCAGCACCCTTCGAAACACAAAAGCAAATCCACTGTTGTTGTCGTTGTTGTTTTTAAGTTTTCTCTGCAGCACTGTTCTGAAACCCCTCGGATGGAACCTTTCCTAATCTGTGTGGAGATTCTAGGGAAGCGTTTTCATGTGCACTGGGGAGCACTGTGGGGAAGCATTATCAGGTGCACTGGTGCATGTGTTCTGTCATCACTCACTTTGCTGTGGGTAGCAGACATCTCTAGGAGAGGTTAACACTACATAGGCATTTCAAATTGATGGAATGATGTACTAGAAAAAGTTACGTAGCTATCGCAAATCAGCATAGGCCTCCAGTCAGTCAACCTCTTGATGAGGTGGGGAAGTGTCTGATAACTAATGATAGTGTATTAGACAGTGTGTTATAGGGCCTTAAAGGGCCCCTCTCATAATACAGCCACATATTAAAGAGCCCAGACACATCAAACACTCTGGTGTCCCAGCAAGTCCCATTCTGAGGCTACATCTCCTCTCCTCCCATCACTATAGCAGAGCCACTTAACTCACTTAACATCATCCTTGCCACTGATAATGAGGCTTAATTGGGGTATTTTCAAAGGGTTTAAGAAGCGGGGAGAGATATATTATATTCCAGATTATCCTCCTCAAAGGAAGAGAAAGACCTTGGAGGAACGAGATAAAGCGTCCAAATGTGCCTTAATAGATTCCGAACAGCAATCATTACCCCATGTGAAATTATTTTATGAAAGACAAATACAATTATTTTTTGGGGTCGGTCTGTGCGTAATACGATTTAACCGATTGATGTGTAATAAAATAAGTGCTTGGCGATATTGTCTGAGGGGAAATGGTGATTGGGGCTTGTTATTGGGTAAACATTAAGCTTGTGGCTAAGTTGTGATGGGAGGTGGTGCCGTTAAAAGGGTCAACAGACTCAGACAAATGAATGTCTGTCTGGCCTTATGCTGCGTCTAAAAACATATGTCTACTGAGTGCACCCTTCATATCAAAACAACAATTATTTGGAGAGCCAATGAGGTGAATATATACTGCTCAAAAAAATAAAGGGAACACTTAAACAACACAATGTAACTCCAAGTCAATCACACTTCTGTGAAATCAAACTGTCCACTTAGGAAGCAACACTGATTGACAATAAATTTCACATGCTGTTGTGCAAATGGAATAGACAACAGGTGGAAATTATAGGCAATAAGCAAGACACCCCCAATAAAGGAGTGGTTCTGCAGGTGGAGACCACAGACCACTTCTCAGTTCCTATGCTTCCTGGCTGATGTTTTAGTCACTTTTGAATGCTGGCGGTGCTTTCACTCTAGTGGTAGCATGAGACAGAGTCTACAACCCACACAAGTGGCTCAGGTAGTGCAGCTCATCCAGGATGGCACATCAATGCGAGCTGTGGCAAGAAGGTTTGCTGTGTCTGTCAGCGTAGTGTCCAGAGCATGGAGGCGCTACCAGGAGACAGGCCAGTACATCAGGAGACGTGGAGGAGGCCGTAGGAGGGCAACAACCCAGCAGCAGGACCGCTACCTCCGCCTTTGTGCAAGGAGGAGCAGGAGGAGCACTGCCAGAGCCCTGCAAAATGACCTCCAGCAGGCCACAAATGTGCATGTGTCTGCTCAAACGGTCAGAAACAGACTCCATGAGGGTGGTATGAGGGCCCGACGTCCACAGGTGGGGGTTGTGCTTACAGCCCAACACCGTGCAGGACGTTTGGCATTTGCCAGAGAACACCAAGATTGGCAAATTCGCCACTGGCGCCCTGTGCTCTTCACAGATGAAGCAGGTTCACACTGAGCACATGTGACAGACGTGACAGAGTCTGGAGACGCCGTGGAGAACATTCTGCTGCCTGCAACATCCTCCAGCATGACCGGTTTGGCGGTGGGTCAGTCATGGTGTGGGGTGGCATTTCTTTGGGGGGCCTCACAGCCCTCCATGTGCTCGCTAGAGGTAGCCTGACTGCCATTAGGTACCGAGATGAGATCCTCAGACCCCTTGTGAGACCATATGCTGGTGCGGTTGGCCCTGGGTTCCTCCTAATGCAAGACAATGCTAGACCTCATGTGGCTGGAGTGTGTCAGCAGTTCCTGCAAGAGGAAGGCATTGATGCTATGGACTGGCCCGCCCGTTCCCCAGGCCTGAATCTAATTGAGCACATCTGGGACATCATGTCTCGCTCCATCCACGAACGCCACGTTGCACCACAGACTGTCCAGGAGTTGGCAGATGCTTTAGTCCAGGTCTGGGAGGAGATCCCTCAGGAGACCATCCGCCACCTCATCAGGAGCATGCCCAGGCGTTGTAGAGAGGTCATACAGGCACGTGGAGACCACACACACTACTGAGCCTCATTTTGACTTGTTTTAAGGACATTACATCAAAGTTGGATCAGCCTGTAGTGTGGTTTTCCACTTTAATTTTCAGTGTGACTCCAAATCCAGACCTCCATGGGTTGATAAATTGGATTTCCATTGATTCTTTTTGTGTGATTTAGTTGTCAGCACATTCAACTATGTAAAGAAAAAAGTATTTAATAAGATTATTTTTTTCATTCAGTTCTAGGATGTGTTGTTTAAGTGTTCCCTTAATTTTTTTGAGCAGTATATATATATATATATACGCAGCACCCTTCGAAACACAACTATATATATATACATATAGTTGAAATCGGAAGTTTACATACACTTACGTTGGAGTCATTAAAACTCGTTTTTCAACCACTCCACAAAATTCTATAGTTTTGGCAAGGCAATTTCACTTATAATTCACTGTATCACAATTCCAGTGGGTCAGAAGTTTACATACACTAAATTGACTGTGCCTTTAAACAGCTTGGAAAATTCCAGAAAATGATTTCATGGCTTTAGAAGCTTCTGATAGGCTAATTGACATAATTTGAGTCAATTGGAGGTGTACCTGTGGATGTATCTCAAGGCCTACTTTCAAACTCAGTGCCTCTTTGCTTGACATCATGGGAAAATCTAAAGAAATCAGCCAAGACATCTGAAAAAAATTGTAGACCTCCACAAGTCTGGTTCATCCTTGGGAGCAATTTCCAAATGACGGAAGGTACCATGTTCATCTGTACAAACAATAGTACGCAAGTATAAACTACCAAAAAAAGCCAGACTACGGTTTGCAACTGCACATGGGGACAAAGATTGTACTTTTTGAAGAAATGTCCTCTGGTCTGATGAAACAAAAATAGAACTGTTTGGCCATAATGACCATCGTTATATTTTTGGGAAAAAGGGGGAGGCTTGCAATCCGAAGATCCCCATCCTAACAGTGAAGCACGGCGATGGCAGCATCATGTTGTGGGGGTCCTTTGCTGCAGGAGGGACTGGTGCACTTCACAAAATAGATGGCATCATGAGGCAGAAAAATTATGTGGATATATTGAAGCAACATCTCAAGACATCAGTCAGGAAGTTAAAGCTTGGTTGCAAATGGGTCTTCCAAATCAACAATGACCCCAAGCATTCTTCCAAAGTTGTGGCAAAATGACTTAAGGACAACAAAGTCAAGGTATTGGAGTGGCCATCACAAAGCCCTGACCTCAATCCCATAGAAAATGTGTGGGCAGAACTAAAAAAGCGTGTGCGAGCAAGAGGCCTACAAACCTGACTCAGTTACACCAGCTCTGTCAGGAGGAATGGGCCAAAATTCACCCAACTTATTGTGGGAAGCTTGTGGACGGCTTCCCGAAACATTTGACCCAAGTTAAACAATTTAAAGGCAATGCTACCAAATACTAATTGAGTGTATGTAAACTTCTGACCCACTGGGAATGTGATGAAAGAAATAAAAGCTGAAATAAATCCTTCTCTCTACTATTATTCTGACATTTCACATTCTTAAAATAAAGTGGTGATCTTAACTGACCTAAGACAGGGAATTCTTACAAGGATTAAATGTCAGGAATTGTGAAAAACTGAGTTTAAATGTAGTTGGCTAAGGTGTATGTAAACTTCCGACCTCAACTGTATAGATATATATAAAAGACAGTGACAGTATAAAAAATGTATTTACCTTGTGAAAGCTTCTGAAGTATGCTGCCTTCTCATCTTGGTATTTCTCTAACCGTCTGGGGCCTTTACTGGACGCCTTCTTAAACACCAGCCAGCACCTCTTGAAGATCTGTGGCGAACACATGGATAACAGAACCATGAGAATACCATCAAAAGAACCCCAAACCAGGGAGATATTCCCCTGAAGAATCTGATCAGACACCCAAACCAGAGAGATGTTCCCCTGAAGAACCTGATCAGAAACCCAAACCATGGAGATGTTCCTCTGGTGAACCTGATCAGAAGAACCCCAAACCAGGCAGATGTTCCCATCAAGAATCTGATCAGACACCCAAACCAGAGAGATGTTCCCCTCAAGAATCTGACCAGAAACCCAAACCAGAGAGATGTTCCCCTCAAGAATCTGATCAGACAGCCAAACCAGAGAGATGTTCCCCACAAGAATCTGATCAGAAACCCAAACCAGAGAGATGTTCCCCTCAAGAACCTGATCCGAAACCCCAAGCCAGAGAGATGTTCCCCTGAAGAACCTGATCAGAAAACAAAATCAGAGAGATGTTCCCCTGAAGAACCTGATCAGAAAACAAAATCAGAGAGATGTTCCCCTGAAGAACCTGATCAGAAAACAAAATCAGAGAGATGTTCCCCTGAAGAACCTGATCAGAAACCCAAACCAGAGAGATGGTCCCCTGAAGAATCTGATCAGACACCCAAACCAGAGAGATGGTCCCCTGAAGAACCTGATCAGACACCCAAACCAGAGAGATGTTCCCCTGAAGAACCTGATCAGACACCCAAACCAGAGAGATGTTCCCCTGAAGAATCTGATCAGACACCCAAACCAGAGAGATGTTCCCCTGAAGAACCTGATCAGAAACCCAAACCAGAGACATGTTCCCCTCAAGAACCTGATCCGAAACCACAAACTAGAGAGATGTTCCCCTGAAGAACCTGATCAGAACCCCAAACCAGGGAGATGTTCCCCTGAAGAACCTGATCAGAACCCCAAACCAGGGAGATGTTCCCCTGAAGAACCTGATCAGAACCCCAAACCAGGGAGATGTACAGTAATAAACAAGACTAAAAACCAGCACACAATGCAACCTTTGAAGTTTGAAAAAAGTCGTAACTGATTACACAGCCAAACAAAACAAAATGCTGACATTGTCAAGGGCATTTTTTATCATAACACAATGAAAGGTATTAATTTAGAACATTGGGCTGAGTGTATAACAAAAAAACAACAAAAAAACAAAAAAATGAATTTGATACATTAATAAGCATCTTCACTAATTCATTTTTCCATCTACTTTCCAAGCATTCCAGCCAGCCTGTCTCATCATTTATCTGTGTGGATATTAATCCAGACTCAATGAGATGCTCACCGGTGCATCACCACATCAATAACTCAAAGAGCAAATGCTTTCCTCTCAGTCAACTGAAACTGGGCTGTTTGTGCATTCATCTATTTCATCTATTTAGCAATCTAGACCTATTTGTTTGGATGCACTGCTACTGCACAGTCACAGATACACATACACACACACACACACGCACGCGCCCACAGCCGCACACACACACTGTGTGCCAAAGGGCCACAATAAGGTCAAAATCGAAAGGGGACATACGAGCTCAAAAACAGTCCCTAACGCTCACCGTCACACAGGAGAGAGAGAGAGAGAGAGGAGAGAGACATCCTTCAGTTTATTTCTGCGCGTATAACATTGTAACTACACGACAATGTTAAAGCGTTGACAGCTGATATGTCCCGGGTGTTTAGTGAGAGATGATAAAGCAGTGTAATAGTAGCTAGCTTCCTTTGTGTTAGCTTTCTCAGAGGTAGCCTACTGATATAGCTTAGTGAGTATTGATTGGTTGACCAAAGTCTGGTACATCCCCCCTGCAGGGACTTAGAACCCTCTGGATCACACACACACACACACACACACACACACACACACACACACACACACACACACACACACACACACACACACACACACACACACACACACACACACACACACACACACACACACACACACACACATAGAGAGAGAGAGAGAGACACAGATAGCACACACACACACACACACACACACACACACACACACACACACACACACACACACACACACACACACACACACACACACACACACACACACACACACACACACACACACACTGTGTGCCAAAGAGCCACAACAAGGTCAAGATTGAAAAAAGGACACAGCCACTCAAAAACTCTTCGTCTCTTTAAAAAAAAGAACTCCACAATAATCTCTCCACTTCATTCTCCTCTGTCTGTCTCTCTCCACTTCACTCTCTCTATCTCTCTCTCTCTCATTCTGTATTTCTTTCTCTCTCTGCAAATTTATCTTTCTTTCCCTCTCTCTTCCATTGCTCTCTCTCTCTCTCTTTCATGAAGGATACATTGAATCAGACCAGAATAATCCACATCTGAACACCTTATTCTACAGTCTTTTCTTATTCCAATAGTACATCCATAACCTATATCATCCATAGCCTATATCATCCATAACCTATATCATCCATAGTCTATATCATCCATAACCTATATCATCCATAATTTATATCATCCATAGTCTATATCATCCATAACCTATATCATCCATAGCCTATATCATCCATAACCTATATCATCCATAGTCTATATCATCCATAACCTATATCATCCATCATTTATATCATCCATAGTCTATATCATCCATAGTCTATATCATCCATAACCTATATCATCCATAGCCTATATCATCCATAGCCTATATCATCCATAACCTATATCATCCATAACCTATATGATCCATAAACTATATCATCCATAGCCTATATCATCCATAACCTATATCATCCATAACTTATATCATCCATAACTTATATCATCCATAGTCTATATCATCCATAGCCTATATCATCCATAACCTATAGCATCCATAACCTATATCATCCATAGCCTAAATCATCCATAGCCTATATCATCCATAGCCTATAGCATCCATAGCCTATAGCATCCATAGCCTATAGCATCCATAACCTATATCATCCATAACCTATATCATCCATAACCTATAGCATCCATAGCCTATAGCATCCATAGCCTATAGCATCCATAACCTATATCATCCATAACCTATATCATCCATAACCTATAGCATCCATAACCTATAGCATCCATAACAGAGCAGACACTGAAAGTGAAAGATCCTTAGTCATTGTAACTTTTTACATTCGTATACTACTACTGTGTGATTTACTCTGACTCTGAGATGTCAGTTGAAGATGTCACACATCCCCTCTGTGGTCTTTTAATACTTTATATCTCCCTGACAGCTTGGCTCAAGGACCTCTTGGCTCGCATCCACTTTATTATCCTAATATAATTCTTGTATGGCATCCGGAAAGACCAGGGAAGGTGTCCTCTACCCTTAACGGTCTGTGTAAATGCATAAAGCGCCTCTCCGTCTCGAACAGAGTGATTTAAACCAAATACAAATATACAGCCCATTAATGATAAATGCAATAGCTTGAGATTGTTGTGATATTGTGCATTTAAATAGAGCATGCGGTTACCAGTAGCAACTTTCGGATGTCTGGAACACTGTTGTGAAAACTGTAGTGCACTTGAAGTACGCACTTATCTGAAGTGCATTTATAAGGAGTCAACTATAACTTATTAGGCCTAATACCATATCTAGGGGCTTCATGTTGAAGAAGAGGATCTTTCAATTTCCTGTCTGAGATAGCTAGCTGATATTAATCTGTTTGATGTATGATTAACACTCTCTGCATCGTCATCGTGGAGGGACTGTGTATCCAGGATCCATTTGTTTACTCTATAAAAGGAACACAGCGGCTGAACTTGGCACTCCAGGTAATTGACTGGAGTGAATTCCTGCCTTGGTTCTTATCTGTTCTGTTCCTACTGATGGGCCTCGGGGCCATTAGTGAGGCTCATGACTATTATACAGAGAAAACAAGAGAGAGAGAGAGAGAAAGAGGGAGAGAGCGAGAGAGCGAGAGAGAGAGAGAGCGAGAGAGCGAGAGAGAGAGAGAGAGAGAGAGAGAGAGAGAGAGAGAGAGAGAGAGAGAGAGAGAGAAAGAGGTACACAACTAAATGCTTTAATGTAGAATGGGACACTTAAGGTAATGATGGGCTGTACCTATAAAGTGCTTTCTTACTTCTGCATTTATTAATCAGGACACAAGAGGCCATAGTCAATAACCAATCTATTTTCTGAATAGTTTACCTAAGGACAAAACAACACCATATTACATTAAACCCCAAGAGGTAAGAATGAGCTGTCTGGTCGTTGATCATAACCTACAGCTCCAGTATCAAGTCATATAGAAACTGACTCAACTGTTGTCTCGAAATCCCTTCTGGGGCAACGAAACAAAACCATTCATTGCCTACCACACACAAAGTAATTCACTCTGAGAATGCTGAGATTAAGTCATTACAACACTACAAAAGCAAGCTCAGAGAGATAGCTACAGTGTTTATAAGAACAAAAGGTACGAAGGAAAAGGCTTAATTTCGCCTGTTCCACAGTTGTCAAATGCTTTGTCAAGGAGGGCCTATTCTTGGCAGTGTTTCTAGGTGTTACTTAGGAGGACTCTTACACTGATTTTAATTACATGGAGGTGAATGAGACTCTGAAGCTTCTAGAATGTGTGACTAATTAGAATGCCGGAACATTATTCCATGCGAGGGTGAGTGAGTGTGTGAGTGTATTTGTGTGTTGCCGCAGAACAAAGCATCATCGCCCAGAAATAAAAAAATATATATTAGCAAGAAAAAGGGATGTTATGAGAGTACAATCAGCCTCTTTTCTTTGAGGTGTGATCTAAGTACCAGAGGATGAAAGCACTGGTTTCTCCTACAATAGCCCATTCAATTTGTGTGGAGAATTACCCCAGAGAAATGGTGCTGTAGCTACTGTATGCTGCTGTCTTTTGACTGTAACAAATAACCATTTTCCATTTGTCTACAAGAGCTTTTAAAGAAGAGAATTATATTTTTCATGCTGCTTTAGTCCCTTATCGTATAACAAAGCAACAACACTGAAAGGATTTTTATACAAGCGGTACACAAGGTACCCAATGATAACTATATTGATTTCAGTGTGGAAATAAACCAATTGTACAAAACACCAACAAGTATGGCTCACAAAGACATATTATGGCCAAAAGAACAGACTAAATGCAATACAGTGTAGCTTTGTTCATCAGCTTTGACCTCCCTCTCAACAGAGGTCCAGAGGCTGAATATGGACTGGAGCATATCTCTCAGCTCTCTGAGGCAGAGACATGCTGATTGCACTCTGAAATCTCAATGGCTGATTAATCACTGGAAGTCCTGACCTGTCTTTATGAGTGTTCAGAACAACCCAGACCTTCCAAATCATAACACTCCTCTTCACAGATGTTTCAGATCAGAATACTATTCAATGCTCAGCACACCAACAGGTAAAATATGTTGTAAATATTTAGCCATGACAATCTATTGTACATACAGTGTCATTGTACATACAATGATATCCTATATGGGTAGTAGGACTGAGTGTTTCTTCAGAATACATGACTCATACAAAATGCTAGACGCAGAGGCCACAGGCATTTTGGATCGAAAGTAAACTGGGTCATGAAAATGCACTTTGCAATAATTTGGGGATTTCTGAAGTTGAAAACGAACTCATTTAAAATATATTTTCTACCATCTCTGTGCCATAGTTTGTTTTGTGCAGTGAAAGCTTCCTGAGTATGATCTTAGCTGATCAAAAGACAACAGAACACAGCTGGAGATGAGTGAGTGTGTGTGTGTGTGTGTGTGGTGTGTGTGTGTGTGTGTGTGTGTGTGGTGTGTGTGGTGTGTGTGTGTGTGTGTGTGCGCGTGCATCCCAGCCAGCCTGCATGTGTGACCTTTCATGCTCCAACAGGAGGAGACATGACAGCCAGCTGTGTGGGATTGAGGAAGAGATTCTCTCCTCACCTTTATATGTCTGGATACACACCTGGGGAAGCAGCTGGCACAGCCCTGGGCTCGCTCATTAGCGTGTGTGTGTGTGTGTGTGTGTGTGTGTGTGTGTGTGTGTGTGTGTGTGTGTGTGTGTGTGTGTGTGTGTGTGTGTGTGTGTGTGTGTGTGTGTGTGTGTGTGTGTGTGTGTGTGTGTGTGTGTGTGTGCGCACATGCGCATGTGTGTGTGTGTGTGTGTGTGTGTGTGTGTGTGTGTGTGTGTGTGTGTGTGCGTGCGTGCGTGTGCGTAACGAAGGCAGTCCAGTTTGTAGTCAACCTGTTATTTTCAAGACAGAATGCTTTAGCGCCCAAAAGACTACTTTATCAGAGCAAATAATATTCTAATTCTACTTAAACTACATCAAATTCATGGAACAGGCAGTAAAAGTGCTCCTTTAGTGCTCCTTTAGAAGTAAAGAGGTGAAATCACATTTTAAACCCCGGTAATAAGTTACCTCAGTCATTTCCTGCAAGTGGCCCCTGATGCTAAGTCCCTCCATTAACTTCTCTCAGAACATTGAGAAAGTTTCAGCGTTATTGAAGATGTGTCTGGCCTCTCAATAAAACATAGGCGAACTCCCCCGTAGGCACATTACTCACCTGCTGAACGGGCGGAGAAACCATCTAAAGACATGAAAATGATTTCCAATGACAGCTACTGTAGCTCCAGGTATATGACTTCTCTCACATCTGCTAAAAATAGCAAAGCCTGTCTGCAAGTTCTGTTCAGGACCGAACAGAGTTTAATATTGAAACATAATCAAAACCTCAGAGAGAAGTGTGCTCACAGTAACATCCACTAGTTCTCAGGTGCTGGGTAAGAGGACAAATGTAATGTTGAGAGGAGACCAGAACTCTGGTTTATGTTTCCAGAAAGGGAAGTTTGATTTGAAAAGGAAGCACGGATAGGATGAATGACAACTTTTCGACCATTGCCTGGAGTTAACATTTTATTCTACAGCCTTAGGCTATTTTAGCTGATATTTACCAGCTATTTTTATTTTTTATTTAACCTTTATTTTACTAGTCAAGTCAGTTAAGAACAAATTCCTTTTAACAAAGACAGCCTACCTCAGCCAAAACCGGACAACGCTGGGCCTATGGGACTCCCAATCACAGCCGGTTGTGATACAGCCTGAAATCGAACCAGGGTCTGTCATGACACCTCAAGCACTGAGATGCAGTGCTTTAGACTGCTGCGCCACTCGGGAACCCACATCCATACAGTACCGTCTTGTACTTACTTCAAGGAATTAAACTACGATACCAACATTTGTAACATAGTAGCGTTTGTTTCAAGGAATCCCAAACACACAGAAAAAGAACAATCATCAACAACCATCTACAATGTCACTTCTAAGCCAATACCAAATGAAAAGCCTAGTAAAGTGTAACCAATATGGACGTAGCTACAGTAGCATGTAGCCCATACTCTTTCAGCCACAGTAGCATGGACTGAGCTCCCCCCCACAGAGTGCACCATATTCCTATGGTGATAATGACTGCTGATGGACTATGACAGACCAGGCCCTGCAATATCAGCTGCTGCTGTTGGCAATCAATTTCAGACAGTGGCGGGCCAGCGCTGGGCCAGTACCGTGGTCCATCTTTATAATTTGATTTGTTATCCCGTCGGACAGTTGGTACAGCAATCATAGCAGCTATAATTTCCCTCACCCCCCCCCCCCCCCCCCCCCCACAGCCCCACCCCGCACAAGAACATTTCTACAATTTGACAGCAAATGTGATGACTAGAAATGTCTATTTAATTGCACTCGTGACCCTACTCCCTCCCTCCCTATCCTGAAAATCGTAAACGCACACCTTACCTCGATTGCACTCCCAAATATGTCCCTAAAACACACACACACCTACATCCATTCTCACCCTGACACTAAGCCACACATATATGGTAGCCACATACACAAATACACAAATGCTCATACACACACACATACACACTCCCCATTCCCGCCCCCATAATATGTTTGGACATCCCATAATGTTGTAATTGGGCCCTGACTACAGCTGTTGGCGAGGTAGCAAGGCTGCTGCACCACGCCGCGCCCCAGTTAATCATAGATTACTTTATCTGGGCCACTCCAAATCCTCATGTGTCAACAGTGCTACCTCAGCGCCATGTAATCACTGCATCCCCCTCTTTCAATCTCTCTCGCTTTCTCCCTCTTTCCATCTCTCTCTTTCAATCTCTCTCGCTTTCTCTCTCCCTCCATCTCTCTCTTTCAATCTCTCTCACCTTTCTCCCTCTTTCCATCTCTCTTTCAATCTCTCTCGCTTTCTCCCTCTTTCAATCTCTCTCGCTTTCTCTCTCCCTCCATCTCTCTCTTTCAGTCTCTCTCTCTTTCTCCCTTTTTCCATCTCTCTCTTTCAGTCTCTCTCGCTTTCTCTCTCTCTATATCTCTTTCTGTTGGGTTCTCTCTCTCTCTTTCTGACTCCCTTTCTCTCTATCTTTTCCCTCCTTTCTCCAGACTATATCCATGTCTTCCTTTCCTCTTTCTTTAGCCCTCCATCCCTCTTTTCCCCCCTCCTCTTTCCCTATGCATGGCTACCGCTCCTCGTCAACATTAATGGGCCAGATCAGTCTGGAAATGTAATATCCATGTCCTAATGGGATAGAGTGAGATACATGATAACTCTATGTTATACATTCTGCCTGTGACACTGACTGCTATTGAACATGACATCAGGTGTAGAGGACATTGCAGGCTCTCACCCAAAACACAGCCTCTACAGTCATGATGCCATGAGCAACAGGGACAGGTGCTAATCCATGACAGAGTGTGAGATGAGAGAGAATGAGAGAAAGAAGAGGAGAAGGGAGAGTGTGAAGAAGAAGTGAAAAAGTAGTTGCTGTTGAGAAACTCTTTGCAGTGAGAAAAGTCTGGTTCAGAGGCCTGGCACACAGGTCTGGTGAAAGCGAGAACAACTGCATTTGGCTTCAGGCCGCCCTCCATTAGGACTAATGATGAATTAGGCTTTTAAACAGGACTTCTAGTTAGAAGCCTGTGAATAGATTATAATACACAAGACATCAAATAACAGTTTTCCTCTTCAGCAGTAGAAGAGCTCTCATACTCTGCCCTCTCTGCTATTTCAGGCCCGACTGTAGCTATTATGCTCTCATTCTACATCAATAAGCCATAGGACAAGCCCTGTTAAAAGAAACACCCAATTCTCATGCAAATATTCCCGTCAAGCACAGGCAACCAAGGCAGCGCTTTCCCTCATGTTTTCTTATTACCCTTGTGTTTTCTTATTACCCTGGTTGTACTCTGGGGATGTTTGGCCCTTGCTAGCCACCGTAGCTTGGAGCCTGGAACATTAGTTAAAATGTCAAACACAGCAGCAGATTCAGTCATCACACCCTACAAAGCATACTTAAGAACAGGACCGAAATAGCAGCCAAATTATTCTCAAGGAGATATAGGTCAATATTGAGGTTTCTCCTCTCTGAGGTGTGGGGGAGAGAAGGGCAAATGTTTCGGCTGTTGGAAACCACACAGTGTATTGCTCATGTCAGTACATACATATACATATACACAGACACAGACACACACACAGCACACACACACACACACACACACACACACACACACACACACACACACACACACACACACACACACACACACACACACACACACACACACACACACACACACACACACACACACACACACACACACACACACAATGCATATGCATATGCATAAACAGACACACACTTGATTGATTTCTGGAGTCTTGGGGATAGCTGACATGTCCTGGCTGTCAGAACATACATGTCTCACACAGAAATAGGAGTTGGCAATAGTTCACAACATCTCGAAGAGAGAATAAAAACGGATTCAAGTACAGTTCCCTACCAGCATAATATATTGACGTTACTGGTTTGAAAAAAAAATAATGTTGTATATACATTGTTTTATACATTTTATTTCCTGGTGGGATTTCTGATTCCAATTTCGATGGTTGTATAACTGTGCCAGCTATTTGATGTGAGCAGGATGTATCTACTGTGGATGTAAAATAAATTTTAAAATACTCTTCCAATTGGTTCACAGTGGATGGATTCTGCTCTCAGTCATCATCATGACAATTGCCTGCTCTTTAAAACGTCCCTTATCCCAAAGCCTCTCAGTATTACAGCTTCAGTCAGCAATCCCGCCGCAGCCAGAGAGCAATTTCCATTTAATCTAACTACAAGGCTGAAGCAGCTCGTTGCTAGCTGTGTTCACGGACAATAACACAGAGACAAAAAGGGATTTGACTATGCAAGAATAACCCTACTCCGTCTGTTTGTCTGAAGACAACGTATTCAGCCCGGCACAAACACAGACAAACAAAACAGGCCACGGCAATTTTTTTCTGAGTGTACTTGACAGTCTGTTATTGTTTATGAGCATGGCTGTCTGAGTGTGGTCCTACATTCACTAGTATTGTATTCATTCTGTCTCCCGGCCTCAGCATGGGGAAACAGGCAGCATACACCTCACAACACACAAACATCTCAATTTAACCCCAGCTCATAATACTCAAGCCGTGTTGTAGGGACTGACGTTTGTAGCCTAGCCATTAGCGTGCTACATTAGCATCCATACGTTAGCCTCCATAAGTTAGTGTCATTGTATTAGGCTAGCCATTAGCTTGGTCTCAGATATGTATGGACAACGATAGGCAGAGGAGTTGGTTAAACAAAAGCACATTGGCCTACAGATCTGGGACCAGGCTATTAAATATACAATTGTTTGTCTTAAAAAACTTTTTTTTGTATGGTTTTGTTTTATATATAGTACATGTGAAGGGGGGAGGTGACTTCCAAGCCTCTCTGTTTTTGGGTTTGTTATTTACATCTCCTGCACATGTTCTTTTCATGTACCTTTCAAAACTTCAGCATAATAGATTTGTTTTTCTTGTATGCAAATAAATAAATACAAAAAATAAATCAAAAAGCGCAGGGCCAACTATATAAGCTAGGTACACAGGTGTGGGCTGTTGTGTGAAGACCAAATGGAAGCTAGCTAGCCTGTGAAGTGACCGATGGCAGCAGTCTCAAAGGAAAGAAGGAAACAGCCTATCAAAAGGGATGAAAGAGGTCCTTTCTTTAGCGCTACGACACTTGACTATTCTAATAACGCTTAGCTGACCTTCATTAACATGTAAACACAACCTGGGGATGTGATTGCGTGTAGTGCAAACCACTGCATCCGAGAGAGAGAGTATAATATTTGCATGTTACAGGACCACATCATTATGCCTCTTTGTGTGCTTGAGGACACTTTCTATGAGAGAGTTGTTTGCTGGAATATCATCAGAGGGCTAAGGATGGTAATCCTAGTCCAGTGGATCAGATACATCCTGAGGATTACTCCTAAAGTAGTACAGTAGGCTTACTGTTCACTGATGTTTGGGCTCCTAAAGTAGTACAGTAGACTTACTGTTCACTGATGTTTTGGCTCCTAAAGTAGTACAGTAGGCTTACTGTTCACTGATGTTTTGGCTCCTAAAGTAGTACAGTAGGCTTACTGTTCACTGATGTTTCGGCTCCTAAAGTAGTACAGTAGGCTTACTGTTCACTGATGTTTCGGCTCCTAAAGTAGTACTGATGTTCTGGTTGGTTCGCTCATGCATTAACCTACAATGTGCTATCCTTAACAACCAGAAGACATGGGAGAATCCATACATGCATTCTGAAGCCATGTTTTGGCTGGCTCGCTGATGCCTTTAACTGGAACTGGGATGTATCCAAACTAGGTTATAACTAGGCTATATCCACAATGAGTTTTCACTACTACTAAAACCCAAAGGGATCTCTTTCATACTGTAACTAACTTGATTTAGCTAATAGCCAGCCGCTTTAACTAACAGTTTCTAAATCTAATTAAACACGTGTTAGAGGAAGAAGGAAGAAATTGCCTTTTCGCTCAGAGTAAACATCAAAGGAAGTGTAGTGATGGAGTTCGTCATATTGTTTTTGTCTCATTTCCACTAAAGGACATACTCCATTGGAATACATGGGCAGTGATTCAGCGTGACTGTGTGCAGTCTCAGCATGGAGCCATTGTGGAATGCAATTATCACTTCAGCTAACAGATTACTGGGCAGAATGAGAGGGAATCACTGGGATGCCAGGGGGAAGTGGGGAAGTGCGTAGGAAACATGCAGTTAGTTAGAGGAGTGTTTAGGGCACAGGAAGGTCAGGTGTGTGTGTGTGTGTGTGTGTGTGTGTGTGTGTGTGTGTGTGTGTGTGTGTGTGTGTGTGTGTGTGTGTGTGTGTGTGTGTGTGTGGGTTTGTGTGTGTGTGTTTGTGTGTGTGTGTGTGTGTGGTGTGGGAGGGGGAATTGTGTGTGTGCATGTGTGTGTGATCTAAATGCCTGCTGCTCAGTACCTCACAGTATTAAGTCAGATTAGCTCAATGTCCACTGCTTGCATACATAACATACCATACAATCTGCAAATGATCAATTGTTCAACCACTAAACCACTCTTTCTTACACATACTAATGCCACATTATAGGCATTTTCCCATCCAGAAAACTGTCCAAGACCTTCATGTTTGCCATGTCTTTACGAGTATGGAAGTCATTATTTTCTCCATTATGGCCCCATAAATGATTTCCATGGAAGTGACAGTGCCAGGGCTGGTATTGTACTTCATTTACAACTCCCCTTGGCAGACCTTATCCAAAATTCATTCCTCTAACAATAACTCTTGAGGAAATATTACAAGCTGTCTTAATAGAAAGTGGATCATATTGCGTCCGGACGAGACACCACTCCATGTTTCTCTCTAACACTGTAACTCATTAGAAAGTAGTACAGTTTTTTTAAAGCAGGCAGATACAGTAAGCCAGGCACTGTGAGGAGGAAGCTGTTGTGCATTTTTACATAGTACTCAGCAGGACAGACAGGTAGCTTACTGACAGCCCTGTATGGGGAGAGAAGTTAACTGTCACCTTCTTACTATTAAAAGAACTCCCCTGAGAAAGAGAGAGAGAGAGAGAAGAGAGAGAGAGAAGAGAGAGAGAGACAGAGCGGGTGAGAGAGAGAGAGAGAGACAGAGAGAGAGAGAGAGAGAGAGAGAGGACTCATCTCTGAATAAATAGAAGCAAGCATCAACTCCTTGGTGAGTGGTGAGAGAGATGATAGCTGTCAGAGCTTTGCCAACACACATGTCAACGTTACCTCTCATATTACAAATAAGTATATGTGTTGAAATAAATATTGTTTCTTAGGCTGAATGTTCATTATTCAAAGAATGTTGTATTTGGGAGTTTTATAATGCAGTGATCTTTGATTGAAAATGTATGATGTTGCTCTATTTAAAACAAGAGAAGAGTGTTACCTTGTAACACTTCCCTGGGTGCTGTGTGAAAAGCACAAACAGGTAGCGTGCAAAAGTACACACACACACAGAGACATACACACACACAGAGACACACAGAGCCACACAGGGACACACACACACACACACACACACACACACACACACACACACACACACACACACACACACACACACACACACACACACACACACACACACACACACACACACACACACACACACACACACACACACACACACACACACACAGACTGCCGTGACTAGGCCATGTCGATGGTTATGTGGATGTGTGACTCCTTTACAGCTCCCTGATGAAAGCTAAGAGAGATTCATCAGATTGCAAGTCATTACATCTCAATTTCTAAAATAAAGGTGTACCGCGTCCTGCTAAAAGCCTTTTTTCCTAAGAATAACTTCATACTTCAGATTTCCTCCTCTACAGAATTCAAAGGTCCTATTTCTAGATCACACTATAACACAACAACGACATACTGTATGTTAACGCACATCTCTGAAATTAGACTGAGCTACAGGTAGATCAGATTTACACACACACACACACACACACACACACACACATACAAACACACACACGCGCACTCACGCACGAGCACACGCACACGTAGGCATAAACCCATTCAGTTGTTCAGTAGGTTTGTGAGCCCAGTGGGATGGAGTGATTAATGAAGGGGAAAGAAGAGAAGAAGGGGATGGAGAGATGGTGTTAAAGGAGCTAGCTATGATAGATACCTTTAGCGTCGGG
The DNA here is from genome assembly GCF_965601325.2 of Salmo salar. Taxonomy (NCBI): domain Eukaryota; kingdom Metazoa; phylum Chordata; class Actinopteri; order Salmoniformes; family Salmonidae; genus Salmo; species Salmo salar. The sequence goes on from NC_138309.1 coordinate 12,711,030, forward strand.
ATATCATAGGTCAATCTCAAGTGTGTCCGTAGAAGATAATAACACCGTGGAGAATCATACAATTCAAATGGCACTGTACATCATCAAATCTGTCATTCTAAACTGGAGCAGGGAGACGTTTGTACCTTGTATTAATCCTTAGAGTCGCATGCAAAAGCTAGTGTATATATACAGTGTGCTATGATGCGTTTTGTAATTGTTTGTGATATCAGTAAAACTGTTTGCAGTACATGCCATCCATTATCTCAAAAGGTTAAAACAGTCCTCCTTCACTTACATAGTATAGCCTATAGCCACACCAACAGGCTAAGGTAGTGAACCATGCACCAACGCTTCACTATCAAGGTCAATGCCATTACCAAAAGGACAGAGTCATCAGAGGAAATGAGTGAGCGGTAAAAAAAAAAAGAGCACAAATGATTATGCAATGAAATGTCTCAAGTATCTGTCTCAAGTAAGGCGTTTTCTGATTGCGTCTCTCCTCTCTAGTTAAGAGGCTAGATGGTGCAGCAGTTGGCTCAGGCTGTGGTGCCAGAGCATCAGGATATCAGGGATTGATTTGGGAGATTAAATTGTCGTGGTAGGGAGTCCTCTCCTCCCTCCATCCGCGCTGAGCTGTGACTTCTCCCCTCTCTGTGTGTGGATTAGTGAACTCTGCACTTTACAGAGCAGTTTATCACAAACACAATGAAAACACAAAGCTGCTGTTGGGAGTAGTCGGGACAGACGGCTTGATGTATTATTGAGAGGATTGAGAGAGGGGGAGAGAGGGAGACAGGGAGAGAGAGGCGGGGGGTTAGACACAGAGAGAGACAGAGGCAGGTGGGTCAGACAGAGAGAGAGAGGGAGGGAGAAAAAAAACCCAGAGCAAACTAGAATACTATTTGGTCCTAAACAGAGAGTACACAGTGGCAGAATACATGACCACTGTGACTGACCCAAACTTAAGGAAAGCTTTGACTATGTACAGACTCAGTGAGCATAGCCTTGCTATTGAGAAAGGCCGCCGTAGGCAGACCTGGCTCTCAAGAGAAGACAGGCTATGTACACAATGCCCACAAAATGAGGTGGAAACTGAGCTGCACTTCCTAACCTCCTGCCAAATGTATGACCATATTAGAGGCACATATTTCCCTCAGATTACACAGATCCACAAAGAATTAGAAAACAAACCCAATTTTGATAAACTCCCATATCTACTGGGTGAAATACCACAGTGTGCCATCACGGCAGCAAGATTTCTGACCTGTTGCCACAAGACAAGGGCAACCAGTGAAAAACAAACACCACTGTAAATACAACCCATATTTATGTTTATTTATTTTCCCTTTAGTTCTTTAACTATTTGCACATCGTTACAACACTGTATGACATTTGTAATGTCTTTATTCTTTTGGAACTTCTGTGAGTGTAATGTTTACTGTTCATTTTTATTGTTTATCTCACTTTTATTTATTATCTACTTCACTTG